>NW_026575112.1:0-600000 GCF_905146905.1 Nyctereutes procyonoides
TTTGAGGAACAAACAAAGTGTTTTAAGGTCACTGTGGAGGAGGCTGAGAGATGAGTATATTTTATTGTATGTGTAGAGTGATATACTTTGTTCAGAAGATATCCTAAATCATTTGTGTTCACCCATAAGTGCCTGATTCTTTCCACACATGCATATACTGGGAGGTTGTCACTAATCAGGTAGTTGAAGTGACATGCTCTGTGAATGTCAGTCAGTCTCTTTCCCCACACACACGGCCTCTTTCTCCCGTTCATGCTCAACATGCCCTTGTACAATCTGCTATTGCAGCTGGAATGGGCTCAATATCATGGTTTTCTTCACCAAGCCTAATTTCACTTCTTCCACTGTTAGGTATCCCAGACGCCAACAACAGAGGTCACAACTGTGCCCCTGATATGCCATCATTTTCTGGGAGGTTTGGTGAACCCCTTGGCTAGCAGGGTGATTGGAATGTACAACTTCTTACTAATTCAAGATTACAGAGCTGATGACTTTCTTTCCACAATAATCACATTTTAAGAGATTTATTTGAGTTACATTTCCCACTTTCCTACCAGTTGTTTTCCTGCTGGCACCTGCAGATGTAGACTTACATAATGCCTTTTTTTTGCGAACATGGTATCCCAACAAACATTGTCTCTACTGAGAAATACATTAGATAGCAAAGAGTAGTACAAATCTCTTCCAATCCACAGAAATAATTGGTTTTACTTTTTGTCTTATCATTCAGAACTGATTAGCCTGGTCAGATCGGGGAACGGTATCTGAAAGCTCAGTCGTGCTTGTTGAGATATCCCCGAATCATGCTGCATGCTTTAATTGGCAGCCAATCTATGACTCCATATTCCCTTATGAAGAATGTACATGTCTGTGAACTGAGAGGATAAGGCTGGCATGGTACCTGTGGTTGCCAGGAATATGAGCCTTTCAAAGCTCCAGGTACAGTGAGTATAATTGTGCACAAGTCTTAGCTGCTGAGCTTTGAAACACATTTCCCCATTTGTGTCAATGCCATGGTGCCCAGAGACTGCTGCTACCTAATGACTGAGCACAGCAAGGATAGCAATGCAGGACTATCCCTCTTAGGCACTGGCTTGATGGCTAATTTTGGCTCAAGTACCTACCTTGCTGAGCTTACCATAAACTGGACAATTGTCTAGGATACTTTTGCCCATCTTCTTTCCCTCTCTTCTTCACGTGTGCCTATACTTGCTTATGGTGTAGTGGCATTTGTTGTTCTTCTGGCTGCCTCTCTATTTTCTCTTACACAGACACAACTGTTCCCCCTAATGAAATCCTTGCAGTTTTAGGTCCACCTTAGTGTTTTCTTCTTATAGGACTCTCACTACTGTGGCCTCTTTTACTATTACATGAAATGGTCCACTCGAACATAATTTTCCTACCCATAACCATATCCTCAGTATTTTTGGAGTCTATGTGCACAAGGGTAGAATGTCCTAACGGACACCCTCAATGCTCGGATTATTTGGAATCAGGGACTGTACTCCAGTCATGTAGGCCTCCTCATGCATTGATCTAAGAGGTGTCTCTCCCCTGGGCATGGTGATTGATCTCAATCACCTGGGAAAAATTATTTAGTGGTCCAGGTTGAGATCAAGAAGAATTGTTTGGGTCCAAGTCCCTGCTCCACTGTGTCGGGTATACTTGGACCCAAGCTCGAGCTTGTAAATAAACCCTTGTGTGTTTGCATTGGTGTCAGCTCCTTGGTGGTTTCTCGGATTCACGATCTTGGGCACAACATTTGGGGGCTCGTCTGGAATCCGAGAAACCCCCAGGACCCCATCTGGAGGGTTTCACGCGTGGTGAGTGCACTCAACTTTTTCCACCTTTTGTGAGCATATTTTCTGAGAGCTCTAAACTGTACTTTTACCTGTAGGAGTTCCAATCTGTATTGGGTCGTCATTGGCTTAGATGGACGTGCTGGTGGGCTGTCCACCCGGGGTCTTGAGGAGAGGTCCCTTGCCCTCGCCTGGAGGACGGGGTCCTCATCTGTAAGGGGGACGGAGGTCCTCATCTGTAGGAGGACAGGAGTCCTCTCTGTAAGGAGGACGGGGGTCCTCATCTGTAAGGAGGGCCGGCTGCCAGCCCTTCGGGTTACTTTCTGTTTGTCTCTGCGATCGCATTGGAATGTTGGTCTGTGTTACTATGTCCTTGTTAACTGTTTGTGCATTTGTCTGTGTTGTTGGGTCCTTGTTAATCGTCTTTACTGTCTATGTCTTGGTGTAGATTGGGGACATAATGGGGGAGACAGAAACCACTCCCCTGTCTCTTATGTTCTCCTACTTCTTGGATGTTAGGGAAAGAGCTCGTATTCTGAGCATAGACATACAGAGAGAGAGATTCCAAATTTATTGCATATCAGAATGGCCAACCTTTGACGTGGGATGGCCCCAAGAAGGAACTTTTCACCTACCTATTATCTTATAGGTTAAGTCCGTGATCTTCAGGGACAAACTGGACGGCCACTCTGACCAGGTGCCCTACATCCTGATCTGGCAGGACATGATCAAGAATCCCCCTCCTTGGCTAAAACCATTTTTACCCCCCAGAGCAGGACCCACCGAGATTCTAGCCCTGTGGAAAGCCAGGAAGGAGACAGACCCTACACCCCAAGTGCCCCTATATCCGGTCTTCCAGGATTCCTCCCCCGAGGAGCTGATTCTCCTGCCGCCCTACTGGGCACCCCCTCCCCCTTCCGCCCCTCCATTGGAGGCACCAGGGGCTGCAGAAGGGGCGCCACCCCTCCCTGACGAGGGACTCCCTGTGCGCGGGCCAGCAGCGGGGACACGTGGTCGGACCCACCTCCGAATGCGGGTGGGCTGACTCCACCGCCCTTCCTCTCCGGGCCATGGGGCCTCCTGACGAGACTGGCGAACAGCTAATGTTATATTGGCCATTCTCCACCAGTGATTTATATAATAGGAAAACCCAAAATGCAAAGTTCTCTGATAATCCGAGAGATCTAATTGGGCTTTTAGATACTGTTCTCTTTATCCACCAGCCTACTTGGGATGACTGCCAACAGCTCTTGCAGGTTCTCTTCACCACCAAGGAGAGAGAATGGATTCAGGTGGAAGCCCGTAAGTCTGTCCTGGGAGAGGACAGACAGCCAACTCAAAACCCAGACCTCATAAATGCTGCCTTCCCTTTATCCCGCCCCACCTGGGACTACAACTTGGCTGAAGGTAAGGAGAGACTCCGGGTCCACCGCCAGACTCTAACGGCAGGTCTCAAGGCTGCCGTGCGCAAGCCTACCGATCTGGCCAAGGTCTATGGTGTGAGAATTATTTGGAACCCAAGGGATTGAGTACCACATTTCATAGTATCCTCTTGGCTTCCTTTTTGAGATGAAAAGTGTTGCAATCAAATAAAACAAGATGATGAAAGATCAGACCTTGTAATAAGAAATTATGGACAGCTTATCAGGCAATTCTGATCCAACTGGGGTGTTGAGAAAGAGTGAATGACCCAGAGTAACACAAGAAGCAAGGTAGGAAGTGGACTTTTGAAAAGTGTTTAATTTGGTAAAACTTGTATATCTAAATAATGCAACTGAGAAACTACTTTCTTTAAGCTTCAGGTTTCATTTGGTACTTGAGTAATAATATTCCCTTAGGAATCCGTCGTGTAATTAATTATAAATTAATATGGGAGATTCTTTTGAAGGCTTCCCAACCATAAACTGCAGGTGAAGCATTCCCAAGTGTTCTTAACGACCATACTGCCAAACTTACACTTAACATATTCTAAAACATTAGAAACACATTTTTAATTACATTCATGTTATGTACTTATTTATTTTTATGTCTTCTAAGAGTATTCTTAGCTCACTTGATCTTCTCACTGGGGTCTTAGTAATGTTATTTAGACTTGATTTTGAAGTTGAGATAACTTTTCCCTACACAAACTCATGTGACTCTATACTTGGCCCAACCAAATGTTGGGTAGATAATAATAATAATTTGGAAAATAGGACTTGATTGCTTCTCTAAAAGGATTAAGATAATAGCTCTTGATAAGTACTTTGAACATCTTTATTGTAGTAAAAGTTATGATTTATGATATTAGGGTATTATTACACCAGTTTTGCCTTTTGTAACTGATGTTTCCCTATGCAATGACTGATTTTCTAGTTTCATTACCAACATTAAACACCTGATTAGATCTGTTCACACTACTTAAAACGAATATATTTTATATGAATTTTATTATTATTATTTAGAAAAAGAGTTTTTAGAAAATAGGAGAATCTGAATTAGCATGAATAGCTCTCCATTTTAGAGCACTGTGTAACTCAAACATCTTGGAGTTGCACTGTTGTGCTCTGTCTCTACTGGGGTACTATGTGTTAAGACTCGTACGTCTTACATACCTGGATTTGCAGTACATGTTAATACGTATTATTGTTGATGCTGATTAGTCTTTCTTGCTCTGTGTGGAGCTCGTACTGTTTGGGGGACTACTTGCTTTACTTTCACTTTCTTGTGTGTTTGTTTGTTAGTTTACTACTTCTTTTACCAGAAACAACTATATATTCCTGTTGTATCAACACAAACGATATTTTCATTGCCCTACTTTAAAACCAAAGTTAAATGTATGTTACCATATTTTTAATTTGTTTTATCGTCACCTATGTGTATCATGTATAAGAATTTTTCTCTGTTGAGTAATGGGAAGTCATAGACTTTTATTTCTCAAATTGTTTCAGCTCACTGTATTTATTATTGTTTATCATCATAATTGTGCTTTGCTGCTCAGAATGTCACCATTTGGATGTGGAAGAACTTGCAAGTTCACCCTTGTAAAATAAAAGAGGAACTCTGTTACACTGTGATTTACAAAAATCGTATCTATAGAAACGCGACAGATTTTCCTTGAGGGACATATGTAAGAAATATAGATTGGAGAGACGATGCTTGGTGAGTCTAATCATACCAAATTATTTCATGGGTACCTCTGGGTCTTCATGCAAATGCTTCTGGGGGCAAAAGGTAGATAAAAACGCTTAAGAAATCCTGGTGAGGCAATAGAAAGGCATAATTTCAACCAATTAATTTTCATAGGAAAATATTTAAAATTAACTCAGGATATTTGTTCCTATGTTCAAGGACATAACCAGATAGATCCTATTTTGTGTATATCAATCAGTCATAAATATTCTCACACTAAAAATATGAGGTGTTCTGTTACATTTTGAATATAAAGGAAAATTTTTAGTTTTTCATTCATTTTTAGTCTAGAGTAACATGAAATTCAATAAAAATTCTTAAATTTTGTATTTAAATTCTATCACCTAAACTGCTCTGATTTTTTTTCTTATTTCTCTTAAATTGTCATGGATCAAGGGTGCAAAGTCTTTAACTTGCATTGTCAGAATTCTTAATCATGATGGAACACAAAGGCAGCTCTTCTTGAAATATAGTAACCTGATCAAATATTGTCATTGCATCTCCTTAGAAGGAGAGAATCTTGATTTATTTAATGAGTTTATTCAGAGCCTCCTTCACATCCTTATTCCTCAGGCTATAGATCATGGGATTCAACATGGGGAACACCACAGTATAAAATGTAGAAACTATTTTGTCTGTGTCCAAAGAATAGCTAGATCGGGGACGAGAGTAGATGTAGAGAATGGAGCCATAGTACAAGGTGACAGAGACCAGGTGTGAGGAACATGTAGAGAAAGCTTTGAGTCGGCCCTGGGTGGAGCGGATCCTCAAGATGGTGGCAATAATGAACTGGTAGGAGGCTAGGATGAGAACTATGGGGGTGATGACATTGGAGGCCAGGAGGAAGTACAGCATAGCCTGGTAGCCATCTTTCCTGCCACAAGCCAACTTCACCAGGGGATACAAATCACAAAAAAAGTCATCAATGATATTGCCACTACAGAAGTTCAGGGCAAAAGTTCTTTTGGTGATGATAGAAGAGTTAAAAAAACCACCAAGATATGAGGATGCTACCAAAAAAGCACACCGTTTTATAGACATGGCCTGAGCATAGCTCAGTGGCTTTGAGATGGCCATATAGCGGTCATAAGCCATGGCAGCCAACAGGTAACACTCACTGTACGCCAGTCCAGCAGAGAAGAAGTACTGACATACGCAGCCAGCAAAGGAGATGCTTTTGTCTTCAGAGACGCAGGTCATGAGGATTTTCGGAGTGTAGACAGAGGAATACCAGAGATCCAGAAAAGATAGATTCCCAATGAAAAAATACATGGGTGTGTGCAGCCGGGAGTCATTACAGATCAAAACTATGAGGGTGGCGTTTGCTACCACAGTCAGAGAGTACACGCCAAGGAATACCACAAACAGGACCAGCTGCATCAGTGGGTCTGTCGTGAAGCCCACCAGGATGAACTCAGTCACTGTATGATTGCCTCTCTCCATGGCTTAAAGAGATCTCACCTAGAAGTGAAAGAGTGAAGAGTTTAATTGCCTGAGCCAATACTACAGAACATTGTGTGTGTTAGGCCTGTGACATGTGGTCAAGACTATGGATGTCAGGACAAGGGAGATCAGAGCAGGAATCTTGCTTAAGTAGGGCAGATGAAGGGAGCTTTCTGAGTGTCAACATATTCATTTCAATGAAATGCATTTAAAACAGGAAAGCTTGAATGTTATTGGGGTTTATCAATATTTTATGAAAAAATATGTTTTAAAGATTAATTTATTCATGAGAGACCAGAAAGACAGAGACATAAGCTGAGGGTTAAGCAGGCTCCCTGCAAAAGCCTGATCTGAGACTCCACAGGACTCTGCCATCACCCCCTGAGTCAAAGGCAGATGCTCAACTGCTGAGACATCCAAGCATCCCATGAAACTATTTATTGAGTGTAGGTATCCTCTAGGCTTTGGGATACACCAGTGAGGACAAGAGGGCTGACCCCCATTCTATGGAGACTTTATTTAGAAGGCAGACTACATAATAAACAAATACATGTAGAAATATTTTCAGTTAATGTTAGAGATATTAAGAAAATGAAACTGGATGACTGTGTGAAAATGAACTAGGGGAAAGCCTAATTAAACTTAGACACTGAGAGAGACTCCTGGGGCTCAGTGCTTGAACATCTTTCTTCGGCTCATGTCTTGACCCAGGGTTCTGGGACTGTGTCCTTCATCAGGCTTCCTGCAAGGAGCCTGCTTCTCCCTCTGCCTGTGTCTCTGTCTCCCTCTCTGTGTGTCTCTCATGAATAAATAAACAAAATCTTAAAAAACAATGTTGACTGGACTGTGTTCCTTTCTGGAGGCTCTAGGGAGGATTCATTTCCTTGCCTCTTCCAGCTTCTACAGGTTGCTCACATTCTTTGGTTCATGGTCCGTCTTCTCCATCTTCAAAGTCAGCATCATTGTATCTCTATGGCCAAACCTTTTTTTGACTCTTAAGTCTTTTGTATCTCTTTGCACTTTTAAGGACTCTTGTCATTATATTCAGCCTATGTGGTAATCCAAGGCATTCCATTTTTAAATTAATTAACTTATAATAATATGTAAGTGTTCATTTATTCCTAAGATGTGGATCATATAAGGATTTTATTGCATGTTCTACTGACTGAGCCATCCAGGACAATCTATTTTAAAGTCAGGTAATTGGCAACTTTAACTTCCATTTCCTTTGTATTCTAACATATTCATGGATTTCAGGGGTTAGAACTTAGGTATTTTTGGTAAACATTATCCTACCTACCCAAACCATAAGTGTAAGGATTTATTTCAGGGTTCTCCATTCTATTCCACTGATCGTTATGTCCATCTTTACGCTAATACCCCTAATACCCCAATGTCTGAATTACTGTCCCTTGGAGTAAGGTTTGAAATTGCTTTTGGCTCTTCTCTTTAAAATAATTCTCTTCCTTTAGCCTCCCCATATTTTAGTAAGTCTTCCAAAGTTGCCCCTCTTGGTTCAACCTTGCAAAAGAACATTTAGGTTTTTGTCACATTTTGGGGTCTTCATTTCCTTGTGAAGGTTTTATCCCATGTAACATTTATGTTACATACATTTGTGTGCTTTTCTCCTGTCAATCTGTCTCCTGCCAATTTAATCCTCAAGCCAAGCTCCAAACCCTAAGGTAAAATTGTATGTCTCCAATACAGTTTCACTCCACAATCACCAAAGAAGCTCTCCCCTCACTTATTGTGAAGAAGCCTCTGGCACATTTATCAAATTCTCAGGAAGAGAAGTAAATTGAAAATCAGAGAAACCTCAGAGTGGAGACCAAAAAATTAATCCATCTGGTTATGTCAAGTAACAAAATATGTGATGTCATTGTAAATGTTTTGGGTCTAAAGCCTGGGACTTAATATTATTCTTCAGGTTATAGCTCATCATATACAATCTTTAAAAAGACACTTATCCCAACTGGATATTATTTATAGTAATAGTCCTCAATTTTATCACATTCAAAAATTTCCACTTTATAAAAAACATTTAAGATACTTCTTTTATCAAGCTGAAATGGTTTTATGGTGAATACAACCTACTTACGAACATGTTTGCATATATATGTAAAACATCTAATTCTAATTGCAAAGATGATAAAAAAGAAAAGTAACTCATAATGTAACTATTCCATGGTAATAATTACAGGATGTATTCTAAAATAACATGAATTTTCATATGTAAATCCTGCAACATTTGGTCAAATGATTATACATATATGTAGAGTCATCACAAATGTATTAGTGATTACAATATCAGGAGTGGCATTTCCATCGGTGATAGGATTTTTCCGACAAGGTGAATAGTTCTTGATAAAGTTGCAAACAAAATAAATGAGCCTCTTCCTTCCATTTTGAATTCCTATGTGAGTTGATTTATAGTAAAATCTTGCAAAATGTAGTGTTTATTAGTAAAGCAGAGTAGACTCCAAACTCACACAACTACAAAGATCTTTTTCAATGCACAAATGTCCATTAAGACACTGGCTGTGCAGGATAGGGCATTTTTTTTCTTTTGATGAGAGTAGCCCCTAAGTGTAAAACCTTTTCATCCTTGTGTACTGCTTACTAAATGGGCCCTTGATCCATGTGGCAGGCAAAAATTCAAGGACACATTTAAAAATGTTCCTTAAACGATGTTATCAGTCTGTGAATAAACTCCACTCCACAGGTTTGTATTTTACTTTAGATTTATGATAAGGTTCTCTTGGAATTATGTGAAGAAATAGAAAATACCTGGAGAATATCTTTGAGTGGAAACTTCTACTTTGGGTTACAGGGTCACTGGGGCCAAGAGGAGATAGGAGCCCAGTAGGATGTAAATTCCACCAGAGCAGGAAGTTTTGTCTGTTTCATTCATTATTATATGCTTAGTGCCTAGAACAATATCTGGCATGTAGTAGACATAATAAATATTGAATGAATACATGAATGAAGCAATGAGCATCCCTATTTGGAAAAAGAAACAAAGCAATAAAATTGATTTTCTGGGTGGCTGCTAATTTTGTCATTTTACTCTTAAACCAATAGCACAATTGTATGATATCTCACATGCATTTTCTGTCCCTAGTAATCCTTGCCTTGACTTTGCAAACAGAAATAGGAAGAAGCAAAGGCATCTGCCTATGCAAAAGGCTTACCCAATATTTCTTAGCCTAAATGGAGTCTGTGAAGATTCTTTTTTTCACGTCAACAGCAGATTTTCCATCCTCATGTGTCATGATGCATAGGGAGCATGAGTCTAAAATCAGAGCTGAGTGCTCTAAACCAGAGATACCTAGGATATCATGGAAAAAGCATTTGACTTTCAGGAGATTAACAGTGATTCAGGTTGGCCATCACTAGTCAACAGTGTAAAGCCTTAATTTCTTCATGTGTCAGGCAGGGATAACGTATCTCTGTAGGTTGTTGTAAAGAAGATAACTTGAGGAAGGAGTGGGCATAGTGGCCTGGCACATCATAAACACTCAGGTACTTCTCACATTCTGTGCCTGTAAGAGTCATGTGGCCATGCTCCAGAATTTCTAGTTTACTAGGCTGTGAAAAGGGCCTATGAACCTGTTTTCAGTAAAGCAGCCCAAGGGCTTGTATGCAGATTGTCCATAGATCAAGTCTGACAAATGCTGAAATAAGTATCATTTATATTCTTTTTTTTTCTTTAAGTAGACTCCATCCCCAGTGTGAGGCCTAACATGGGGCTTGAACTCACAGCCCTGAGATCAAGACCTGAGTGGAGATCCAGTTGAGTGTTTAACTGACTAAGCCACAAGGGCGCCCCTCAGTTATATTATTCTTATTCTTTGTCACGGATGTCTGGCTGCCATTACCATGTTGTAAAGCCTGGAGGAGTTAAGAGGAGTTGCCTAAGGCTTTACCTTTATCGAGATGAGCTGAACAGATCTACTTTGAATGCTATGCAGGCACAGAAACAAGCAGGGCATACATTTCCTTGGATAGAGAGTGGATTTACCCCAAAGATACAGATGCAATGAAACATCGGGACCCTGATGTTTCTAGCAGCAATGTCCACAATAGCCAAACTGTGGAAGGAGCCTCGGTGTCCATCAAAAGATGAATGGATAAAGAAGATGTGGTTTATGTATACAATGGAATATTCCTCAGCCATTAGAAATGACGAATACCCACCATTTGCTTCGACGTGGATGGAACTGGAGGGTATTCTGCTGAGTGAAATAAGTCAATCAGAGAAGGACAAACATTATATGTTCTCATTCATTTGGGGAATATAAATAATAGTGAAAGGGAATAGAAGGGAAGGGAGAAGGAATGGTTGGAAATATCAGAAAGGGAGACAGAACATAAAGAACTCCTAACCATGGGGAACGAACTAGGGGTGGTGGAAGGGGAGGAGGGCGGGGGGTGGGGTTGAATGGGTGATGGGCACTGAGGGGGGCACTTGATGGGATGAGCACTGGGTGTCATTCTGTATGTTGGCAAATTGAACACCAATAAAAAATAAATTTATTATTAAAAAAATAAAATGCATTTCCCTTCAAATAAAAAAAGAATAAAAGGGAGTGGGTTAAAGAATTGACTTCTGTTTGCTTAATCTGACTGAGGTAGTCTGGTCGTGTTTGCTACCAGGAGACCATATGATATGATACTCTCTTACAGTGTATCAAACTGAAATGGATTTGAACTTTCTGAATGTCTTTGGCCTTTAATAATCTCTAGTTATCTAGTAATCTAGTAATCTTGGCTACTTAATCCTGTTGCCCACATACTCTCTAGCTTTTAAGAACCCTATTTTTGTTGTAAATGGTTCCTGTATTGCTTGATTGTCTGTGTACCTAGTTGTTTTTTTCTCCCTTGTCTTTTTCTGTGATATTAACTGCCTTTTTTGGAATCTAAGAGTAAGATGTGCTCTTTCTCCTTGTGAACTTGACACTTTCAGAAATTGTAGTAGGAGGGTGGTGAAGATATTTCAAAAGAAGTCCTTTGTTTAGCACTTAAGATATCATAGCATGTACATGACCTTCATCCTGGTTGTGAGGAACAAGTAAAAATTTCCATTTACCTCTAACCTCTGGATCAGAAAACTTACCTAAAATTCTCAGCAATGCCATCACCTGAACAGAATTCAAATCTGCTTCCATCACATATCTTTATAGTAGCTTCCGGATCCCCAGAGTGACAGATTCCTGCAACACCCTCGGGACTTCATAAGCTTAGGAAATGCCTAACCAGACAACTAAAGAAAACTGTGTGTATTGTTTAATAATGGAGAGCTCTCCTTTTGAGACTATGATTTCCTGGTGACAGTATAGTCATTTATAATTTGTATTCTCTTTTCTCTTGACTTGTTAGAAGCTAAACTAAGCCATATATGTGCACATATATTATGTATTGAAATATATTCATATATTATGTGCATATTAAAGTATTGTTTGTTCAACAATACTGATACTTGTGTTAAATGTCGAGTACCTTTCTTTTGTCCAAAATCCATTCTCCACTTTTTGAACCTCCTCTGTGCTCCATGATACTCAGCTGTATTAATTGCATGAGTGGGCTCCATTGGTCTCTGTGTCCTTAATGGGTTTAGCCAGTAGTTGTGATCGGTGGGGAAAGGATGGAGGTCTGAATGGTTTTTTCCATTTTCCTTCCTTGCAAAGAAATGCCACAGCTGGCTTCATCCAGGACCTAGATCATAGCTCCTACCAGCTTTTGACCCATTCAAAGCTCTCCTACATTGCTCATGACCTCTATGACTTGATGCGCCTTCAAAAATAGAGAAAGTTAGAGCTCTCAGAAGTTATTTGTTCTAGAGATACTACATTATTCCTTAGGAGTTCTCTATACCACACACAATTCTTTTTGCAATAATCCTTTTAAACCCTCTTCAAATTAATCAGTTTAACTGGCTGTCTGATCCTTACCAGATACCAATCCTAGAAGTATTGCCAGGAGATAATCCAAATGGGATTAGATCCTTTATATATTCGAAAGTTAAACATTTAAATCCGTCATGGTGGGAAATAGAACAATGGTAATGTATTGTATCCAGTAGCATCAAACTTACTTAAATGATCACCAGTGGCTTCATGGAATGAAGGACAGGTAGATAGCAAGGCATTATTTTTCTGTGGCACAGAGGCATGCCATAAATATCATGTGGTGATTTGGCTTCTGCTGCATTTTAAAGCTGGACTATTGGCTTAAACAACCAGGCAGCCAGAGCGCCATATGGCAGTGAATAACTCTCAGAGACAGGATGGAAAGAATTGCCCAGTAGATCACAGGTGGATGGTAACCGAGTTATTTTGTTCAGGAACTTGTGGTAATGTCTCAAGGATTAGGTGCTTCTTAAGGAGTGACATCAATGGGAAACCAACTAAAGTGATATTTTCTTGTAAAGAATTTCATTTTTACTTGGATTAAAAATAGCTCATGTTGTTCTAGTAGGAAATTATGACCTCTTATAAAATTCTCTGACCTAAGTCATTGGCCTGTTCACAGCCAATGAAAACATAAACTTAATGTGAGGTAAGATCTCTTTGAAGAGGGATCCTGAAAGTTAGCCAAATATACACTGTACATCTTCCTTGAAGTCTTCTTGGGAATGTCTGGCTGCCCATCATAAGGGTAATCCCGTTAGGAAAGCAGAAGTGCCCTGAATTTCTGTGGGTTATTAGTCATTCTTCCTGAACTGACTCTAATTTACAGAGATGGAAAACACTAGAGGAATATACTGGTCAGTGAGGGTAATGGAAACAATGTAAAAGATAACTTTGGCCTGAGTGCATCTTTCAGTGGGTTAATGGGACCAGGTATAGAGCCGATCACTATATACCCAGACCCAGATATAATATTGTTATCGATATGTAGACATATACACAGAGTGAAATGGGATCCTCATATTAATTCCATTTCTGACCCTTGGAATGAGGGTTATTGGTTTCAAGGTTCATGGTTCAAGTGGAAGTTGAATTGCTCTGAAAAGACAGTAAAACACTCTTAACCTGAGAGGAAGGGCGAAGATTAGTGTTTCCCTCAAAAACATGGAGGATACAAGAGTGGGGATTCCAATTCATCACCTTTAATCCTTTCTTTGGAGGCAAAAGAATTTCGGATCTGCAAGGTGGTGGTCATGAGAGAACACGTTTTACAGATAGATTAAAGAAGGGAGGCAGGAATAATAACTTTCATCTTGAGAAATAAATGGAGTGGGTCAATTTGTGTTGGAAACAGTATTGTATCCTCAAAGTCCATACTGTTCAACAGACATACACCGGCATGAAGCAATTGTAGTTTTTGAGGAATAAACAATGCGTTTTAAGATCACTTTGTGGAGGAGGCTGAGAGATGAGTATATTTTATTGTATGTGCACAGTCATATACTTTGTTTAGTCATATACTGTGTTAGTCATATACTCCGTTTGTGTTCATCGATATGTGCCTGATTCTTCCACACATGCATATACTGGTAGGTTGTCACTAATCAGGTAGTTGAAGTGACATGCTCTGTGGATGTCAGTCAGTCTCTTTCTCCACACACACAGCCTCCTTCTCCTCTTTCTCCTGTTCATGCTCAACATGCCCTTGTACAAACGGCTATTGCAGCTGGAACGGGCTCAACATCATGGTTTTCTTCACCAAGCCTAATTTCACTTCTTCCACTGTTAAGTATCCCAAATGCCAACAACAGAGGTCACAACTGTGCCCTGATATGCCATCATTTTCTGGGAGGTTTGGTGAACCCCTTGGCTAGCAAAGTGATTAGATTGCACAACTTCTTACTAATTCAAGATTATAGACCTAATGACTTTCTTTCCACAAATAATCACATTTTAGGTGATATATTTGGTTTACATTCCTTTTTTCCTATCATTTTCCTGCTGGCACTTGCAGGTGTAGACTTACATAATGCCCTTTTTTGTCCACACAGTATCCCACAAAATATTATCTCTACCAAGAAATACATTGGATGGCGAAAATAGTAATATTCTCCTCTGATCTACAGAAATAATTGGTTTTACTTTTTGTCCTACCATTCAGAACTGATTAGGATATTCAAATTGTAGAAGGGCTATATGAAAGCTCAGTCATGGTTGTTGAGGTATCCTCTAAGTATGCTGTGTGCTTATTAATGGTAGCCAATAAATGGCTCCATCTTCCCTTATGAAGAATATACATGTCTGTGAACTGAGTGGATGAGGCTGGCATGGTACCTGTGGTGGCCAGGAATGTGAGCCTTTCAAAGCTCCAGGTATAGCGAGTATAATTGTGCACAGGTCTTAGCTGCTGAGCTTTGAAACACATTTCCACATTTGTATCAATGCCATGCTGCCCAGAGACTGCTGCTACCTAGTGACTGGGCACAGCAAGGACAGCAATGCAGGACTATCCCTCTTAGGCACTGGCTTTATGGCTAATTGTGGCTCAAGTACCTACCTTGCTGAGCTTACCATAAACTGGACAATGGTCTAGGATGCTTTTGCCTATCTTCCTCCCTTCTCTTCCTCACATGTGGCTATACTTACTTATGGTGTAGTGGCATTTGTTGTTCTTCTGGCTGCCTCTCTATTATCTCTTACACAGACAAAACTGTTTCCCTTAATGAATCCTTGCAGTTTTAATTGTACATTAGTGTCTTCTTCTTGTAGGACTCTGACTACTGTGGCCTCTTTTATTATTGCATAAAATGGCCCACTCAAATTTAATTTTCCTACCTATAATCATATACTCAGTATTTTTGGAGTCTGTATGTATAAGAGTATAATGTTCCAAAGGAAAACCCTCAGTGCTATGATTATTTGGAATTTGGGACTGTACTCCGACCCTGTTCGACTCCTCATGCATTGATCTAAGAGGTGTCACTCCAGTGGGCATGGTGATTGATCTCAATGACCTGGGAAAAATTAGTTAGTGGTACAGAATGAGATGAAGAAGAATCGTTTGGAACCATTGGGATTGGGCATCATACTTCTTTTTTTTTTAAAGGATCTTATATATTTATTCATGAGAGACAAAGAGAGAGAGAGAAAGAGGGTAGAGACACTGGCAGAGGGGAAAGAGACTCCATGCAGGGAGCCCAACTGAGCATCATATTTTTTTTTAAGGATCTTATTTATTTATTCATGAGAGACAAAGAGAGAGAGAGAGAGAGAGAGAGAGAGAGATGCAGGCAGAGGGTGAAGGAGACTCCATGTAGGGAGTCCGATGTAGGACTCGATCCCGGGAGTCCAGGATCACACCCTGAGTTGAAGGCAGGTGTTTAGCTGCTGAGCCAATCAGGTGTCTCAAGCACCATATTTCATAGTATGCTCTTGGCCTTCTCTTTGAGATGAAAAGTACCACAACCAAATTAAAACAAGGTGATCAAAGACATGGACCTTATAATAAGAAATTAAGGACAGCTTACCAGATAATTCTGATCCAACCAAGGTGTTGAGAAAGAATGAATGAACCAGAATAGTACAAGAAGCAAGGTAGAGAATGGACTTTAAAAAAAATGTTTAATTTGATAAAACTCATATATCTAAATAATACAATTAAGAAACTACTTTTTTTTTAAGCTTCAAATTTCACTTGTGATCTGAGTAGCAAAATTCCTTTAGGAATTTACGGTGTAGTTAATTATAAGTTAATATGGGAGATTCTTTTGAATCCTTCATAACAATAACTGCAAGTGAAGCATTCCCAAGTGTGTTTAACAACCTTACTGCCAAACGTACACTTACATATTCTAAAACTTTTTCTAAAACTTTAGTACGACATATTTAATTTCATTCGTGTTATATACTTATATATATTTACATCTTCGAAGAGTATTCATAGCACTGTACTTGATCTTTTCAGTGAGGTCTTAGTAATGTTATGTAGGCTTGATTTTGGCCTTGAGATAACTTTTCCATACACAAAATAATATGACTCTACACTTGGGCCAATGAAAGTTACAGTATCTGGTAGATATTAATAATTATTTGGAGAATAGGACTTGATCACTTCTCTTAGAAGGATTAAAATAATAGTTCTTGATAAGTACTTTGACATCTTTATTGTAGTAAAAGTCAAGATTTATAATATTGGGATGGTATTACACCAGTTTTACCTTTGTAGCTCCGATTTCCCTCCGCAATGATAGAATTCTTGTTTCACCACCATTAAACAGCTGATATTCTACACTGTGGACACCAATGAGATCTGTTCACAGGACTTAAAAGTAATATAATTTATATGGATTTTAATATTATTTGTTGGGCAATAGAGAGCTTTAAGAAAATGAGAATCTGAGACGCTGGGTGGCTGGATGGTTGAGCATCTGCCTCGGCTCAGGGCGTGATCCCGGTCCCGGGATGGAGTCCCACATCGGGGTCCCTGTGAGGAGCCTGCATCTCCCTCTGTCTATGTCTCTGCCTCTCTCTCTCTCTCTATGTGTCTCATGAATAAATAAATGAAGTCTTTAAAAATAAAAAAAAGAAAGAAAATGAGAATCTGAATTAGCATGAATAGCTCTCCATTTTAGAGCTCTGTGTAATTCAAACATCTTGGAGTTACACTATTGTGCTCTGTCTCTACTGGGGTACTATGTGTTAAGACTCGTACTGATTACACACCTTGGATTTACTTTACAGGTAATGTGTATTATTGCTGGTCTGATCAGGCTTTCCTGCTCTGTATGGAGCTCCTACAGTTTAGGGGACTACTTGCTGTATGTTCACTTTCTTGTGTGTTTGTTTGTTAGTTTACTACTACTTTTACCACTAGAAATAAGAACATATTCATGCTGTATGAACACAAACAATATCTTCATTGCCCTACTTTTAAAAACCAAAACTAAATGCAACTTACCATATTTTCACTTTTGTATTATCACCACCTGTTTGTATCACCTATATGAATTTTTCTCTGTTGAGTAATGGGAAGTCATAGACTTTTATTTCTCAAATTGTTTCAGCTCATTGTAGTTATTATTCTTTACCATCATAATTGTGCTTTGATGTTCAGAATGCCAGCATTTGGAAGTGGAAGACCTTGCAAGTTCACCCTTGTAAAATAAAAGAGGAACTCTGGTACTTACACTGTGATTTACAAAAGTCATATCTATAGAAACGTGACAGATTTTTCCTTAATTGAGGGACATATGGAAGAAATATAGATTGGAGAGATGATGCTTGGTGAGTCTAATCGTACCAGATTATTTCATGGGTACCTCTGGGTCTTCGTGCTAATGCTTCTGGGGGCAAAAGGTAGATAAAAACGCTTAAGAAATCCTGGTTAGGCAATAGAAAGGGATAATTTCAAACAATTAACTTTCATAGGAAAATATTTAAAATCAACTCAGCATATTTGTTCCTATTTTCAAGGACCTAACAGGATAGATATTATTCTGTGTATATCAATCAGTCATAAATATTCTCACACTAAAGATGTGAAGTGTTCTGCTATATTTTGAATGTAAAGGAGAATTTAAGTTTTCATTCATTTTTAATCTAGAGTAGCATGAAATTCAATAAAAATTCTTAAATTTTGTATTTAACTTCTATCTCCTAAAATGCTCTAATTTTGCCTTCTCTTAAATTGTCATGGATCAAGGGTGCAAAGTCTCTAACTTGCATTGCCAGATTTTTTTTTAAGGTTTTATTTATTTTTTCATGAGAGACACATACACACACACACACACACACACAGAGAGAGAGAGAGAGAGAGAGAGAGAGAGAGAGGCAGAGACACAGGCAAAGGGAGAAGCAGGCTCCAGGCAGGGAACCCAACATGGGACTGGATCCCAGGTCTCCAGGATCAGGCCCTGGGCTGAAGGTGGCGCTAAACCCCGATCCACCCAGGCTGCCTGCATTGTCAGAATTCTTAATCATGATGGAACACAAGGGCAGCTCTTCTTGAAATATAGTAACCTGATCAAATATTGTCATTGCATCTCCTTAGAAGGAGAGAATCTTGATTTATTTAATGAGTTTAT
Source organism: Nyctereutes procyonoides (assembly GCF_905146905.1). Lineage (NCBI taxonomy): Eukaryota > Metazoa > Chordata > Mammalia > Carnivora > Canidae > Nyctereutes > Nyctereutes procyonoides. The sequence continues at coordinate 18,406 of NW_026575112.1, forward strand.
TCAGAGCCTCTTTCACATCCTTATTCCTCAGGCTATAGATCATGGGATTCAACATGGGGAACACCACAGTATAAAATGTAGAAACTATTTTGTCTGTGTCCAAAGAATAGCTAGATCGGGGACGAGAGTAGATGTAGAGAATGGAGCCATAGTACAAGGTGACAGAGACAAGGTGTGAGGAACACGTAGAGAAGGCTTTGAGTCGGCCCTGGGTGGAGCGGATCCTCAAGATGGTGGCAATAATGAACTGGTAGGAGGCTAGGATGAGCACTGTGGGGGTGATGACATTGGAGCACAGGATCAAATACAGCACAGTCTGGTAGCCATCTTTCCTGCCACAAGCCAACTTCACCAGGGGATACAAATCACAAAAAAAGTCATCAATGATATTGCCACTACAGAAGTTCAGGGCAAAAGTTCTTTTGGTGATGATAGAAGAGTTAATAAAACCACCAAGATATGAGGATGCTACCAAAAATGCACACACCTTTATAGACATGGCCTGAGCATAGCTCAGTGGCTTTGAGATGGCCATATAGCGGTCATAAGCCATGGCAGCCAACAGGTAGCACTCACTGTATGCCAGTCCAGCAGAGAAGAAGAACTGACATACGCAGCCAGCAAAGGAGATGCTTTTGTCTTCAGAGATGCAGGTCAAGAGAATCTTTGGGGTGTAGACAGAGGAATACCAGAGATCCAGAAAAGATAGATTCCCAATGAAAAAATACATGGGTGTGTGCAGCCGGGAGTCATTACAGATTAACACTATGAGGGTGGCATTTGCTACCACAGTCAGAGAGTACACGCCAAGGAATACCACAAACAGGACCAGCTGCATCACTGGGTCTGTCGTGAAGCCCACCAGATTGAACTCAGTCACTGTATTGTTGCTTCTTTCCATGGCTTGCCTAAGAGGAGAGAAAATGTGATTTCAGCTTGCCTCATTGTGCTGAATAGATAGTATGCTAAATTAAAAATTATATATACTGTAGTTTTATTTTAATTTTTTGTTTCCTGATCATTTTCTTTCCTCTGAACTCTAACTCATGAAACCAAATCTCTACTTAGCATTTCTTATAGGACATCTACAGGCATTTTAAAAAAACCTGATTTCCAACAATTCCTCCTCACCCTGCTTTTCTCTCAGTGCAGTAATTGGCAGTATCCTAGTTTAGGGGAAATCATTTACTATTCTTGACTCCTCTCTGACTTTTACATTTTAATTGACTGATCAGAAACATCTTGATTCTACCCTCACAATATATCCAGAGCCTGACCAGTGTTTTCCAGCTCTGGTGGGTGGTTCTGCCCTAGACTGAAACCCTTGAGATCTCCAAGGGTGTGTGTGTTATCACACAGCTTCTAATGGTCTGCCCACACCTCTCTCCTCCTATCCTTTACCCAGACCAGTTCTCTGAACAAGGCAGGCAGAGCGATTCTGTTAAAAGACCGGTTAGATTATGTTACTCTTCTGCTTCAAATGCTCCAGTGACTTCTCAGTTTATTCATAATAAAGTCATCGCAAAGATGAGCAAGCTTTTTGCCTCTCTGCTTCTGACTCCTACTGTCCATTCTATCCATGACATCCTCCTTTCAATTCTTGGAATAAACAGAGGATGCTCTGAGTCTTTGAAGTTGCTTCTCCGTATGACCAGGATGCTTTTCCTCACGTATCTTTTTTTTTAAGATTTTATTTATTTATTCATGAGAGACACAGACAGAGAGGAGAGAGAGAGAGCCAGAGACACAGGCAGAGGAAGAAGCAGGCTCCATGCAGGGAGCCTGACGTGGGACTCGATCCCGGGTCTTCAGGATCACGCCCTGGCTAAACCACTGAGCCACCTGGGCTGCCCCCTCACATATCTTTATAGCAAACTCTCTGACATTTTTTAAAGCCTTTTTTTTTTTAATTTTTTTAAAATTTATTTATTTATGATAGTCACGCAGAGAGAGAGAGAGAGAGAGAGAGAGAGAGAGGCAGAGACACAGGCAGAGGGAGAAGCAGGCTCCATGCACCGGGAGCCCGATATGGGATTCGATCCCAGGTCTCCAGGATCGCGCCCTGAGCCAAAGGCAGGCGCCAAACGGCTGCGCCACCCAGGGATCCCCATTTTTTAAAGTCTTAATTGCCACATATTACCCCTTTTCAGGTGTTCCTGATCACCATTTGTAATTTACTTTCCTGGCATTTCTTATATCTTATATCTTTTTCTACTTTATTATTCTCCTGAGGGCTACTCAGTATCTAATACTATGAACATCCCATTAATTTAACTTATTTTCTTTTCTCTTCACTAGAATATTGCTAAAAAGAAAAAAAAGAAACAACATGCCCCTACAGAGTCCTTTGATTCCTGGGACAACAAACCAAGATTTAATTACAGTTTCAGTATATCCAGGGAATTTGACTTTTTAGTAGTCAATCTGAAATTTCCTGATCAGCACTAGTGAAGTCATTTGCATTATAAAAACTGTTTCCTCCTTTTCCCTCAAAATATGTTCTGGCTTGAAACAATCACTTCTTTTCTTTTCTTTCTTTTATTTACTTTTCTTCTTTTTTTCTTTCTTCTTTTCCCCAAAGATTTTATTTATTTATTCATGAGAGACACAGGGAGAGAGAGAGAGAGAGAGTCAGAGACACAGGCAGAGGGAAAAAGCAGGTCCCATGCAGGGAGCCCAATGTGAGACTTGATCCTGGGCCTCTAGGATCACACCCTGGGCCAAAGGCAAGCACCAAACCTCTGAGCCACCCAGGGATCCCCTCTTTTCTTTTGCTAATAACTTCCTTGCTCCACTGTCCATCCTACAAAAATGTTCCATTCAGTACAGCTCCCAATCCTTTTATTTGCCTGATGGATTGTTGCTTGATTCATGAATCACTTGATAAAGCCAATTAGATCTTCAACTTGACTGGACTGAATTTTGTGTCTCAGCAATATACCCTTCCCCACCTGTTTTTGATGGAAAACACATATCATTTCAATGTTTATCTCATGTTAATGTGTAGGTTATTATGAGATTTTGTGGGCTGTTTGTTTTAAATGAGTCAATAACAACAATTGTGCAACTGAGCAAAATCTTTGAAAACACAGATCCATGAGAACTATGAAGGGTTTCCTGTTGGAAATACTTGACAACTTCCATGACAGGTATACTGAAAGATTGATAGCAATAATTTTACAGATGACAAAATTCAGTGTTAATAAGTAACTAGTAAATATACAATTAGCAGTGGTGCTGTCTTACTCCAGAGATCTGGTATTTAACCACTAAGCCATGTCCTTTCATATTTGATATTAGGTTAAGAGTTGCTTTTAGGCTCCATACATGGGTCTCTCTCTTTTTGGTTATAACAACTTAACTCAAAACCAATAGAATAATGCTGACAGATTCAGATGCTGTCATAGATAAGTACCTTATACATATGGGGTCTGATAAATGCTTCTAAGAAGTACTCAAATCATCTAGCAGAGTCCTGTGTCTCACATTTATAGGCAACCCTGATTATGAACACAGAAATGGTCTACTCACCTCATCCAGGGCCAAGACACTTGCCTGAAACTCACAGTCACAGCCAACAAAGGACCACACTGTGGATCCAAGTACCTTATACTTGTTCAGGATCCCCAGTGTATTTGATTCCTCAAGTACCTCAGGGGTTCATCGCTTTTAAAGTGCCTAAAAGGCAATTAACCAAAAAGCATATTAACTTTGAGAGATTCTTCTTGCTGAAAGCAAAAAAAAAAGGAGAATGATTTTAAAAGTAATAATTATTGTGATATTTTGAGAAACTACTCTTTGCCAAAGACTTTCCTGGAAACTGTATTTGATTGTCAAACTACTCTGTGGAATAGGTATTGCAATTGCTATCACAGACAAGAGAATAAATCCAGAGTACTTAATTAACTTTCCTAAGTCAAGCTCAGAAGTAAATGCAGTCAGAATTTAAACTCAAGGCAGCCTGATTATCCTAATAACATTTACTGAATTCTTAGTATGTCCCAGGCACTCTGCTGAATGCTTTAAAAGAGTCCTTATTTTAACTTTCATAATAATCTTGTGAAGTAAGTATGATTATTAGTCCCATTTTACAGATGAGCTATTTGAGAGAAACAATTGTACATATATTGTTCAGGGTCACAAAATTTGAGGCTTCTAGAGCCAAAATTCAAAACTAGTTCTCCCATTGTGTATCATCTATTCCCAAACCTACATATCTATCTAACATTTACTATATTCTCGATGCTTTTCCAGGCACTGTAGACAAGAGAGAGAACTAAGGCATAGGGTCTGATCTCAAGAAGGGTGTAGTTTATTTGGGGAAACCGAATCTTTATAAACAAATAAGCACCACAGGTTATGATAGAATTGTCTATCATCCCTGATGGTGGGAAGCGGGCCAGAGTGGAGAGCTTGCCAAGGGCAATGAGGGAAGCATTGTATGTGTGCCATGGGAGATTTTACACGGGAGGAAGAGATACATATCCTGCTTGAAGAGACATTTATGGCTAAGAAAAAGAAACTACAACCATCAAGGCACAGAGGCAAAACATGGGATTGAGGGTGAGAAAACTGTCCAGAGTTTGTCAGATGCATCTGGAATATGGTGTGTTTTTGTTGGAATGATGTTAGATGAGATTGTGCAGGGCTTTTAATGCCATACTCAGAATGTTCTTGAAGACTATGGTTTAACCTTGACCAACATTAAAATACTTTAAGGGTGCCTGGGTGGTGCAGTCCATTAGGCTTCTGACTCGGTTTCAGCTCAGGTCATGATCTCAGGGTCCTGAAATCAAGACCCGAGTGGGCTCTGTGCTCAACGTGGAGTCTGCTGAAAACTCCCTCTCTCTCGGCTGTCCCCCTCTGTTCTCGTTCTCTCTCTATAAAATAAATAAGTCTTAAAAAATGCTTGAAATGTCAATGGCTTTGGCAAAACTTTGATGGTATTAGGGAGGCAGTTAGCACTGCTCAAATCAATATGTGCTCCAAGTCTGAATAATGAATGATAGACATTTCACTCTACGCCTGATTCAAGATCAGAAAAATAAGAAGAGAACAGGCCTCCTAAAGATGAAAGTGGTGACTGGGGATTGTAAAGCAAATCAGTGTGTATGGCTGAGTCTAAACTCAGTGACTCTGACTCTACCTTTTGAGCTCTTTTCTACAACAGCAAATTCCTCCTAAACATTTTCCTGCCATGACAAAGATCCTTCATCTTTTTAGGCATTTTTCTTTTCTGCTACTGATATCTTGAAGAGAAGGGGCAAATGACTCATACCTTCCCAAACCTCATGCCCTAACTCACCCATCCTCCCATAAAGATGATTGGTAACCTACGGAGAGGCAGCATAGGTGGAAAATGGAGAGCTTCACAGTGCAGTGGAATATTTGTACCCCAGGGGACCTTTTGCCTAGGGATGCCTATGTGTCTCCACAGAAACTCTGAACTCTCATGTATACACACACACACACATACACACACACACTTCATTGGTAGACCAGAGGATGTTCACTTGTGAGGTATTTGGACTTGCTATTCATTCTGCTTAGAATATTATTTTATCTCTTTTAGTTGTCCGAAATATATCACCTTCTCAGGAAGGTCTTCCTTCATAACCCTCTTCAAAGTTGTGTCCCTTCCACATCCCCTAGCACTCTTTATCTCCTACCTTGCTTTATTTTCCAGAGCACTTACCATCTGGGTTACCATATAATTGACTATGTTATTTCCTATCTCCTCCCAGTAGGATGTGAATGCAAGAAGGGCATGTTCTGTTGCTTGTTTTGTTCACTGCTGGATGCCAGGGCTTAAAACAGTATCTGCCATAGAGTAGGCATGAATAATATTTGCTGAATAGATGAATAGATGGACGGCCCTAATTCTCAAGAAGTGTTTCAATCAAATCCACATACTTGTCTGCGCCAATGATGGCATTTAACCCTTCAAAGACGTCTTTGCTATTCTATATTCCTTGCAATAACAGAAATCTCTGAGTATTCTGTGTTAGTCACAGGCCTGTGCAAGAGAAACCAGGGACAAATAGCTAAAGAATAAACAGCCTGACCACTGTTATAGGCATAATCATTGCATTTGAAATAGAGTATATTTGCGAGGGAGGTTGTTTCCACGTGAGCAGCAAATTATTTCATGTTGAAGAGCTATGAGGAGCCATATCTTTGAAATGAAAGTGGCCAAAACTGGAGGGTAGTCCATCCAGACACAGCACTGGGCCTTGGGGCTGATGACAGGGATTCAGAAGCTTGATTTTTCTGTTTACATCCTGCTATATACAGAATGTAAACGGCTATTGAGCTGTCCTGGAAAAAAAACCGAATTTCTATGCCATCAGTAATATCCAAATCCCATAACTTACTTAAATTCAGTGCAAGACCTCATTCCAACATTCTAATATTCAAGTCAGCTCATTCCAGAATCTTCTATAATTGTTCGTAGATCCTGTTAAAAAGAAAACCACAGGCTCAAAATGGGAGTCACTTATGTTAATTAAGGCCCATGTCAGCTAACCTAACTGAAGTTTCAACCGCACTCTTCCACCCCAGAAGGTAACTTTTAACTAGTCAACATGGAATTACCTCGTGAGATATTCCTCCAGAGAGATTCCTTCCATTCCCCTTAGGAACATCGCCTGGCCCAAAACAATGTATTCTTTGCTAATAACTTCCTTTTGCCACCCCCTTTCTACTTTTAAACACTCCTCCTTTTCTACAGCTTGACAGAGCTCCTTTCTGTTTGCTAGATGGATGCTACCCAATTTATGAATCACTTAATAAAGCCAATTTGATCTTTTAAATTACTCAGTTCAATTTTTTGTTATTTAACAATCCTAAGGGTTTTATATCCATGGAATTCCTCATGGTTTTGTAGCTTTGGGGGATGGCAAACAAGGCAATTAAACAACACTATGCATTGACAAAGTCAGGTCAACCTTATTTAATAAAGACTCAGAACGGTTTTGTTTAGAGACTGTGATTCCCCAATGATAGATGTATTTAACTATAATTTTCCTTCACATTCTATATTGAGTTATATACATAAATTCATATATTTACAGTTCACATATATACATTTGACTACTGGTAAACACCTAAGTACTGACTTTGTAAGCAGCAAGAGTTAGGTCCCCAGAAACTGAAATACAGACATAGCTCCCTTAACTTAAGAAAAGTCATTTTAGGCCCCTGGCCATCTTGTGAAAGATTGTAAGAACAAACAGTCATTATCAGGCCAGGAGATAATCTAATCACATCCAGGACGATAAATCAGTGGTAAAAACTCCCAGTGCTGATTCAAAAGTGAAGATTGCCCTGATATATATTTTTGAATTGTCTTTGCAGGATCTAAATCCCTCTAAGCACTCAGATACTGAAGCAACTGGAGCCAGAAAATTGATGATGCTGATCCTTGCCGGCTCTTGTGACTTTGACCTGGACTCAGTCACCTTAAGTCACCAACACCCAATGTTGTGTTGAATTCCCCACTGGACAAGCCTCTTTGTGAATATGCACACACCCTTAGCTTAAAACTTCATTTTAGTTCCAGGAGACAATGCTCTGTGAAAGATCCCAGTTTTCCTTTACTTGGTATAAGTAAAACCTTTCCTTTTGCTACTCTTCAGCTTGCTTGTGTCTTTTGGCTTCACACCCACCAAGACGGGTCACAATATTTCTGTAGGGTACTAAGATACCTTCCATTAGCCCTTCTACATCCTTTGCCACCTTGCTTTCTGCTCCAGGAAACCATCCTGTACAGATTGTATCAGTTAACTTGGCCATTGGGGGAGGAAACTAAAAGGAGGAAAAAAGTGATATAGAATATGTATTCCTAGACTCTGTTCCTGCACAGCCAACCAAAGCCACATTAACCCCTAGATTAATGCCACAGCTTTTATCCCATTTTCCTCACCACAAAATCTCTCCCTTTCCCTCTCTTTCTGGGTTCTGATAACTGCTCTCTCCTCTTCTCCCTTCAGATCTACATGTATAGTAAGATGCTCTGTCAGAGGACTGGTTTGTCCTTTGTGGCTTTTCAATGCTCTGTTCACATCTTTGTAAATAGTCCCTTTATTAAGTTCTCTTCAATTTGAGTGGGCCATCTGTTTCCTGACAGGATTCTGACTGATAAGGTAATTAATATTAGGAGTAGCCTAGAATGAAATCTTTAAACTGGCTCACTGGGATTAATTTGCTCACATATTAAAAAAATGTGCAGATATATCACATACTCCAGAATGGGACACTGGTAAGCCATGGAATGTAATGGCATCATGATAATTTAAATCATCACCAGTAATGACACAGCTTAAGTGCAGTTGAGGAGCAAAGCACTGAACAATCAATTGGTTGTAGCATTGATCGTGATCACAATAATATTGTTTGGAAAAATCATGAGATCTTTTGAACTGAAAATGATATTATCAGACTGTGAACAGGAAGGGCAGTTGGAAAGCCTCAACTGTAGGTTTGAAGGAGTTTCCCTTCTCTGTCAATCCTTTAGGAAAGATATGGTTGAGGTCCAAGCTGGGGCCTGATTGTGAGGATTGCAGAGAAGCAATACTACTAACATTGACCCTTGAATAACATGGGGTTGAACTGTGTGGGTCCACTTACATGTAGATTTTTTTCAATAAATATAGAAAAGTGCTATAAATGAAATGTATTTTTCTTGTGACTTTCTTTATAACCTTTTTTTTCTCTAGCTTAATTATAAGAATACAATATTGAATACATAGAACATATAAAATATGTATTAATCTATTATTTACGCTATCACTAAGGCTCTGGTCAACAGTAGGCCATTAGTAGGTAAGTTTTGGAGGAGTCAGAAATTATATGCTGACTTTTGAATTATGTGTGGGTCAGTGCCCCTAACCCCCATGTTGTTTAAGGGTCAGCCGTAAATGCTTAACATTGCCAGAGATTTTATGGCACTCTAAAATAATTGATGGAGGGAAGAATTGGGACCATAAAGCAATGGGATAGGGATACTGGGTAGACAAGGACAGAGCCAAAAATAAAAATCCCTGCTTGAAGAGGCAATCCCTAACTTCCCCTACTTGAGGAAAATAGCTTTTCTCTGGACTTTTCCAATGACTGCACTTAAGAAGTTGCCTTATGAGCTCATGTAATTCTCAACACCCAACCTCACCACACTCACCAACTCTGTAGTGAAAGTTAAATATCATTAACCCAGATGAAGAAATCAAAGACTTTCTCTTAGAGCAATTATACACTAAGAAATTTATAGGATCTTACCAATCTGTATTATCATGAATCTGGGAAGCATGTATGAGAATGGGTTCTAAAAGTGAAAAGCCAAGGAGAATGAAATGTAAGGATTAATTAAGCCAAATTTATCATCACAGGTGCATCCATGAAAAATTCAGGAATTCACTGTTTCCTCAAGAACTCTAGGAATTTATGCTATAAATACTCAATAGGATTGATTTTTTGAACTGTTTACTTACTGAAGAGAAAATATTCCCAATGCAGTGATGACAAAATATGTGGTTAACATCAATACCATAGGCATAGTTAATTTCTTCATGATGTCTATATTTAGTGTGCTAACCTCTGAGCATTACTTGTTTATTTATAATCTTCCCATGTTTCAGTGATGTTATTTGGACCTTCCTCGAGTTGAATTAACTTTACAAGATAAAAATGAATAAAAATATCTTCTCAGGATGGCAGTGGTTTCTTATTTGGAAAATAGAAGTTTTCCTAAAGTAAATAAAACGGAACAACGTGTCACATGATCAAGTTTCCTTTTTAATTGTTTAACTTTTAATATGACTTTTCAAACAGAAATTTTGTGGGATTTTTGCCAAATGGTATCTTCTTCTAAAATAATTTTTTCATGAGTGGAAAATATAAGAAAAGGAGACAGAACATGAGAGACTCCTAATTCTGGGAAACGAACTAGGGGTGGTGGAAGGGGAGGTGGGCGGGGGGTGGGAGTGACTGGGTGATGGGCACTGAGGGGGGCACTTGACGGGATGAGCACTGGGTGTTATTCTGTATGTTGGCAAACTGAACACCAATAAAAAATAAATTATAAAAAAATAAAATATTTTTTTCAAATCTTCAGCCAACATTAAATAACCCCTTTAATGTTATTATTATAATATTAATTTAATACATGAGAATTATTTAAGAATAATTTAGCCTTATAATAGCTTTAATTAGTAAGTGTACTCAATCTTCATCTGCTAAATCAGAAATTGAGTAGGCATAGTTAACTATTCATTTAAAATCTGTTATCTAAGAAGAAAAAAAAAAGTGGGAAATATCACTAAGGGAGACAGAACATGAAAGACTCCTAACTCTGGGAAATGAACTAGGGGTGGTGGAAGGGGAGGTGGGCCGGGGGTGGGGGTGACTGAGTGATGGGCACTGAGGTGGGCACTTGACGGGATGAGCACTGGGTGTTATTCTAGATGTTGGCAAATTGAACACCAATAAAAAATAAATTATTAAAAAAACATAAAATCTGTTATCTAATTCAGAATATCAGAACTCCTCTGTCTCAACTTGCTTATTTTGTATGATATCTGCTACTTATTATTATTATTCATATTCATCAGTACTGATTATTCCTTTCTGATCTTTGTTTAGCTCCTAATTTTACTGGAATTGTCTGGAAAACACAGTTCTTTATACTTATTATTATTTGCTGTTTAAACCAATAAAACATGGACATATCAGTATTTATTTGAATCTTCATGTATTTCTCTATGCTAAATATTTAATCAAATTGCTTCCTTTGAAAATCCAGTCAAAATGAAATAAGCTGTTATATTTCCCCTTCTTTTGCTTTATTGCTATCTTATATTCTTTACATGCACTTCTTTCTCTCTCTCTCTCTCTCTCTCTCTCTCTCTCGAGTATCTTGAACTCCTTGGTTTTCATTGGTTCACCATATTGCAATAAAAACTATATTATTTTGGCTATTATCATAATTTTGCTTTGATGCTCAGAATTCCACAACTTCAACTTCACAGGACCCTTTAAGTTGGCTCCTTTTGTTCCTGTCTTTATTATTTGTAGACATATCTGTGTATTCTAGAATATTCTAGAATATTTCAGGCAGGTCCTATTTATTTTCTCAGTCTAAAACATAGACTGAGCTATCCTCTAAGAAATACTTCGGTGGGTAGTAGTATTAAGGATACAAATTAAGTTCTCAAGTGTGGGAACAATGGGATACAATGGGTTGACTCCTCTGAACATAGAAAGAGTGGTGAAGTGCATCTGTTTGATGGTACTATACTGTTTGAATGGTAACTAGTGGATTGACTAACTGAGCAGAGATTTAGAATAAGACTGGAAGTTTAGTGAGAAGGAAGTCTGAGAGAGGTATATGCAATTCTTGGAAAGGACAGCGTGAAGATACTCATGCTCTGTCTATCACAGATGTCCACTGGAGGGCACTGATTGCAGAAACCAATCTGCAAGGAGAATGTTGGTAAGCCTCTTTCCCTATGTTTTCTTCTAGAGTTTTACAGTTTCAGGTCTTACATTTAAGTTGTTAATCCATTTTGAGTTGATTTTTTGTATAAGGTGTGTGATAAAAGTCTAATTTCACTCCTCTGCCTGTGTATATTTAGTTTTCTCAACATCCTTTGAAGAGATTGTCTTTCCTTGTTGTGTGTTTTTTTGTACCTTTGTTGATAATCCGTTGACCATATATGTGTGGGTTTATTTCTGGACTCTGTATTCTATTCTATTGGTGTATATGTCTGTTTTTATTCCAGTACCATACTCTTCAATTATTGTGTTCTGTAATATGTTGTAAAATCAGAAAGTACGATGCCACCAACATTGTTCTTCTTGCTCAAGTTTTTCATGTTTGTTTATTTTTTGGCTATTTATGGTCTTTCATGGCTCCATATGCATTAAAAAACATTTTTAAAAAACAATTCTGGGGAAAATGCCATTAGTGTTTTGATAGATGTTGCACTGAATCTATAGATTGCTTTTTTAAAAAAAGATTTTATTTATTCATTCATGAGAGACACAGAGATAGAGGCAGAGACATAGTCAGAGGTAGAAGCAGGCTCCCTCTGGGGAGCCTGCTGGGGACTCAATCCCAGGACCCTGGGATCACGCCCTGAGCCAAAGACAGACAGATGCTTAATTACTGAGTCATCCAGGCACCCCTAAAGATTGCTTTCAGTAATATGGACCATTTTAACAATCTAATTCTTTCTGATCCATAAACAGTGGCTATATTTTCATTTATTTGTGTCTTCTTCAATTTCTTTCATCAATGTCTTTTAGATTTTGGAGTAGAGAGCTTTCACCTCCTTGTTAAATTTATTCCTAAGTATCTTACTCTTTTTGATTCTATGGTAAATGGGATTGCTTTCTTAATTTCCCTTTCAGATAGTTCATTGTTAGTGTATAGAAATGTAACTGATTTTTGTATATTGATTTTTTAACTTGGAGATTTACTGAAAAATTTTATTAGTTCTAACAAGTTTTTGATGGAGTCTTTGGGTCATATAGAGACCCGAGAGAGACAGTCATCATATCATCAATAGGATCCCATACGGTTTCAAAAAACCTCCAGAATTTTTATTAGGTCTTTGTGCTGACCATGGCCCTAGACAATGTACATATTAATGTGAGAAAACTTTAGGTGTTTTTCTTGTCACTTATGAACTACACAAACCTAGGAAAGTGGTTTCTTTTTCTGAATTTCATTCTAGCAGAGTCCTCTCTGTTTCCTGGAGTTGTGAGGCTCAAATGAGAAAATATATGGTAACAGATATGTTCCATGTGTTGTTTTTCCTTCATGTGCTGGGTAGCTTCCATTACTATTCCGGAGTCAATGCACTCTGAGGGGATGACACCTGGCAAGGGTCTAATCTGGGAGTCTCCAGTTTAATCAAAGCAAAGTAGAACTGGACATTCCAAAAAGTCTTGGAGTAGTACTTTTTAGATTATTTTTACCTAACAGTTCTTAAAAGTTGAATATAGTAGGGAAAAATTAGAAGTAAAAATATGGAACTCCCTAAAAGGTTGAATATTTTGGGCTTAGTTTTGTGTAAATCCGCAAGCACATCTTTTTTTCCAGTAAAAATAGCGGAAAATCAGGCTTTAAGAGTTCACCTGGATAACTTTTAAAAATACCTATACCAGAGTCCTGTTGGCAAGGATTATGATTTAATTGATTCAGGATAGGTCTGGGCATTGATATTAAAACCAAACAAACTACAACAACCGTTTAAGATTTGAGAATTATCAGATGAAGAGATATCGTTATGTGGAAGCATGATTCGACTCAGCTGACTCTTTATACACCGGGAGGACTGAATTAATGTTAACTTTTTACTTCCTTCCTTTTATGTCTTCTTTCCTTGTTTTCTTCCTCTTTTTCTTCATTTCCTCCCTGTAGTTCCATAAAAAGGGAGTGATATAGTGATCTAGATATTTTAATGTTTGTTGTTTGTTTGTTTGTTTGTTTGAGAGAGGGAGAGCACAGTGTGAGAGGAGGAGAGGGAGAGGGACAGAAAGAATCTTAAGCACACTCCATGCTCAGTGCAGAGCCCCACATGGGGCCTGATCTCCTGACCCTGAGATCATGACCCTGAGCTAAAATCAAGAGTCAAGTTATTGAGCCAGCCACCCAGGCACCTGATACTTTTTTGTCCATTTTAAAGATGAATAAGGTGAGGTGCAGGAAAATGAAGTGGTATGTTTGAGGTCACATCTAGGAAGTTCCCATGCTGGCTCTATTGTGCCCTTATAAATAGTTTGTGTATTGTTACTTTGCAATAGGAGATGGTTCCAGAGTTTGCTATGATCTGGGAGAAAGGAATGTAGGGTTCAAATTTGCTATGTGCATAGTTGAGAGCATACTAGCATCATTATCATCTCTAAGTTCCAGTAGATTCCAGGGAAATGACTCTGTGTTTGGTCTCTGAACTCTGCTTCTTAGGTTTTTCTCTTCTTGTGATGAATACACTCATATTCATGATTACCAGTATTAGGCAATTCTGAAGGATGAGGACACCCAGGTCACTTGGAAGGGTCACTTTAACCATGGTACAAGGTCATATGCAGGGGAGGGAGAAGAGGGAGTGCAACCAACAAATGCCTCAACCAGGAATCCCTCAGAACAAATAATTAAGTTTTAATTATTGATCTGGGACATTATCCCTCAAGAATATACAAAGTTCAGCCAAAGCTCCTAAAGTGAGAAAACTCAGATGACTTAGGGATTGCACTGTGTATGTATTCATTACCTTTATTTTTTGTCTATAAAAGGGCTGAGTTGGATCATAGTACTATCTCATTTGTGGTTATAATAAAAAGAGATTTATTTTTATCTCCATGGAATTAGATTTTTTGCTCATGGATATTACATCTGCTGCCTTTTATGGGTTTTTGTGTACATGAGTATGTGGTGAGGACAGGTATTATTTCCATACATTGCTTGCACCTTAAGGTTCGTTTTATCTGCTTTGCTTATGATTGCAATTGTCTACTGAGATGTAAAAAAATAGTAAAATAAAACTACCAGTTATTTAAATAAAATAATTTAGAATTATTTTAAAGTGCAAATTATGGTTCTGTTAAATACTCTGAGAAAGCTGTATAGCTTCTCTGATCTTTAAAATATATTTTGGAGTTGTAAAAATGTTATTTATTATTAGCAAAGGATCTAAAAAAGTCATATAATAGAGAATTTTAATATATAGCAGTTAGTGTTCTTTTTTTTTGTGGATTTTTTTCTTTCTGATAGAGAAAACTTATTTTGCCGGTGGGGTGGAGGGGTTTTCTGATTGCCTGTGCTGAATATTGCAATTTGTTAACCTGTGTTATGATATTTGCCATCATGGCATTCTTACCCATGTGTGGAGTTTGCCTCCTTTCAGAGCATGGCCTCCCAGGAGCCCCTGCTTTCATATTTTCCTCCTTCTCTTCCATGCTGCATCAAAAGTAAATCCCCCTTTTTGTTTAAAAGGCTTTGTGAAACTAATTCACAGTAAGTGGTAAATTATCAACTATAGTGCAATTTGTAAGCACTGCAAGTTCTGCTTTTATAAAAAAAAAAAACGATCACTCCTTGTCTAGGATAATTTTCAAAAGTCAGTAATGGATTCACAGGAAAAATATTTAGAGTCTTCCTGGTAGTTTTTCCTGTTTTTCCTTAACGAGTTAGGAAACAGGATTATGATGCTATCTTTAGTATTCTTAATTTTTAAAATTCTTAGTCCTTAAATTAATTTTTAACAATAAATATTTTTGATTGATGAACTGATAATGAATGAAAAGACATCACAAATTATGGCATTACGACACACACATAGGGATTGTATGAGTTTGTGTAGGCTCTAAATGTTTCTACAGTGATGTTGTAAGTAACTTCCAATATAATTATGTCTTTCTGCTCTCAGAGTACAAGTATATTTAGAGCAAACTGAATAAACCTGAAGTTTATATAACATTGTGAGCTATAATTTCCTAAGTTCTCACTATGTGTCAAATACTATGCTAAAACTGCTAGATGGACTTTCTGATGTAATCAATTAAATAATCTTTAATCTTAGTTCCCACTTAATCTAGGTGATAAAGAGTCTTGGAAAAGTTTAGAAACTTACCCAACTGACCTAGCAGAGAGCTGGTGGAGATATAATTCATATTCAGGTTGATTTTTATGCCTACATTAGGGTGCCTTACAAACTTATCCTGGAAAAAGGAGGTATTACCAAAGACCAGAAATATCGTTGCTATATATCAAATCTATTTACCAAACTTAATAAACAATTTAACTCAAGTTGGAGAAAACCATGTATTCAGTTGTTTACAAATTATTTAGATTACAAAGATTAAAGGTTTAGCTTTTTAAAATCCTGAATTTATGAAGGAACATTAGAATTCTTTAGTTTTGTGTAAATTATTAGATTGTTATATTATAATTAGATTGTTTCCTAATCTAATATAATATAATTATATTAGATTGTTTTCCTAATCTAATATAATATAATTATATTAGATTGTTTCCTGTGACTTGCAGGACAGAAAAAGGAGTCATTTTTCTGTGAATACATAAGATGCCTGATATGCTGTGTCTATATGATGCCAAAGTAACCTGAGCTTGTGTAAAATTTGTTAGCACACGTAGTACCTTCTTGGCATGAAGTGACATTAATCATTTCCCCTCTTCCCTGCTCCCCCCACCCCCCGCTGAAACTGAATTAGATGGCTTTTTGAGCCATAGACAGTGCTGTTTAGAAAAAGAAGCAATTAGAGAGTAAATGATTTTGCAGGACCATATTCTTTGACTGAAATTATGGCTAGCATGAGGTTGAAATTATTATTAATCTGAGTTTGACTTAAGAAAAATAAGACAGAATCAGCTTATCTGAGTTTTTATCAATGCTTAACAGTGCTTATTATGTTCTAAGGAATGGGACACCAAAAATAAACATGACAGGATCCTTAGAAAGCCAAAGTCAATTGAAGAGATAGACTCATAACTTTTCATTCATACGCACACACACACACACACACACACAAGTACAGTAATCGAGTATCTTCAAAGGATGGAAATGATTCAGCAGAAGGGATTCTGATTAATTCTGTCTGGATGAATTAGATTAGGGAGAGTTTCCAAGAGGATGCTTGCATGCTTACATTAAACAATTCGAACATTTAAATAATCAAATATGAGTTTTCCAGGCAGACAGGTTGGAAGAGGCATATAGCAATGGTAGCTTGCCTTGTGAGGTAACATGGAGAGTGTGCAGCTAACTAGGTGTTGGTTGCTTGATTGAAATGGCTGAATAGAATTTACAGGTAATTATAAACCATTGAGGGCTTTTTCAACTTGCATTTAATTTGGTGAATTTGCTTCCTATTGTGGGAGATACATTTATCTACAAAAGTGTCTTTATTCCTCTTGTCCTTATAATGGATTTACAACTCTGTGTTCTGATAGGAACAGAAACAAATTGTAACCTGGAAACTGACAACAGAATGGGTTCTAACTCACTTTCAGCAGCAGCAGCCATCAAGCTACTAAAAATGTTCTTTGAGGCAACCTTTTTATTTACGGGAACTAAGGGAATATCCTCCTTTATTGAGGCTTCGAAATACAGAGAGTGTTTAAATGTTGAATCAATATATTTACGTTCCTTTATGTGAACACAATTCTACTCGTACATTCATGCCTAGAGGACCAAGACTATTGCATTTGTGGTTTTATTACTTTAGAAACAGCTATATATACACACATGTTGCAGGTGCTTGCATATAGATTCAGTAATTCAGTGATTTAGGACAAGTTGTTTACTGTCTCAAAGACTTAGTCTCCCTGGCCTATAGGGGAGTGGGTGAGGAATGCCAATAATTTATGATCTGTTCACTTCATATCACATGGATCATAATGATAATAGTTAACATATATTGAGCCTTTACTATATATGTCTGACTCTATTTTAGGTACTTTTCATGCATTATCTCATTTATCCTGTGTATCACTTCTGATGAAGCCACTCTGCCTGCCCTGTACAGATGAGGATGGTTGGGCACAGGTTGGTGTTGTGAATTGTGCAAAGTATGCCCTGCTGGCACGTAATGGAACCAGACATGTCCTCTCGCTCTCCAGTGGCGGATTCTGTGTATTTCACTACCAATGGTGTGATCTCCTGATTATATGCCACCTTGTCAACTGAAAAACTCATTGTGGATATCATTTATTGTCATTATAATCATTGCTAAAATCACCAAAACGTTTCTTATTTGCAGCAGAACTTGGTTAGTGCTGTGTGAAGGGCTTGACGGGAGCTCTATATCCTTTTGTTCACTCCCTTTCCTGATGCTCCTAGAGAAAATAGGGCTGTGACCTAACCTCTCCCCTCTCTTTTCAGGCCCATCACTCCTTTACCCCTGGACTGCAGATTGTCGATAATTTAATTGTATCATTTCACTGCATTATTATATTTGAAAAACCCTGATTAAATCAAAGTATAAGATAACACCTTATTTTTAAAAAATATTTTATTTATTTATTTAAGAGTTGGGGTGGGAAGGGGCAGGGGGAGAAGGAGAAGCAGACTCCCCACTGAGTAGGGAGTCCCACAAGAGGCTCCATCCCACAGCCCTGGGATCATGACCTGAGCCAAAGGCAGATACTTAACTAACTAAGCCACCCAGGTACCCCATAAGAAAGCCCTCTAAAAGATACTATATGCAAATTGATGTTATTTGAGAAAGGATGTGTTGCATAAAGTAGTCTTTTTCATGACCTGCAACTATTTGGTTCTTAAATGTCTTCCTGATAACATCCTCCATGCTGTCAAGGGATGGAACTGTTACCTTCATCACAATTTTCCACCGGATTATAAACTCTGAGAGTATTGAAAATGCCTGAGATTATAAGCTCTGAGAGTATTGTGTTTACTAGTGTATACCCAGCATCTGGTATATACTAGATTATCATAAAGAGATTTTTTAAAAAAAGAATAAAAAAGAAAGACAAAAAAAAAAAGGATGAACAAATGGGCAAATGAATGATTGGCAGCTTCCTCTGGCTGCTGTAATGGTGCCTACCTCTAGGACTCTTCCTTACCCCACATCAGTCTTCAGTCACTGCTTTTAATCTGCTCATGGCTGCAAGTCAGTTAACTGAACATGCTAACTCAGTGCATAAATAAATTTATTATAGTAAGTAGGCACAGGGTGGGGGCTAAGGAGTTCTCAATGAATAGACCTGGTAACTTTAACTTGTCTGGATTCTTTTTATTAATATTTCTCTCAAATAGTTTTTATTAGAGAAGCAAATTCTAGATAAATGTAGCCTCACTGTACATTAATAGAACTATTAATAATAGATGTTTTATGTGCATTATTTCCTCCATGTAGACATTGTCCTAAATTCTTTATATACATTATTTATTTAATCTGCAAAAAAATTATTCCTATTAATCGAACAATTATTCCCATTTTATGTATGATGAAACTCTCCAAGACCCCACAGTATGGAAATGGTGAAGCTGGTGGAACTGGCCATTAGTGTGACCTGCGACTGGTTTTGTTGGTGGTGTATGCAGTCTTTGTTCTTTAGGGTATCAGGATGTCCAAGCATGGGAAGATTGCATCAGAGTGATAGAAAACAAGCACAGGCTGCTGTTCCTGCCTTTATTCTTAGGTTAGCACGTGAAGTAATGCCTTTCATTATTTTTTAATTAATTTCTACATCATGCTGCTCAGTTGTTAGGTGTGGAGCAAAGATATAATCTGATCTTTTTAAAGAGATGAGCCATGAGTAGAGCTTTGAAGAATGAAGAATAAATAGGTTTTGGAAAGATTATGAATAGCCAAAAGAGCATACTCTTGGAGAAAAGATAAGAATATCTGCTTAACTCAATTTGAATGTGAAATTACTTTTTTTAAAAAAGTTTTTATTTATTTATTCATCCGAGGTACCAAGAGAGAGGCAGAGACATAGGCACAGGGAGAAGCAGGCTCCTCTCAGGGAGCCCCATGAGGGATTCGATCCTAGAACCCCAGGATCACGCCCTGAGCTGAAAGCAGACACTCAACTGCTGAGCCACCCAGGCATCCCTGAATGTGAAATTCTTAATCTCATCAAGAGATCTCCAAAAGTAGAAGAAAGGCTTTCCATTTGTAGTACACCTCAGATACTCAAGATGTAATTTCAGATCAAGATTTCTCTTTGCTTTCTTACTTATGTCTTGACTTTCTGACACTGTGCTTATAGGTATAGGACATTTGATGTTTGTCTTCAGGTGGATGGTTCTGTGAGAAGGAGGTGGCCTGAAAAATGGATATGATAAAAACAAACTTCACTGTGACTGAGTTTGTGTTTTTGGGGCTGTCATCTCAGCCAAAGATGCAGCTCATTCTTTTTATTATGTTCTTGTTCTTCTATTTATTAACAGTTGTGGGGAATATTATAATTATCACTATTATCCAGATAGAACCTCGTCTCCAAACCCCCATGTACTTCTTCCTTACTAATTTATCCTTTCTGGACATCTGCTATACATCCACCAATGTCCCACAAATGCTGTCCAACATGATGGGAAAAAAGACCATCCCCTTCTCTAGCTGTGCTACTCAGATGTACTTCTCCCTCTCCTTTGGAATGATTGAATGTGTTCTCCTTGGGGTCATGGCTTATGACAGATATGTAGCCATTTGTCATCCTCTCCATTATACTGTCATTATGAACCAAAGCATCTGTGTCCAATTGGCAGCCATTTCTTGGTCCAGTAGCTTCCTGAGTTCCATGGTTATCAATGTCCTCACCTTGAGTTTGCCCTACTGTGGGCCCAATGTCCTGAATCACTTTTTTTGTGAAGTTCCTTCTGTCTTGAGGTTAGCTTGCACTGACACCTCATTTACAGAACTGGTTGTCTTTATCTTCAGTATCATCATTGTCTTCATCCCTTTTCTCCTCATTGTTGTTTCCTATGCCCGAATCCTTCTATCAGTTCTCAGGATACGGTCAGCCTCCGGGAGGCACAAAGCACTGTCCACTTGTGCCTCCCATCTGACAGTGGTGGCCTTATTCTATGGAACTGCCATCTTCATGTACATGAGACCCCAGTCGAAGTCCTCCAGGGCTGGGGGAAAGATCATTGCAGTGTTCTACACTGTGGTCACACCCATGCTCAACCCCTTGATCTACAGCCTAAGGAACCAGGATGTGAAAGGAGCTTTAAGGAGAGCTATTGCAAAATGGAGGACATGAGGGGTCTTAATGGGACCCTAAAGCTGTTAGTCTAAGATAATTGACTTCTGAATATTAAGTGAGACAATAAATAAGACCTTGGACAGTCAATGTTTCTCTTGCTATTCATAAGGACACATAAATCTAGCTGCAAACTCAGCAGGAAACATATCTGCCCCAAAGACAAATGATGGCTTTAGTGTGTCAAAACAACTCCCTTCATTGCGAGACTATTTTCTTACTCCCTGAGAAATCTTGGTTCTCTAAAATCATAGACTATCTGAAATTAATGCTTGAAATTATGACTAAGGCGAAATATCTTATTATTCTCTGGAGGATGTAAAGCATCTTCATATAGAGAAACATTCTGAATTTTTAACTCAAATAAAGAACTTCAGATAAAGGTTTCTGGCTGTAACATTTCACATCTGTCTTAATTTTGTAGTTTACAAGGAAACAAGCTCTGCATCTATTTTGTGGTTGAGACCAATTTTGACCCCTTTGCAAATAGCCCTGCATCGTAACAAAATATTACTTCATTTAATTTTCATACAGCAATCAGACCATACAGTTATCTCAGGAGTAAGGAGTAAAGATTTATTCTTAGTAAAATATAAGTATTATGAAGGAGGGTGATATGACACAACTTACTTTTTGAAAGGTTTTCTGATTGCTGTGTAGAGAGAATATATATATATTCTTAATATATATGTGTGTGTATATTTATATATATATATATATGATCTCAAAAATTTGTGGAAATGAATATTTCCTGTGTTTTGAAGCTTTTCACCAATGGTATCTTTAAAAAGAATTACTTTTTTGAATTAAGAGAATAGAAAAAATAATTTAGCATTATTATACTTAATAAGCTTAAATATGGCCTTGATTAATATGTTATTAAGTTAGATACCTTATTTCTAAAATTTTCTCACTTGCTGTTTTACAATTTAAAATAAAAAGAGTGTAACTCACTTTCACAGATATTCAACAACTAAAATGCAACTATTTCTTCCACCTAAATATGAAGGACATACGCAATCAGTAAGTGAAGCATCTCTGATGAAATAGGTAAAGAGGACTTCACTGGTTTAAAATTGATTTAAAAAGTAAAAAGCAAAATCACTAACCAGATAGTCAAATTCACTACATAGTGGGGTGCTTTTCTTGCATATTTTCCTTGATAAAGGAATGACTTTATACATCATATATTTGCTTAATATGTGAATGAGGATTAGAAACACATACTTCTTTTTTTTAAGATTTTATTTATTTATTCACAAGAGACAGAGAGAGAGAGAGAGAGAGAGAGAGAGAGGGCAGACACAGGCAGAGGGAGAAGCAGGTTCCATGCAGGGAGTCTGATGTAGGACTCGATCCCGGGACTCCAGGATCACACCCTGGACTGAAGGCAGGCTCTAAACTGCTGAGCCACCCAGGGATCCCTGAAACACATACTTCTAATCAACTTTCTTCTGGACAATTTAAAGTGAAAAGTAACATTTAAAATTCTCTCAGATATTATCAAATAAACCATATTTAGTTGGCTATTTGTGATTTAGAAACATTAAATTAGTTTTGAAAAAGGAGGATGAAATGCCTGAAGTTACAACAAATGGAAAGTTTATTTTTTGTTTCACAAAAATTACTAATCCAACTTACCTTTCAGCTCTATAAATGAGTGAACTAGTTAAAAATGCAGAAAAAATTGCAAAAACATTCTTACAGGGAAGACACATAGCCAGAACATGTAAATAAGTGGAAATGAACATTTTTTCTGTGTTTTTTCTAAAAATATTTATTTAGACCAGTTACTTGACTTAATCAGTTCATTATGACTAGTTTGTTTTCATCAGTAACTTGGAGTTGAGTGAATGAAGAGTAGTAATTCAATATCTTATCTTAGCACCCAGCTAGAATTAAAAAAAAATGTTTATTTAAATTAAATTCAGTTAACTTATACTGTATTACTAGTTTCAGAGGTAGAATTCAGTGATTCATCAGTTGCATATAACACCCACTGCTCATCATATCACATGTCCTCCTTAATGCCTATCACCCAGATACCCCATGTTCCTTCCCCCCACCCCCAGTAACCCCCCATTTGCTTCCCACCCAACTAGACCTTTTCAAGCAAGCTTTATTCTTTTCCTAGGCTTACTTCTTTTGACAGAAAAGGAAAATGTAACACTTAAAGACATTTAACTGATAATTCTATGTACTATATGTTACAATCATTGCTAGAACAAAAAACAATTTTAATATTAACACAGATAATGTGAACTCAGCAATTATTGGTCCTTCACAACATCAAATGTCTTATTGAATTATTTCCTTCCTACATTTCTTTGGGATCACAGTAACGAGATAGCAGCATATCTAGGAAATGTACTAACTTTGTTCATATTGAAATAAAACTAAAGCCTAGAGTAAACAAAATATTAGAAAATGAACTGTTGCCATGAGCTACATTCTCTCAGTGCTTGATTAATCAATATTATTGTGCAGTATAAGAGACTATATTTGGAATGAGGAAAATGAAGTTATAATTTCAGGTTTTAATTTAGCTATATTAATATGAAGAAATCATTTCATTTTTTTAAACCTCACTTTTTTCATTTACAAAATAAGATTGTTGTTGGATTAGATCATCTTTAAGTATCAATAAATCTTGTCTCTATCTACATCTAGCTACTTCTGTCCTCTCTGGAATAGATTTATTATAAACTTATTATTGAGTTTATATATCATAAATCTGTCAGAATTTCTTCTGAAATATTTTTATTGTTTCACTTTTTTGATTTGATTGATTTATTTTAAGAATAATGCGATGTTGAAAGGTTTTAATGTTGTCACTTCAGGTATACAGGATATAATGCACATTATTGTCATAGATCATGTTACCAGCTTTCTCAATGAGTTATCTTTCCCCTTGAAATGAAAAACATTAATTCCAGTCAATAAGTATGAGGATTGTAAAATACTGAATGGGAAGAAAGTCATGGTGAAACTGATTATTCCTCTTCAATACTATTCTTTAAGCATGATCTGAAAGTTCACTTATTTCTTTGATATTATTTCCTATTTTGCCTCTTTCCCTTGCTTCTTCAGGTTATAGTGACTCGTCCAGCCCATGTGATTTTGCAAAGATTCAGCTCACTGTGGTCATAGGCAAATGTGAACCTTTCAACAGATGCTTCACAATACAATCCTGCATAAATCCCTAATAATCAATCTAATCAAATCATAACACTGAATATAGCTGCAAACCAGATGTTTATTCAGGTTCCCCAGTTCTGATTATGCCTGTCATTTTCTTTAAGGGTGCACATTTTTCTATTTTATGGAACACCAGGTTAAGAATTAGAAAAATTTGTTTCAATCCCAGCTCTACTACTTATAAACCATGAGCACATTCGCATGCCATTTAAACTTTCATAACTCTGGTTTCATCATCTTAAAATATAGGACCAATAATTTTGTCCTATGAATTTCAAGATCTTATGTGTATTTTTGGTAGGTTTCCTGAGGTCCTGAGTTGGGACTAGGTTCTGGTAGTTCTCTAGTCCAGGAAGGCATGGTTATTCATTTGTTCAATGAGCATTTGTTACTCACTTATGATATGCCAGGACTTAAGGACAAAAAAATGAGACTATCTTTATGTTTCACAGTCTACCAAGGAAGTTTTTATATTAAAGGAGTATGTACCTAGCACAGAGGAAAGCTACCATGTATTAAGCCCCAAAGTGCTTAAATAAACTACTTAGGTTTTTCTTATATTTCAATATCTAAACTAGGACATTTTTAAGAGTGAAAAGTAGCAGTACTGATACCTACTCCAAGATAATAGGCAAAAACAAAACTGCCTTTCACAGGAGGGAGAACTGGCCACATTTAGACTATCTTTCATTATCATTGCAACTTCATAAGTAGGTATTAGTGGTGCCATTTTGCAGATTAGAAGGGGTGAGTCCAGGAATAATTTACAGAAGTGATGATTGATGTGTGACATAAAACTGTGTTTTCTAGGTGGATTAGTGGCCTTTGAGGCATAGGACTGTCATTAGCAAAAGTATACAAACGGAGATATTTCACAATATCCTTGAGTTCAATGTGATTTGAACTTCTTCTGGGAGGTAGGATGTGGAAGGAGATGGCTAAGATGAAGCCGAAAATGTAGATCTTCAGATGTCATGTGTGGATGCCATTCACAGTGTTGATTTTATCATGGACCCTTACTCCAGCAACCTATTCTTCTCATTAACACTCAAACAGAGTTAAACACACAGATCCCAGTACAGCTGCTTCCAGAGCCCTCATGTGGCTGCACATTTTCACAGTGCATATAGCTGTTAGAAGCAGTCTAGCCAACAAAAGGTTCATTTCATGCCTTTTTAAAAATATTTTTTACATTTAAATTCAATTTGCCAACATATATTATAACACCCAGTGCTAATTTCATCAAGTGCCCTGTTCAGTGCCCATCACCCAGTCACCCCATCCCCGCCACCCACCTCCCCTTCCGCAACCCTTTGTTTGTTTACAAGAGTTAGGAGTCTCCCATGGTTTGTCTCCCTCTCTAATTTTTCCCATTCAGTTCCCCTCCTTTCTCTTATAATCCCTTTCACTATTTCTTTTGTTCCACGTAGGAGTGAAACCATATGATGATTGTCCTTCTCTGATTGACTTATTTCACTCAGCATAATACCCTCCAGTTCACACCTTTCTTTTCATAAGCATGCTGTTCCTTCAGTGTCCATCCTGACCTCTTTATTGGTATGGGGCAATTCAGGTACATCTTTTATAGTGTCTGCTTTAGACACATTTGCACATACATGTGCATAACTATAATATCCACACACACATCCATAAGGAAATTATAAATTAAAGGCTGCTGTTCAGAAGAGTGGTATTTTTTTTTTTTTTTTGTTCCCAGTCTAATAGCTCAGATACAGGGCATTTCAAGGAGTAATGTTGGAGCTGGTCCTTGAAGGAAGAGAAGAATTTGGATGTTCTGAGATATGCAGCTGGGACTATTAAGGAAGCACAGAGGAGAGAGGAGAGGGGATTTAGAAGGATACATAGGTAGAAAAATTGGAGGACCATTAAAGAAATGGTTTTGCTGGAGAATCTGTTGCTCAAAGATAGCAGGAAGGAATATCAGAGAGGTGGTTTAAGGGCGAGGGCCTGGAATGCTAAGCAAAGGACTTTGGTCATGTCATAACTCCTGAGTTAAGGGAGAAGGATAATTATGGGGCAAATGAGAAATCTCAGATCCTTGTGATCCAGGTGTTCTCTCTAAGGCAGAGATTGAAGGCAGAGACTTCAGCTTGGATTCCTCCCCTGGGAGAAGACCAGCTATAAAACCAACTATGAGTTTCATCCAAGCTCCATTAAGAAGAGCATGCCATCTTATGTCACAAAACCTGTCTGAAGTCGCCAGAATCAACTTGAATTTACCAATATAAAGGCCATGTTGTTATACTGGCTTCCCCAAAGGTTGGTCTGCTGATGGATAAGGGACAGAATTTCAAGGAACAAAGAAGAACCTTCTCTTGAATCACAAACGATAAACTTCCTACTCTTCAAGCAATAAATTGCCATTTCCTAAATTAGTGTGTGGTCTTGGCCTACATTTCAACTTTACCACCAATCCTAACAGACACCCAGGCAAAATAACCTGTGGAAATGTCCCCTGGTTTCCAAGCTCTTTGCTTTTCTTTACTATGTTTTTTTTTTTTTCTTCTTCTTCTGCCATTCCCCACTTTATTTGCTTCTCTCTTTAATTTCTGGGCCCTGCTTCCCAAAATAACTCATATGCTCCCTTCTCCATGAAAATTCCTTAATCTCCCAGGAAGAAATGTTGTTTTTCAAGTGTGAATCCCTATAACATATTGTCTGCAATTCTCTTTTGGTAGTTTTCCCCCTGTAGCACAAGACATTTGCATTTATTTTATTTCTTTATGTATGCCAATTCCATGAAGCCAGGATATATATGTAATTTACATATTGTCCACCAGGTGTTAAGCACAGATTGTTTTAAAAAAAACATCTCAACTGAAGTCACATAGCTTGAAAGCAGCAGCAGAAGAATTTAATCTCAGCTTTATCTCACTTTGACATCTCCCCTCTTAACCACTTTTGCATCCATCTTTGCTTTTCAAAGTTCCCAGTAGAATGAGTGCCAAGTCTTTGTTGGTTAGAGAAAATACCTACTCATGTGACTTTTATAGTCTATTCTAGAGAACATGATTGATATATTTACCTTTGCTATGGTTTTATCACTGGGCAAAGTAGTTAATGTATGGAAGATAATTCAGGCCTTTCCAAACATAAGGCATTTATTTATTTATTACTTATTTGAGTGAACTAATAGAATTGAGAAGGTGTAAATACTCATTCTCACTTTACTGATGAAGAGATTGAGCTGCAGAGACCCGAGGGGATTTATCTGACATGATTATTGCTGGGAGTAGGATGAACACTAAGTTGACCCAACTTCTATCCATTTTCTTCTCACTATTATAGGTTGATATGTGTACTTTCACTATCAATTACATGAGAAAAAAACAGTTTCCTCATTATACTGCATCACATCAATAGCAGAATTATAGCTATCTAAGATATAAATGAAGGAAAAATAGAAGCAACTAAATTTTTTTAATTATCTTTTATGTGATGGATTCTTTACAGAGATTACAGCATATCCTTTGAAAAATGCTAGAAGGTAAGCATTATTATTCTCATTTAATAGATGAAGAAACAGTCTGATAGAGATTAGGTAACTTGCCATTAGTCACAGCAAGAAAATAATAGAATTTACATGAGGGATTCTTTGAATATTTGCCATTAGAATAGAAAGCATAGTTCTTGGATCAGTTTTTGGTTCTATCATTAACTTTGACTGAATACATCATTTAAAAAAAAAAAAGTAATCCTCCAGCAGGGACATCACTGAGTAGAAATGCAGAAATGGGACTCAAAGTTCTTCCTGATTCTAAGGCAACTAGTCTTTTAATTATAATGTATACTTGGTTTGTAGTTAATGAGATAGAAAATATCTATTATTTTTCACACATCATGTGGATTTTCACATTAGATTATTTTTAAAAAGAAACTGAAGGCTAAATCTCTGGACTCTTTCTGGATTGCTAGCTCTATACCTGTCCATAGTTGCTGTACTTTCTTCATAATGTGACATCGGAAATATGTTTTTAGAAGTTCATGATATAACTGTGTATATTTGCATCAGGTTAATTTTAATTCATGTATAATGATACCCATTAAAAAGCCTAGTAAATCCGGAGTCTTTTATCCCTAAAACTCTGGTGCTTTTCATGATCAATGATACTACATGCTTTAGGATAATTACTGTGTTTCCATGATCTTTAATTATATTGCCCTTGGGGTGGCTGTGGGAGATAGGAACATTATTGTTTGGAAGTGTTAGAAACTGATGGTGTGATAGAATTTTAGCATATCTGGGAAAAACTTAGCTATCCTCTGATCTCAGTCTACACCCTTTACCTGCTGTTGGTACCTGATGCACTTGTTTTTTGATTCAAGATTTGTAGCTTTGAGATGTGCAGAGAGGAGTTAGGTCTCTTCTATTGTCAGTCATTGATACCTCAGGGTTAATGAAACTATTCTTGCATAAGAGCCCAGTGATGATGATGGAAATCATGAAGATTCCCAGCACCCTAGGAAAAGGCTAGGGCTAAACTAAACTTATATCAGAAGAGAGAGAGAGAAGACATAAGGGATTTGGGATGGGAATAGGACACTAATCCTGTAGACATTACAATCTTGCTAAAATTAGCCTCAGAAATTGTATGTCTCTTAGGATCTCAGAGTCCCTGGGCTTCCCTGAAAGCTAAAATGATGTCAATATGTGAAGTTAACAATATGTAAATATTAGGCAGAGGAGACCCAAGAGATCCAGGTGAAACCAACCACTAGACTGAAGGGAAAACTGAGGACACCAAAGAGAAGGGTCTTGTCAAAACTCACATACCCAGTTAGCAGCAGAACCTAAGTCTGCAGCTCTTATTCTTGGGGTTTTCATAGCCCATTATTTAGTTATTGACGGTAATAGTATCAGAGAGATAATACAGTAACTGGACGCAAAATAAACTCCTCATTGGCAAATGCACGTCTTATGTTTGTATCCTCCAGAACCTGGCATATATCTGGCACTTAGAAGTTTTTGCTGAGTATATGAATGGGTAGCTCCTAGGCTGAGTTAAGCCATCTCTCATACCAGTTCCATTCCCCACATATTTAACTACATTTTCTCCAAATTGTTTTTAATGTAGAGAAATTTTCAATGTTTGGATCTGTTAATTCCTCATAACCCTGAAAAAATATGCTTTA
Organism: Nyctereutes procyonoides; assembly: GCF_905146905.1. Classification (NCBI taxonomy): domain Eukaryota; kingdom Metazoa; phylum Chordata; class Mammalia; order Carnivora; family Canidae; genus Nyctereutes; species Nyctereutes procyonoides. Next base: position 47,507 of record NW_026575112.1, read on the forward strand.
GAGTAATTGACTATTAAATAAATAGTCCCCTATTCAAGTTGTGTCTCGATTTCTAAGCAATGAGTGAGCCAAAGTCAAGTAAAAAACAGATGCATCTTGCTCAGCATGCCTTTCAAAAATAGTAATTTATATTTCCTTCATTTCAGAGTATTAAGGGTTATAGAAAAACCTACAGAATTAAAGATTGATACAAGTAGATAGTAGCTTCAGTAGCGTTTATTAGAAAGTTATCTGCATTTCCTATCTCCTACCACCACCCCTTTATCTCTATCAATTACCTGTAGTGATAAGAAATCTTCATATTTTGTTATTCTTGAGGTTTTTTTCCAATTAGTTTTTTGAAAGCAGCTTTCACATCCTTGTTCCGTAAACTGTAGATCAAGGGATTCAGCATGGGGATGATAATAGTGTAGAACACAGAGGCCCACTTGTCTTGGTCCAGGGAGTAGCTGGATGTTGGCCTCAGGTACATAAACATGACTGTGCCATAAAAAAGGGTGACGCCAGTGAGGTGAGACCCACAGGTGGAGAAAGCCTTAAGGCGGCCTTCTGCTGAGCGCATTCTGATAATTGCGATGAGTATGAAAGCATAGGAGATGAAGATGATAAGAATGGTGCTGAATTCAATGAAGCCACACAGACTAAACAGCAAGATCTCACTGATGTAGGTATCTGAGCAAGAGAGGGCTAAGAGTGGTGGGATTTCACAGAAGAAGTGGTTGATAATATTGGAACCACAGTAGCTCAAACTGAAGGTGAGGGAAGTATGGGCCACTAAACTCACCAGGCCGGCCAGGTAAGAGCCCAGCATGAGGGCCAAGCAGACTCGCTTGGACATGAGAGTGCTATAGTGGAGGGGTCGGCAGATGGCCACAAAACGGTCATAGGCCATGGCGGCCAGGACATAGCACTCAGCATCTACAAAACCTACAAAGAACGCAAACTGGGTGGCACAGCTAGAGAAGGAGATGACTTTGCGCTCTGTTAAGAAGTCAGCCAGCATCCTGGGGGCAATGGCTGAGGAGTAGCCCAGGTCAACAAAAGAGAGGTTGCAGAGGAAAAAGTACATGGGTGTGTGAAGCTGAGTATCTGCTATGATCAAGATGATCATACCGATGTTCCCCACTACATTGACCAGGTAGACCAGGAGGAAAATCACAAAGAAGATGATCTGCAGTTGACGGTCCTGAGTGATGCCCATAAAGATAAACTCCATCACCACTGAGTGGTTTTCTTTATCCATCTTTTTAACTTTATGTGTGCCTGGATTTGGTTTATTATTTGAAGTGAGTTTTAAAAATCTTCCCAGAAATCAGATTCTATGACCCATAGGGTAACTCAAATGACTTTAATGAAAGTGATGGGTGCATGTCTTCTCTAGGTGCCCAGTCAAAATAGAAGATGTTAGCATCTTGGGGATGGCAAATTCTGCTCCTCCATAGACCTTGGTGCTCTGAGGTAATTTATCACATGCTACCAAATGTTTGACATGATCTGTGCCATTATCTGCCTTATTGATTATTAATGAAGGACAGTTTTGAGCATCCCTTCCTTCTGTCTAATACAAAGCAAACATGGACACACATAATGAATAAGCATTAACTTTCTTTGCGGGTAGGCACAAAAAGAAAACTGAAAAACCCAGGGATCTCAAATTATTACCCATAACACACACACACACACACACACACACACACACACACACACATGGAAAGCAAAATATCTGGAGCAGAAGGTGAGCAATATTAGAAATGGCAGTGAGTAATAATAATTTTTAAAAAGCCAGGAGATAGGGCAGCCCTGGTGGCTCAGCGGTTTAGCGCCTCCTGCAGCCCAGGGTGTGATCCTGGAGATCCGGAATCGAGTCCCACGTCGGGCTTCCTGCATGGAGCCTGCTTCTCCCTCTGCCTGTGTCTCTGCCTCTCTGTCTCTCTCTGAATAAATAAATAAATCTTAAAAAAAAAAGCCAGGAGATACTATTAATCATATGCCAGAACTTGCTTCTACATATTACATAATTGCATCCTCACAATAGTTCGTGAAATAAGTACTACTGTTATCTCTATTTTATACTTGAAAAGAATAAGGCTAGATAGTAAATAATTTCAATAAAGTCAGTAGCCAGCAAGCAGTGGAGCTGGGTCTTTCCGACTCTAGGGTTCACTTCACTTTATTGTCTTCTGTGTATATGTGATTTAATGAAGGTTACATCTCTTTATTTTTGCACTTGAGTTTTCTTTTTCCTGCCTTGCTTGACATGCATGGACCCAGAATTAGTCCTTTGGCTTCCCTAATATTTAGAAGTACTCAGGATTTGGCATGAGGCATAATCGGGATGAAAACACAGCTGTCTTTGGACAATTCTTTTGCTTAGCCAACAGGTTGTTGTGTAGTTCAGTTAGAGTTAAGATTCAGGATCCTTCACTCAGGAGGAATAGAGAAAGCATTATCCGGGGATCCCTGGGTGGCTCGGCGGTTTAGCGCCTGCCTTTGCTCCAGGGTGCGATCCTGGAGGTATGGGATCGAGTCCCATGTTGGGCTCCCGGGGTGGAGCCTGCTTCTCCCTCTGCCTGTGTCTCTGCCTCTCTCTCTCTCTCTCTCTCTCTCTCTCTCTATGTCTATCGTAAATAAATAAATCTTTAAAAAAAAAGAAAGAAAGCATTATCCAACTCTGTGGTCAGACAGCAGCATGCATTATTAGCTTTTTTCTTTGTGATTGGATGCATATCCACTCCACTGAAGAGCTGTAGCAAGGAAGTGGGCAAAACCATACCACACCACACCGCATCAAATAAGCTAAAACATGCAGTAATTTAGAAAGAGGTAGCTTTCTCTATTAAATTTGAGGGAGAAGTCAGACTGTATCTCCTCTAACTGATTTACTGCTTAAGAAAGACAAGAAAGCAGAATAGTATAATGTCTCTTTCGTGGGGATGTGGACATTCATACCAGGCTATCTTAAATCCTGGGGTGGTTGAAAATAGTGCCCTCGTCTTTCAGTTTCTACAAAAAATATAATCAACTGCATCAATGAGGGGTTTAATAATAATGAATAATCAGTACCATGTATTTGCCTGAGAGTGTATAGTTTATAAAATACTTTTTGACTCATTCTTAATAGGTTGTGAAAGTGTGCATCATTTCATACATTCAGTAAATTAGGAAACAGAATGAAAAGATAAATCTTGGAGAAATTGTTTGAAAAACATATTTCTCATAAAGAATTTGTAACTATAATATGAAAGAACTTTAAAATTCATTAATGAGAAAACAAGTAACCCAGAAGGAATGGGCCAGACTTGAAGGGACACTTCACCAAAGAAGATAGATGGATGGCATATAAATGCATGAAAATGCTCAAATCATTTGTATTAGGGATACACAAATTAAAGCCACAATGGGATATTACTACACATCTATTGGAATGATTAAAATTTAAAAAGATGAACCATATTCAGTGTTGACAAGGAAGTGGAGGAAGTGGACATTTCATCACTGCTGCTAGGAATGTAAAATAGTCCAAGTACTTTGGAAAATATCGCAGCAGGTACAAAATTAAACATATACATATCTATTGTATGATCCAGTCATTCTTCCCCCAAAAGACTGAACCTGGGAACAACCCGAAAGCCCATCCATAAGTAATAAGGTAAACAAATATTAGTATCTGCATAAAATAGATGACTACTCAACAATGAAAAGAAACAAACTATTGATCCAGGCAACATGATGGATGAATCACAAAATAACCAGGTTGAGAGAAAACATGTAGATAAAAGAGTATACCTTATGTGATTCCATTTCTAAAAATCTAGAAACTGCAAGCTAGTCCATAGTGACAATCAATCAATGATTGCCTGGGTGGAGGTGTGTGTGGGGAGGTATAGGAGGGAAGGATTACCAAGGGGCATATGGAAAGTTTTTGAGGTGACAGATTCATTGCATCATTGATTGTGATGATAGTTCCATGGATATATATATATATATATATATATATATATATATATATATATAATATATATATATTATATATATAATTTTTTTACTTTAAATATATTTGATTTATTGTATGTCAGCTATAGCTTAATAAAGCTGTTAAAAAACAGCAACAACAAAGTACTTGTCCCTACTTTGGCTCCTCTCATGGTCACTCTACGTGGATGCATATGTCACTTCACAGGTTATATTAATGAGGAAATAAAACCAGACTGAGGGGACCTGTAAAGTCACACAGTGTGTTGAGTGCAGAACTAGCAGTTGAGTCTGGGACTACCGATGTCATATATAGCACTATGTTCATGTTCATTTTTTCTCTCTACTTCACATAAAAATAGGTAAATAAACCATCACAAAAAGAATATGAGAGGTCTACCTCAGTCCTCTCACTTAGCTTGTTCTTTCACTTTAGCAAAAGGAAAAATATTTCTATTATTGCAACTGGGAGGATTCATTTCATCTTACCTCAATTTTGTAGAGTAGGAGACAGACCCAAATATCCACTTGCAAGTGCAGGGTGATGCCAGGCTGCAGTAGTTTCAGGAGTGAGAGACACCTGCTCGGAACACACCACAGGGCTCAGGGCTCAGGGCTGACCTGCATGTGCTGACCAAATCACTTCAGTCAACTAGAAAATGGGATCAAAAAATCATTCTTTCCTCCCTTATAGATTCAAGATTCCAGTTAAAAGAGGAAGTGTGTGAGAAGGGGTTTTACCAATTATAAAGCACCCTGCTCATTCTTGCTTATAGTGGACAGACAAATCTAGGCTTTTCCACCTACTACTTTTGATTTCTAGCATACTACTTATTATTTTTTTTTTAGAGTCTCAGCTTTTCATTTATGGATGAGATTAATGCCTATCTAATAAATCTCTGCAAAAAATTGGTTACAATATGATGTATATTCTATCTGTCTATCATCTATCATCTGGTGCTAAATTCAGTGACTGTCATGTGCTAAGTGCTTAATGCATTTGGCAGTTGTGCCAGTGCAAGTGTAATTGTGTAAGATTTAATTCAGTAGATGATTGTGTGCTTACGAATCCCAGAAAAAAAGTTCAAATGCTTATTCCATACATGTGATCTATCATGGACTGCTTTAATCTTTAGTGAAGGTGTGATTTTAATTCCATGGTACTTCTATTAAATGATAAATTGAGTAGAGATGAGGCTATTAATTCAAAGTCAGTTAAGATAAAAGAAAACCTTTATATATAGATTTTTAGTCTCATGTAACTAAACTTCAACCGATCTGACTCTTGAAGAAATGGTAGTGTAATGAATAAGTAAGCATATTCCATAGTTAATAAACCCTAATATTAAAAAGACCAGCAAAAGTATTGTCTTATGGAAGCAAATATAGACCAAATGTATTTTAGATTTCTATGCATCAGCTACTTTTGCATGTTTATTTAAAAAGACCAGCAAAAGAATTGTCTTATGGAAGCAAATACAGACCAAATGTAGTCTAGATTTCCATGCATCAGCTATTTTTGCATGTTTATTTGAAAAGAATTCTGGGATTAAAATCTGGAATCCTAGTTATTGTCCTGTTTTTGCCACTAAGTAGTTGTTTGAGCTTGATGAATTGCTGCATTAGATGCAGCTTCCTTATCTGTGAAATGAATAAGGTGAAGAGTTCAAACTCAACGTAACTTTCCAATTCTGACGTATTCTGAGTTCGTACTAATAATGAGGCGTGTAAAAGCCAAATCCATAGTCCATGTCTTCTTTTGAAATTTGAAAATGGCATGGACCTGAAGCCAAGCAAAGCCATGCTCAAAGGAGCAGGGGCCTGGATCATATTCTACTCTTAATGGATCATCTCTCTGTCTGTCCCAAGGCTGACCTGTGCCCGGACTTGTTTTCTACCTGTTGGTGAGAGGTTGATTATCTCCTCTTCGCTTGATGAGTTATAATGAACAAACATTCTGAGGAGAATGCAAAGATGGTGACTCACTCAGGTAGCTGTGCCTGAGCTCCTTGATCACCCACCTTTGCTCCTGTGTGCAGGAAGTTTTATGAAGTTTCAGAGTCACAGGTTATCCTCAGAGGAAAAGAGATGAAGTGATTTCTGCACTCATGGGAGACTGGAAGAGCTGAGGAACTGTCACCCCTAAGGAATTTCACTCTCTCCTCCTTGAACCTTAATGATAAAAGAGGGAAACACAAGGGAATTCTTTTCTGCCACTCCAGGGAGTGGTGGTGATTGAGTCAAGAAGACCCACATGCAATGTTTTTCCAGCCTCTAAAAGCTCCCTGCTGGGTGTGATTTTGATGGTAATGTAGAAAGATCTGTTTGTTGATGCCTGAAAGTCCTTTCACAGAGGGTGATACCTTCCATATTATATGGATTAGCCATCTTCAAACCAGACTTGAATCTAAGAGAGTCTGGCCTAAGGGTTGCATACAAGTACATGAGATGCATATGAGAGATGATGTATGAATTGTTTTAGCTTCCCATCGCATGAAGAAAAAGGGAAATGAGGAGTTGTAAGATTCTCACTACCTACATGGTATTTTTTAAAAAGCTGCTTAATTTGGGAATGCTATTTGACTTGAGACAAATTTTCATCCTAAAAGAAGAGATGTGAAAATAACACCAAAAAAGCTAATTTAAAAAAATGCTTTTGTAATATCTTTTCCCATTCTTTCACTTTTCAGCCCATTCATTCACTTTTTAGCCCTTAAACCTGAAGTGAGGTCTTGTAGGCAGCAGGTAGTGGAATTTATTTATTTATTTATTTATTTATTATTTACTTATGTATTTATATCTAACTTTTTTTATTTTAAAATTAAATTTATTTTTTTAAAGATTTTATTTATTTATTCATGATAGTCACAGAGACAGGAGAGAGAGGCAGAGACACAGGCAGAGGGAGAAGCAGGCTCCGTGCTGGGAGCCCGACATGGGACTAGATCCCAGGACTCCGAGATTGCTCCCTGGGCCAAAGGCACGCGCTAAACCGCTGAGCCACCCAGGGATCCCTCTAACTTTTTTAAAAAAAATCTGTATTCTTAAATCTTATTTTATGGTGAATAGTTAATTCCTAATAATATTGACATACTCACTTATTTATAATATTTATCAAGTCAAACTTTTCTCCAACTGCCTAATAATCCATTGTGTGGAGGTGCCTTTGCCTATCAAGTATCCTATTGATAGACATTTGAATTGATTCTGATCTTTTACTATTAGAAGAAAAAAATGCAGCAATAAATAACCTTGGGGATATCCATTTGTCTCAACATTTATTCGAAAAAATTATCCTTTCCCCACTGTTTTGAATTGAACGTTCATTTCGTTTTATATTGTCTATTTTGGTATTTTTCTATTCTATTCCCTTGTTCCTTCACCATTCTATACAATTTATTCATCAATAATACATTTTTCAATTATAAGCTCCCTTATATATTTTACACTAGCAAATCTAGTCCCCAACTCTATTTGTTCTTTTTTTGTTTTTTTTCCCCCCCAGGGTTTTCATGGCTATATTAGAATTTTATTTATTTAAAAATATTTTATTTATTTACTTGAGAGAGACAGAGAGAACAAGCAGGGGGAGCATCAGAGGCAGAGGCCAACATGCTTAGCAGGGAGCCCAACATGGGGCTTGATCCCAGGACTCCAGGGCTTATGACCTGATCCGAAGGCAGACCCTTGACTGACTGAGCCACCCAGGCACCCCAGAATTTTTTATCTTCTACATAAACTGTAGAGTCTACTTATTTGGGAAACAAATCTGAGGATATTATTATTGGGAGTACATTAAATTTATGTTAACTTAAGAAGAATTGCCACGTTTATGCCATCAAGTCTTGCTATCAGATAGAGTATATGTCTTCATACCTGTTCAAATCTATTCTGTATCTTTCTGTTACTCCCTTTCTTCACCGAAGTTTTGAACATTTCTTACTTGGTTTATACATAAAGCTTTTATGTTTGGCAATCAAAAGTGGGGATCTTCTCTTCCATATACATTTTCTAATCGGAGATTTGTTTGTTTATATGAGGTTATCAGATTGATTTTACATTTTACTAATTTACTAAATTTTCTATTTTTAAAATTGATAGTATAGTAGTAGTAGTACTAGTCATAGTAGAAGTAATATTTTTATGTACGGTGTGTCAGAATGTGGCAGCATCTTATGCTGTCCAAATAAATCTTTAGTTAAAATGAAATGAGCCTCCAAAGCTTAACAAGAGAATTTCTCTTGGTTTTGTCAGTTGATGTAGAATCTATTTGGATGAAACTCTTGGTGGCTAGTGAGTGGTATATAACCATCCCCTGGAACAGTGGATAGGTATTTTTTCAGAAACAAAATGACATTTTTTTTTGAAATGACATATTTTTATAGCAAGTATTTTATATTGCTCCCTCTATGTTCCTGAAATGGCATTTGGAGATAATTTAATTTACCTACACACATAATTTAAAGAGAAGAAATGAAAAGAAAATCATTTACAATAAAATAGCATTCATTCATTTATTCTTTATTTTACACTTGAAATATACTTGAATATCATGGAACATGGAGAGTGCTTTGTTGTTAGGATTGTACTGCACTTTGCGGGTTTTTAGCATCCTTGCCCCCTTACCCACTAGATTCTATAGTGTACCCTCTTCACTGTGACAACCATCAATTTTTGTAATGTCCCCAGAGGAAAAACACTACCTCCACTGAGACCTTTTTGAAATCTAGGCCTCTGATATTAAATAATAATTCTCAATTAAGGGGTGGTATAGTTTACTAAGTTAGACATCCAACTCTTCCACCTTTCCACTCCTAATACTTCTGATGCACTCTTTTCTTAGCAACCAACACCACCAAGATGTCTGTATTAGGCAGGGTTCTCCAGAGAAGCAGGTCCAATAGGAGATGAATATGTAGATCTAGATGAGAGGAGAATAGGTTCATGTGGATATGAAGGTTCAGAAGTCCCAAGAGCAGCTATCTACAAGCTGAAGAACCAGGAAAGCCAGTGATCCAGTGATGTCATTCACTCAAAAAGCCTGAAAATGAAGTGGCGGTGTGGAGTAGGGTAAAGGTTCTAGTCTGAGTCTGAAAGCCTGAAATCCAGGAACACTGATGTTTCAGGCAGGAGAAGATGGATGTCTCAGCTCAAGCAAAGAGAGCAAAAATTCAGGCCCCTAAGGAATTGGATTGGATGATGCCCACTCACACTGGTTAGGGAGGTCTTCCTTACTCACTCTACTGATTCACATGCTAATCTCTTCTTTAGACACTCTCACAGGCACATCCAGAGATAATGTTTTATAAGCTATTTGGTCATCCCTTAACTCAGTCAAATTGGGATTTAAAATTAGCTATCAAAAATACCATAAACATTACTCCTGATTAATCAATCTTATCCAGGGGATGTCAAATAAGTCATTAGTCATTATTGTAGTTTATGTGTTATTTATATTTAACACAGAAGGATATTTTTCACAAACTCTTTGCTACTTTTGGGCTGCGGTAACACAAAATGGTCAACAATGCTCATTCTGGAGCAAGAAAAAACTGTGTTCGAGTCCCAGTTTTGGTATGCATTAACTATTTGGAAAAGTAACTTCTCAAGGCCCTAGTTTACTTATCTATGATAGAGATGCTTAATAGGAATCCAAAAATGCATGTGTTTAGGAGGACACTCAGCAGATGGTATATACTCAGTTAATATTAGTTGTTATTATTGTTTAACCATATTCTCTTCTAATTATGACTGGGGAGATCACCAGCTGGGTCACAATTCATATTAATATATAAGCTTCTCTAAAGAGGAGGTCATCTTTACAAGTTGGTATAGTCTCTATCAGTTGATCATTAATGCTTGTTGCCTTCTTTCTGGGTTTTAGGGTTATCATGGTTCTTCATGAAAAGTTCATTGCAACCTATCAGTGGGTTATCTTTTATGGCACTAACTTCACATTCCAGTATCCAGTGTAAGTGCTCAGTTCTCCATGGAGATAACATTGTAGCCTAATTTCTGATGATCCCCATCCTGGTGGCAGGGATATAGAGCAGCATCTAGTACCTCCTTGAATGATACTCAGGCTAATGAGTTTCTTCTTATTCTGAAGCTCTTTGAGATTTCTTGCTCCATAGCTACCTCTGTGTGTTTCCTTCTATCAGCCTTTACCATGATTCAAGTAACATAGCTTCTTACATGTATAAAAACTCTTTCTAGAAGGTGGATATAGAGACAACCTGCTATTTTGTGCATTCTTTCAATGCTCTCAAGGGAACCAGAGCACCAGCTATTTGGGGGAGACAGAAGAGGGATATTTAGTCGGGGCTAGAAATGTGGAACTGGAAATTCATTTTCCACAGGGCCCAGGTGTCCCTAGGGCAAAGGAGAGAAATGTGAAGAGGATATGAGATTTCCTTAGCTTTGGGGGGAAAAACAAGTAGATTAAAATGAGATGACATGAGGGATACAATCCCCAGACACTAAAGAATAAGAAAAATATCCTATTTAAAATAATTCAGAATGCTTACTCCACAGTCTGATCCAGAGACTCTACAATTGGAAATAATTGCAAACATTAGAAGCTGCACTGCAGTGATATACTGCATATTTTAAAATCTGTTTTACCTTCATATAACAAAACAGGATTCTTATTTTCAAGCAAAAGTAAGAAAGAATGCAAAGTAACTCTCTTTTGATATGGAAGCTGTAAAGGGTTTCAGTTGTCTTATCTCTGTAATGGGTGATGCCTTAAATCCATTCTAACTATGTCTACTACTTGACCTAGGAGAATTGATGAATGCCTTCCGTGAGAAGAAAGTTTGATGTGTGTTTTGTTTTGGATGATTTTAAGCATTATACAAAAACAAGCAAAAGGACCAAATAGAAGTCAAGCAGTCAAGAAAGGTCAGGAAAATATATAAAGGGTTCTGCCCAAGTAATTTAATGACCTGAAGAAAAATCCACACGCTGTACCTTTCTTCAAATACCCATATACCCAAAGCTCTAAGAGCACTGAGAGACTAAGATAAGAAAGTATGTTAAATTGTCCATTTTTCTTGTTATAAGATTTGTAAGCCATTAAGAGAAATATAAGCAGCAGTAAATAATATGAAGGCCTATTTAAATGCCAGAAATTCTCAGGAAATCTTGCTATTGTTTTCATAAATGCCTAGGAATTGAAAACCTTTGTTAAGAATCTCTGGACTAATGACTGCAAAATCTTAGCAAAGGGATTATAGTGAGAGTCTATTTTCCAGGGTAGAGGGGAAATGGTAGCATGTAATTCATAGCACCAGATGTAAAACAAATGGTATTTTGCTAATAATGCAAATTAATGAATGGAAATTCTAAGAAAGACAATTTTCAGCAGCTGCAATTATATTTTCTGTCCAGGAGATCTATAGATTTTTTTCTTTATGTAACTAAATGTATTCTAGCATATTGATGAAACCCTGGCAATTACAATATCAATTATTCTGTGTATTAGTGCTCACATTTGTTATCAAGGGGTCCATTCACAATCTCAAATGCAAAGAGAATGAGAATTGCATTAGCTGGGTATAAATTAGATTCCATTAGGTTAATTCTATAACTCTGAAAGAGTCACAGATCTTTTGTTCCTCCTATTTCTCATGTGCAAAATGAAGATTATAATACTGCCTGTCTCATAAAATTTAAATAAAATATTGCAGGAAAAATACTTAACATGGTGCCTGCAGAGCATAGAGGATCCTCAACATGTTTTAGTACTTAATTCATCGTTACCTTTCTTTGTATCTCTAGTACACACATACACACACATACACAACGTGTACTGCATTTTATTTATTTGTTTTTCACTATTGCTGATAGAATAATCTTCTCAGGGAAAGTTTCTGATTGAAGATGAGAGAAAAAGATCCATTCCTTCTTTTTATTTCCTTCTGGAGATGCTGTTCTTTGAAATTCAAATAACAAGGTTATTCCAAGGAAGAGGACTGGGGCTGCACATCTGTCTCCAACTGTGCTCAAGAGATCCATGATCTCCAGTGTTAGCACAGATATTAAGTTACTTTGGTCCTGTGTTTTAATTTTAGATAGTATAAAATAACTTCCTGCTGAGAATGATACAAGATTTAACACTTTGAGCTATGACTGGACAGCTAGCCCAAGTCAGTCTTATTTATTGTTCAATAACCTGAGGTCATAGAGGGGATAGAGGATTTGATTTCAAGTGGGGAAGAATTCCACTGAAGCTCTTACCTAAACTTTACTTGAAAGCTCAAGACTGGGTTTTCATTTTTCCTTTCCTCTCTCGCTCCATCTCCCTCTCCTTCCTTCCTCCTTCCCTTTCCTTTCCTTTCCTTTCCTTTCCTTTCCTTTCCTTTCCTTTCCTTTCCTTTCCTTTCCTTTCCTTTCCTTTCCTTTCCTTTCCTTTCCTTTCCTTCTTTCCTTTCCTTTCCTTCCTTCCTTCCTTCCTTCCTTCCTTCCTTCCTTCCTTTCTTTCCTTTCTTTCTTTCCTTCCTTCCTTTCTTTTGTCCTGTATTTGGCTTTTTTATATTTTACATGGGATGAATCTTATTTCCATTTAGATGGCCTGGCAATGTGTTGTTCCCCCAATTCAGTATTGTGACTGGAATATTCCATATGTTGCTGTTGCTGTTTTCAGGTCTGGTGTGATCTTGTAAATCTGAGTGTTAGGTAGAAGTTCTCCCTGCTGTGGCTTATTCTGTTCCTTTCACCTCATTCTTGAAATCAAATTCTCTAAATATTGGAGGGAATTATTCAAAGTTCTCAATATTTAACAGATTTCTGCCCCCTGTAGATGCTGATACTGGGAAATTCCAGCAGGTTTGCAACCATTCTAGTTGCATGTGATGTTCCTCTGTTTTTTTTTTCCCTTGGATTATCGAGTTTTAAAGTTCCCCCATCTCCAGAAGATACAACTCTTTTCTTGTTGTTTGATACTTTTGACTAATTTTACTAACTTTCACTATTTTTAATTCATTCCATTATACTGCTCAAGAATAGGCAGTGGCCTGAATTCATTAGCCATCTTTCTTCAGAAGTTTGCCAGAGAGTATATATTAATATATGAATTAATTTATTTATCATAAATAATGAAGAGAGATAAGTTACTATAATTATCCAATAAATGGTTAATGCTAGAAGTACTCTTAGTTAATGGATATATTAAGTCACTCATCTCAAGGTCATTAGTTAGTAGGCAGTAGTACACCTAGAACTTAGCATAGTCTTTTGATGTCTTTTGACTTGACATCATGTCCAAAACACATCTAGAATTTTTATGTATATATGTTCAGGAAAAGATGTTTATGGCTCTGTCATGTATTCACCTGACCAAATGTCAGTTCCATTCTCTTTCTTATTGCAGCTGAAATGATCAGATACATGAAAGAAGTCCAAGGCAGAAATCAAACAGAAATGACAGAATTTATCCTCTTAGGACTCTCAGACAACTCAGATCTACAAATTGTCCTCTTTGGATTGTTTCTGTTTATCTATATGGCAACCATGGTGGGTAATTTGGGGATGATTGTGTTAATTAAGATTGACCCCTGTCTCCACACCCCCATGTACTTCTTTCTCAGTAGCCTGTCTTTTGTTGATGCATCTTATTCTTCTTCTGTCACTCCTAAGATGCTGGTGAACCTCATGGCCAAGAATAAAGCCATTTCTTTTAATGGATGTGCTGCTCAGTTCTACTTCTTTGGCTCCTTCTTGGGGACTGAATGCTTTCTGTTGGCCATGATGGCATATGACCGCTATGCAGCCATTTGGAACCCTCTGCGATACTCAGTTCTCATGTCTGGGAAAATTTGCTTCTTACTAATAGCTACCTCTTTCTTAGCAGGCTTTGGGAATGCAGCCATACACACAGGAATGACTTTCAGATTGTCCTTTTGTGGCTCTAATAGGATCAACCATTTCTACTGTGACACCCCACCCTTGCTCAAACTCTCTTGCTCTGACACTCGCATCAATGGCATTGTGATCATGGCTTTCTCCAGTTTTAATGTCATCAGTTGTGTTATGATTGTTCTCATTTCCTACCTGTGTATCCTCATTGCCATCTTGAGGATGCCTTCTTTAGAAAGCAGACACAAAGCCTTCTCCACCTGTGCCTCCCACCTCATGGCTGTCACCATATTCTTTGGGACAATTCTCTTCATGTATTTGCGCCCTACATCTAGCTATTCAATGGAACAGGACAAGATTGTTTCTGTCTTTTATACAGTAGTGATCCCTATGCTAAATCCCCTCATCTACAGTTTGAAAAATAAGGATGTGAAAGGGGCCTTAAAGAAGATTTTACAGAAACACGTACTGTAAAACCATGTTACATATCATCCTGTTATGCAGAAGACAATATGTTTTCATATTAATTTTATTGTCTGGTTGCTTTAGTTCTTTGTGTGTGTGTGTGTGTGCGTGTGTGCATATTAAAGCAAATTGGTTAAAATGGGGCATACCTCTAAATATTCTGGTGTCTTAAATGTTTATCCATAGGCTTACATGATGAAAAAACATAGTAGGGGAGGTTAGTGCTTAGTAAAGTATCAAAATATTTGGATATGACTGACTGGGTTTAAGTTCCAATTTCAATATTTATCTTTTCTTGATCTGATATTCTATCTATTATCTATCTATCTATCTATCTATCTATCTATCTATCTATCTATCTATCTATCTATCATCTATCTCTCATCTATCATCTACCTATCATCTATCTATCATCTCGGATCTGGGCAAATAGACTCAGACAGATATTTGTATACATGCCAGGAATTGTAGTGGAGAACATTCCCAGGAACAATACCTAGAAGGCTAGAAAGGAATGAGGAAGCAGAGCTGAGTATATAGAAGTTGAACAGTGATGAAGTTACAATAGAGTAGTCATGCGATTCCACTTGGAGCTCTGTGGCCAAGATGATCCTTCAGAGATTCCCTAGATTGTGAAAAAAATAAAGACCAAGTGTTTATACTTTCATAATGACCAGCTTTGAAAATGGCTCACTCTCTTGGACATGTTAATTCCTTTCAGCAGGGCCAATTCCCAGAGTGGAACTCAGCTGTGAAGTGTCAGTTGACATTGCACTTGGAAGCTGAGAAAATAAATGCTTTAACCCCGCAAAACAAATCTGGGTGGTATGAACAGCATCTGTCATAAATAATAACACTACTCTACTCACACAGATGTCAAGAATACCAAACAAGATACAAGAAAGAATCTTATCAGGGCTTCTAATATGGTTACCACAGCAATAATGAGGTATTATTTTACTGATTTTGTAAATTTACTGGAATATTATGAGGGTAGTGAATGTACTTTAACTTTTAACCTTTACCCTTCCCAGGGGTAGGTTTTTTTTTATTTTTTTTTTTATGATAGTCACACACACAGAGAGAGAGAGGCAGAGACATAGGCAGAGGGAGAAGCAGGCTCTATGCACCGGGAGCCTGACGTGGGATTCGATCCCGGGTCTCCAGGATCGCGCCCTGGGCCAAAGGCAGGCGCCAAACCGCTGCGCCACCCAGGGATCCCCCAGGGGTAGTTTTTAATAAACATTTACTGAAAGCAAATTATCTATCTCTTGTTCACTGTGGTGGGGCAGGGAACTGTCAATGTAGGAGCAATGGGGAAATGGCCTTCTTCAATGAGATGGCATGTCAAAGGAAGCATGATTTGGAATCAGGTAAATATCTACTCCCTATTGCTTTCCATCCCACTATCCACTGCAGACCCTGAGAGAGAACATCAGTGCTTCTCATGGTCTAAGTAAGACCACCTCACCCTCCCGCCAAGGTTTACATCTGAATATCTCTGGAGGGTTCCATGAATTTCACTTCAGAAATTGTATCTGTACTCTACCCAAGAACTGGTTTCTCAAACTCTACTGGTGTGTTCTCATTTGTTTATAAACATCATCTAGTATCACCCTCTTAATAATTTCTTTGGCTGAAAGTTCTGTCAGTCACCAGCTTATGTCTCTGCTCTCTTTACAATGAATCTTTTCAAAAGAACTACTTATGTTCCTTGTCCCTACTTCCTCAGATCCCATTACATGTTCCAATTGTATTTCTGTGCCACTTCTCCATTGAACCCAATCTTCTCATGGACACATGAATGCTTAACGTTATTGCCTCTAAAGATTTCTCTTCTATCATACTTGTACTTGGTATCTCAAGAGGATTTACCATCAATAATTCCTTCAACTTACCCAAAAACCCACATATTTTTAGATTTCTGTAGGACTTCAATCTTCTGATTTTCCTTTTTCCACTACCACTTCTTCCCAGGTAACTATGATAGCTTTTCCTCTTCCTCATGCTAACCTCCAAATCTTGGAGCTAAAGACTTAATTCTCTACATTAGTTTGTGATACATTGGTTCTCCATCTGTACCCACTTCTTAGGTGATCTAAGAAGTCTGCAATGATTCCAAAATTCACATATCTACCCCTGACCTCTCACTTGTGTTCCAGATTCATACATTGAATTGACAATCTGGCATCTAGGGACTCTGAACACATGAAAGGATTATAAAATTAGCTTTTCCAACTTAATTATCCTACCCAAACATTTATAGAATGATCACACCTTTTGTACTATAAGGAGGATCTGTATCTTAGCATCACACCCATGTGTCATTGAGCTTAAAATATCCTTTTCCATGTTAAGCTACAAATTGTGTCTTCTGTTATATATTCTTAGTTTATACTTAGAATAAGAAAATAGATGCCCTTTATATCTTTACTCAGAATCCATCCAAAGATTACTTATAGACATGCAAAACTCTGCATACATTTAATGTATATAATTTGTTGACTTTGGGCATACAAAAACTTCAATAAAACCGGTAAACTGTTAAGAGAAAAACTAGTATGTAACATGTACTGGAGATTTAGCAGGTAAAGAAAATAAGTTTTTGATCTCCTCTAACTTATATTCAAGTGAGGAAGACTATATTGTCTATTCCAAATGTTCATGCATGAGTGCATAGAATTGTAAAGTGTGTGTGTGTGTGTGTGTGTGTGTGTGTGTGTGTTTGACCTGGGTGTGAATGGTGTTTTGAAGAATAATAAAGCAGGAGATAGAATAGGGAATGGTGACATCAGAGAAGAGCTTTCTGTGGGAATAACATTTGAGAAAGGCTTAAATAAAGATAATATCATCAGACTACCTGTGGAAGAACATTCCAGGTATACTTACAATAAATATAAAGTCCCCGAGGCAAGATTCTCCCTGGTTTCTTCAAGGAATAATAAGGGAACAACATACATGTGGACCAATGTGAGCAAATGAAAGAAGGAAATGAATTGCAATCAGGAGGGTGTTTGGGAAGGAGTAACTGATCAGAAAAGCCTGGTAGTTCACAAATCAGTTTTGGGCTTTACTTTTTCCTACCATTCTACAAGAGCCATCTAAGCCTAACTTCAGAATGCAAGCTGCATGAAGGAATGAATAAGATCAATTTTTTGGTTACTCTACCAGTAACAAGAATACTTGTGCTCCATAATACAAGTCCACTAAATATGTGTTAAATTAATTAATTAATTAATTAATTTAATACATTGAGAGCTATATTCTAGTAGAAATGAATAGGGATCACATTGTAAGTGGAATTCTGAAGTTTGAGGCATCAATCCTGTACCATTTAATTCAATGTTATGCTCAGTGGAGTCTCATTATTTCATGGTCTTGAGACTCCATGAAATAATTTTTGTACTTCTCTAAATGCCAAAGTTACCCTCCAGGGTATAAGTGGTTCACTGGGGAGAAAGTAGTTCAATTATTTCAGTGGAAAATAAGTGCATGCTTTAATTCTGGATTAGCACATTTCAAGTTTTAGATTTTTAGTGTTTTGCAGTCTCAAGAGAGTCATCACACACTGCATAAGGCTGACTGCTTCAGATTCAGAAGCAGCATTTTCTCTGTTGAATTAATCCTGTCTTCTGTCATAGCTGGATCTCTTATGCCACTTCCATCTTCATCATAGCTATAAATTTCACATTGTAAGACAGAAAACTTGTATTCCTCCAAAAAGCGGTAAAGCAAAACTAAACTAATAACCACTATTGGCGAATATTTCTTAAGAACAAAGGTAAGATTATTTAGTTGATCTTAAAGTGTTCAGACATAGAAAGATTCCAAGAGGACTCAAAAAGCATCAAGTAATTAAACATCTCAATTAGGATATGTCTGAAATACTAAATTTAATGTTACCAACTAAACTAATTTGGATTTTGTTTTTAGGCAACGGAGATTTAAGATGACTAATAACAAATGAGAATTTTACAGACACTTATATACATGAATGTATATATACATGTTTATCCATGTATATGTGTGTGTGTGTGTGTGTATGTGCAAAGTAGGGAAATTTGATTAATTTTCTTGTAGCAAGAATTCCATATATAATGTAAGTATGTTTGTATATGTATGTGTAAAGTAGAGCTTTACAAAATTTTAAAATAGTTTTTTTTATAGGGTAGGAATTTAGCTGACTTTAAAGATAGATCAGTGAAAGACTGTTACAGTAATCTAGGTGAAAGGTAATGTCGTCTTGGGTCTTGGTAGGAATAGAGATGATAGGAAGTAGTTGATATGGATATTTTGAAGGTAGAACCAACATAATTTCTGATTAACTGGTTATATAGTATATAAGAAAGAGAAGAGATTAATTTCTTAAATATTTATTTGTTTATTTAATGTCATCTAAGCAAATGAAAGTATAGAGTTTTCATTAACATGAGATAAGGAATGCTATGTTTGGTGCAAATTAGGGAGGGCATGAAGAATTCAGCTTTGGGTCATTCTGAGTTGCTATTTGATAGTATTGTGGAGATTGTGAGTAAGCAGTTAAATTATAAGTCTGAAATTTGGAAAAGAGGTCAGGGCTAGAGATATAAATGAAGGAGTTTTAAGTATATAGATGATAATTAAGTTTACAGAATTGAATAGTCACCAGAGTATAAATAGGAAAAAGAGGTAGACCAAGGACTGAGGTACTTCAACCTTAAGAGTCATAGAGAAAAGAAGGGGTAAGTAGAGACTTGAAGGAGTAACCCAATGGTAGGAGGAAAACTTGGAGTCTGGTGTTCTGGAAGATCAGATAAGAAAGTCTTTCAAGGAGTAGTAAGAAGTCAATTCTGTCAAATGTTATTAATAGGTCAAAAGGATGAGGAATGAGAATTGACCACAGAAATTGACAATGTAAAGATCCATAATGCTTTAGGTAAGAGATGTTTCCATGGAGTGCTGGGGTGGAAACCTGATCAGAGTGGACTTGAGAGAAAATAGGAAAAGTAAAATTGCATACAGCAAAGATTTCAACTGTATTGTATGTTTTATTGCCAAGATGAATGCAAGGAATTGGATCATAGGGGTGAAGGCAGTAAGACTAAGGGAGGAGGAGAAAAAAGTTGAGAGTTAAGATAGGCTATGGATAAATAGGGTCAATGATCAAAGACTTCACACACACACCACATACACACACACATTAGTTTTAAATAAAATAGGTTACTCTGTTTACTTAAGGAATTTTTTTTCACTGCAATAGGAAAATAAAGAGGTTTAATACACATATCCTCAGGGCATTTTAGAGTTAATCTTACTTACAGCAGAGAATGAACTATTTTATTTTCCTGGTATTTTTTTTCTTTATACAATTTATTTCCTTGGTTTCTTTCTTATCCTAGCAAATGAATCATCTATTCTGAGACAAAGATATGAGCAACCATACAACAGTGACTGAATTTATTCTTGTGGGATTCGGGGATCATCCAGAACTACTGTGCCTTCTTTTTATGGTGTTTCTGGTCGTCTATATGATCACTGTATTTGGAAATCTTGGCATGATCCTATTAATCAAGATTGACTCACGTCTCCATACTCCAATGTATTTTTTCCTCAGTAACTTATCCCTTGTTGATTTCTGTTATTCTTCTGTCATTGCCCCTAATATGCTAGTGAATTTCTGGGTGGAGAACCCAGTCATTTCATTTAGTGGATGTGCCACTCAATTCTTCTTTTTTGGTTCCTTTGCCGGCATTGAGGGCTTCCTGTTGGCCGTGATGGCTTACGACCGTTATGTGGCCATCTGCAAGCCTCTTCTTTATGCAGTTATTATGTCTCCCCATCTTAATGTCCTTCTGGTGTTGGCCACGTATCTTGCAGGCTTTCTGAATGCGGCCATTCACACTGGCTTCACCTTTCGGCTGTCTTTCTGCCATTCAAATGTCATCAACCACTTTTTCTGCGACACTCCACCCCTCCTGAAACTCTCTTGTTCTGATACACATATCAATGAAGTTGTCATTTTTGCTTTTGCCAGTTTTAATGAACTGAGCTGCCTCTTGATTATTCTCATTTCTTATCTGTACATACTCATTGCCATTTTGAGGATCCATTCTGCTGAAGGGAGGCACAAAGCCTTTTCCACCTGCGCTTCCCACTTGATGGTGGTTACCATCTTCTTTGGTACAATTCTGTTTATGTATCTGCGCCCCAGCTCCAGCTACTCAATGGACCAAGACAAAGTGGTATCTGTGTTTTATACAGTGGTCATCCCTATGTTAAATCCTCTCATCTATAGTCTGAGAAACAAGGAGGTCAAAGCTTCCTTAGGTAAAATTTTTAAAACAACTTCTTTTTACCTCTGTACTTAGAATCAACAAAGTATGGGATTTTAGAACTCTGAGGGAACATAAAAATGACCAAATCAACCTTCATTCACCCTGACTCCGTTTTTTTCATGTCATGAGTTTTGTTGTTGTTTTTGATAGTGGAATTAGACTAAAGGTCTCTGCATCCTGGAGAATATGGTCACTCTGTATAAATTCCACAGAACCTATATGCTTGAAAATAATCAGATATCACATTTCAACTCCCTGTTCAGAGGCATAAAACACCAGTATAGAAGTAGGTGAGATAGAGGAAGACTGGAGCAGGAGGAATGATTCCATTTTTTTCCCCATTTGATGGTTTCATGATTGAATAGTGGTGTATGTAACTGACAGAGAACAGGTGATTAAGAGTAGGCTGAGTCAGAACTTGTTCAAAGGACCCAAAAGGCTTAGAGACTGCTTCTTAGCCCCAGTGAACCAGAAAAAGAATCAGAACTTAATCCTGACAGAGATGCTGGAATAAAATATTTCTTTTCTTTTTTTAAAGAATTATTTATTTTTAGAGAGTGAGTGAGAGACAGCGTGAGTGCAAGCACATGAATGGGAGGGGCAAAGGGACAGGGAGAGAGAATCTCAAGTGGACTCAATGCTGAGCATGGGCTCAATCACCTGACCCTGTGAATACAACCTGAGCTGAAACGAAGGGTTGGATGCTTAACTGACTGAGCCACACAGGCCCCTTCAGAGTCAAACATTTCTAATCTGGACAAGTAATCTTGTTGTGAGGGAATAATGGGAACAAACCACAAGGTAAATATAGGGGGTATCACAGAGCAAGAACACCAAGGCTCCATAGAATGGAGGTTTCTGAGCTTAGAAAAGAGGTATTCTTTATAATTCCTGTAGATAAAGTGTCATGTGTTTGATTTTTAAATGAGTAAGAAGTTTAAGCTTAAAGAGCCAGGGCAAGATAAGTAGGTTTTCCTTAATACCTTAGCAAATAACCATACATATCTATTTTACTGCTGGCTGCAATTTCACTGGGGCATGTTTAAAGCTTTAAGTTGGTTTGACTGGTATTTTCTTGATGCAATATCTCTCCAGTAGGACTGGATTTTCTTTACAGTGACCATTGACATGTAAGCAGGTAGCGCTTTAAACTGTTTGGAACTGGTAAAGTATACTAAGTGTGACGCTAGTATATTTCATGGAAAGACTGTCATAATAATAGAAAAGTAGCCATTTAAAAGAGACTAAAAACTCATTTTGCTTTCATTATAGCTTAGAGTTTTTGATAAGAAATTGAATCCAAATCTTATCATTTTATCTTCCTTTATTCTTCATTTCAGATACTGCATATCAAAAACATATTTTTCTGTCTTATTCAATGGTTTCCTCTTATCATTCTTTTTCTGGAGAGTTCTTCATATTTCAAGACAGCATAAATATTACCTCCTTTATGATTGCCCTGACCCTCCATCTTTCTTTCCAAGGTATTCAAACATGCCTATTCCAGTGATTCTATAAATATTGCAGCTTTAATCAAGTTGTTTGTTAGAGAGACTAATTATAAAAATACAGTGTAATATACATAAACTAGGGGCACCTGGGTGGTTCAGTTGGCTAACCTACCAACTCTTGGTTTTGGCTCAGGTTATGATTTCAGGGTCATGAAATTGAGACTTACATCAGGCTCCACACTCAGCAGGGAGTCTGCTTGAGGATTCTCTCTCTCCCTCTGCCCCTCCTATTTGCTCTTGCTCTCAAATAAATAAATAAATCTTAAAAAAATACATAGATTAAGACATCCTTAAGAAAAGAAACCTCTTTATGTCAACCTGGACATCTCCATGCCTTTATAAGCAGGCCATTACTAAAAGTTTTAAAATTAAGAAAGAAATCATTCCAATTGAAGGCACAGGGTGATGGAAGACAAAATATTGCCTCTGGCACCTGGAACTAAAAGTTGTCAATCATTATTTCAGAAAGTTAATGTTAGAAAGGAAGTTCTTTGGTAGCTGGTTGGATGCTTTGTTGGATACTGTTTTATTTGTCTTGCCTTCTTTGAAATTAAGCATTTTAATAAACATGATATTTCTGAATCCTACGTCTTGCATATTGCATAAAGTAAATGTGATTTCAATATAGCAATAGAGTATCCAGTGAAGGAACACAAGTTAATTCAAACCATCGTAGGTTTGGAGTTCTTAGTGCCATGAAGTCTTTCACGGTCTCTTTTTCTTTCTCTTTCTCTGTCTTTCATTTCCTCTCTCATATTATAAATTCACTCATTCTGTTTCATAGACTTTTCACCTGGCAGCCTCAATTTTACATACTTTCGGGACAATTGCATTAGAGGCAAGTCTGCATCTCTTTAGAAAGGACAGCATTGCCTAAAAAGTCTCAGGTATGCATCATGCATGTGGTTGTAGGGTATGTATGTATTTGTGTACTTGTGTGTATGTTGGTGGTGAGGGTGGAGTCATGAAATACCATAATAGCTACTGCAGTCCACTATACTTTTTTGCTCAGTAAAATTAAATTCCTTGCCTACTCACTTATAGACTCTTAGTTTAGACACTGGCACTTTATGCTGTTTACAACTCAACAGGAATTTTTTTAATTTTTTTTTAAATTTATTTATGATAGTCATACAGTGAGAGAGAGAGAGAGAGGCAGAGACACAGGCAGAGGGAGAAGCAGGCTCCATGCACCGGGAGCCCGACGTGGGATTCAATCCCGGGTCTCCAGGATCACGCCCTGGGCCAAAGGCAGGCGCCAAACCGCTGTGCCACCCAGGGATCCCTGGATGAAAGGTCTTAATGTGAGACATTAAGATTCCATCAAAATCCTAGAGGAGAACACAGGCAACACCCTTTTTGAACTCGGCCACAGTAAATTCTTGCAAGATATATCCATGAAGGCAAGAGAAACCAAAGCAAAAATGAACTATTGAGACGTCACCAAGATAAGAAGCTTTTGTACAGCAAAAGATACAGTCAACAAAACTAAAAGACAACCTACAGAATGGGAGAAGATATTTGCAAATGACGTATCAGATAAAGGGCTAGTATCCAAGATCTATAAAAAACTTATTAAACTCAATACCCAAGAATCAAACAATCCAATCATGAAATGGGCAAAAGACATGAAGAGAAATCTCACAGAGGAAGACATAGACATGGCCAACATGCACATGAGAAAATGCTCTGCATCACTTGCCATCAGGGAAATACAAATCAAAACCACAATGAGATACCACCTCACACCAGTGAGAATGGGGAAAATTAACAAGGCAGGAAACCACAAATGTAGGAGAGGATGCGGAGAAAGGGGAACCCTCTTGCACTGTTGGTGGGAATGTGACCTGGTGCAGCCACTCTGGAAAACTGTGTGGAGGTTCTTCAAAGAGTTAAAAATAGATCTGCCCTATGACCCAGCAATTGCACCCCGATGTTTCTAACAGCAATGTCCACAATAACCAAACTGTGGAAGGAGCCTCGGTGTCCATCGAAAGATGAATGGATAAAGAAGATGTGGTTTATGTATACAATGGAATATTGCTCAGCCATTAGAAACGACAAATACCCACCATTTGCTTCAACGTGG
Organism: Nyctereutes procyonoides; assembly: GCF_905146905.1. NCBI lineage: Eukaryota > Metazoa > Chordata > Mammalia > Carnivora > Canidae > Nyctereutes > Nyctereutes procyonoides. The sequence goes on from NW_026575112.1 coordinate 71,716, forward strand.
ATGGAACTGGAGGGTATTATGCTGAGTGAAGTAAGTCAATCGGAGAAGGACAAACAGTGTATGTTCTCATTCATTTGGGGAATATAAAAAATAGTGAAAGGGAATAAAGGGGAAAGGAGAAAAAATGAGTGGGAAATATCAGAAAGGGAGACAGAACATAAGAGACTTCTAACTCTGGGAAACGAACAAGGGATGGTGGAAAGGGAGGTGGGCGAGGGGTGGGGGTGAATGGGTGACGGGCACTGAGGGGGGCACTTGACGGGATGAGCCCTGGGTGTTATGCTATATGTTGGCAAATTGAACTCCAATAAAAAAAAAAAGATTCTACAGAAAAGCAAGTGAAGGGGAAGGGTCGGCTTCAAGAACGAGGAAAAGAAAAATTTCAGTTTAAAGTCAAGCTTTCCTGAAAGACAAGTATGTTCATCTTCATTCTCATCCATCTTTACCTTTCTATAGGGGTTTCACTTCCAGTCCATGAACAAGCAAGGCTCTGAATTTCTTAGCTGAAATATCAAGCCCAAGACTCCATCCTGGTTATACCGGCTCTTAGAGCAGGGACATGGCCCTTCCCTTTGTCAGGCAGTTTCTTCTGCTTCATTATATTAAAGTCTCTGCCCTAGGAAGAGCCCATGCTTCTAATATAACATTCAATGGTGTCTAGGCATGTTTTTTAAACCTCCCAGCACAAGTGTATGGCTGCCTTTACGTGCAATGACAAGTTCCTCTGTTTTTTTTTTTTTTTTAAGATTGATAATCCTGATCTAAGCCAATGAGCCACTCAGGTATCTCAAGTCCCTCTTTTTGAATATTCACTCTAAGCCCCAAATGGAAAGAACCAGCTCACCCCCGTTCAGGGAGTCTTTGGAAGTTATTCTTCACGATCTCCTTATTTGCTGCAAATAAAGTTTTTTGTGTATGACAATTCCATCGGATATAATCTTTATCTGTAATTCATGTTAGTTTGGTTACAATAGGTTTTTGCTTAATAATATAAATGATTTATGTGTAATATGACCTTCCAAAGGAGATCGTATGTAAACTGTCTTATGATCTGTGAATAGCATAATTTTATTTTTTCTTGTCATATCTGCATAACTTTATTATATAGATTAGAACTTCCAGTAAAATGTAGGACCTGCTGTAAATTTTTTTGAAAAAAGATTTACTTATTTATCCCAGAGAAAGAAAGAGTGAGGAGAGGGGCAGAGGTAGAGAATCTTAAGGAGACTCCCCACAGAGACCCACATGGGGCTTGATGTCAGGGCCACAAGATCATGACCCAGGCCAAAACCAAGAGTTGATCACTCAACAGACTGAGCCACCTAGGTGTCCTTGACCTGCTGTAACTTTTAAAAAGACAGCCAATTGAATATCACAAAAATGTAAGTAACAATGTCAGGATGATATTTTCTACTACCTATCGTGACATTTGTGTATCTGTGTCTTTTTAGCAGACAGATCAATTAGTTATACAATTGAAGCAGGGTGATACTAACTAAGGAATTCAGGTCTTCAAGTATAATTTAAGCAGAGTCCTCTGAAGACTTTCTGGGAAAATAAGAATGCATAAAATTCTTCTTTGAATTAGTATCATATATCTAGGTAAAGTCTAATCTTTATCCATTGCTATATAAACAAAAGAATATAGACTTTTTTTGTTCTTATGAATATTGACTTCTTATTGTGGACTTCTGATGAAGCTATCCCATACTGAAAAGTCCAGACACTTTACTCTTCCAGAGCTCAAAGAACTAATTCACTGTGTTTTGCCTATTTGGTTACTATTGAGCTAGTCCTATTGGAAAAGTCTTTTTGTAAATCCTATGCTTATTCCAATGCATATATTATAGTATATTAGGAAATACTTAAATACATACATGTTCAGGTACTTTGGGACAAGTTTTCTTCAAATGAAAAGCTAGCATTATGTTTAAAGAAGTGTCTTTAAATCTTCAACCCTTTTTTAAAAAAGATTTTATTTATTCATGAGACACACACACACACACACACACACACACACACACACACAGGCAGAGACACAGGCAGAGGGAGAAGCAGGCTCCATGCAGGGAACCTGACGTGGGACTCAATCCCGGTCTCCAGGATCACACCCTGGGCTGAAGGCAGCGCTAACCCCCTGAGCCACCTAGGCTGCCCAACTCTTTTTATGTAAAACAAGGAATCTCCACAGTAAAGGGTCAGGAAGTAAGGGCTCTGCCATCCTACAATGAGCTTTATAATCTTACAAGAAACTTATTTCATGGGAATAATTAAACAGTAGGTTTCATTCTTTAAATTTTATTATGTGATCTGTGCAAAGAATCAGGATAAGAATGAGGGAAAAATTGAGAGAGAAATCTTTCCACTTCATTCTGAAAATAATATGGTCACATTCAAATCTCAAATGTGGTGAGTTGATAACAATCTACATTTTGATGTTGATATGCAGCTTTTACTCCATGTCTAATTTCTCACAGCATAACCCACTATGAAAATTATTAACGGGAAACTTCACTACAACGGAGTTGGGAGGTTTCCATAGGATGAGCTCTCACATTCTAATACTCTAGTCAGTTGCAGACCCAACAGGAAGAGTTAGGTGTGATCTTACACAGACTTGACCTTGCACATGGATACTACTCTACTACTACAGTCTGAGGAACAGAGGCTGTCTTCATCCACAGCTCCCTCAATCCCCACCCCAGCAACAGCTCCATCAATGAAAAGCCATCACACTGAACTCCGTTTCCTCCAATGGACTTTTAGTACTAATAGCCTTCCCAACATACCCCTTTTCTCCTTAAAAAGTGCAGTTCTCCTTTGTTCCTTCGATTTGTCTAAAATTTTGCCACAATTTGTCCTGGATTGTAATTCTCTTTTGTTCCCCCCAAAACTCATTTTCTTTTTTTTTTTTGCTGTCAAAATAACTGGCAATGTCTATTTTTAAGGTTAACACCACCATTTAGACATCTAACAGAATCAGACATCTCTTTTCTTGAATAGCCTACACTTTGACTTGGAAATATCTATTTCCTAGAAGATACAGACTAGTGATTCTCTAACAAATGCAGTGCCAATGTTCAAATATTCTTTAGTCTACTTTTGATCATCCTTCTAAATCACCAATTTTATAAATCATCAATTTCATGAATGATCCTGGCTCTCAGACTCATCTTTGATTTTTAGCATGTTGATGAAATTAACTCAATGGGGCAGATCGGTTCCAATATAAATCCATGGTGTCAACTGTTAAAGGGTCCTCATCCCTGACTTCTACTTCTACTTCCTTTCATTGGTCTTCTGCTTTGTACATTCTTTCTGCTCCTCAAATCTCTCACTGACTTCACCTTTCTTCCCCTCACTCTCAGTGGATGACCTAACCTCAGTATCTACAGAAAAACACTGAAGCCTTCTGATGAGAATTTTCTCATTTTACTACACAAAACAAAACAAAACAAAACTTTTTTTTGTTTATTTTGTTATTTGAGTTCGATTTGCCAACATACAGTATAAATACAAAACTTATATACTCTTATTTTTCTTATTCCATGGTATTAAAGGTGATGGATAATTTCACTATTGTTGCTAAAGATCTCATGCACTCAATACCAAGTGGGGTACATAGATATTAGGTGGATTTTTGGCCTCAAAGGAGAAGCTAGGGTCTCAAAGCACCAAATTAAGGTTGTGCCCTTGAGGAACAAAGACTATTTTGATGAGTTATTCAGAATTATTTCTAAAATGCTCTAGAGAATATGCTGGAGAAATACATTATAAATGTTTCCACCTTGTTTTGACAAAATACAGTAGTCAACTTTTACAGGTAGGTCATTTTCTACATTTCTTCACTAAGAATATATTTGTTCTTTTGTATGAAGATGAATATCCCACCAATGTAGACAAAATTAACTTCATCAAATGTACTTGATTTTTCTATTGATATGTTAATATTTTATAGCTTCTCTAAAAAATCAATTATATGTAAGCCCTTCTGATGTATATGTGAAAACTAAATAAAAATAGCTTTAGGTATAGTTCTTGGGGTGCATTGTCTTCCAGTCATACCTTATTTTCATAAAGTATTGAGAGATTGTGGCTCCAACTGGAAGCTAAGGCCACATTAAAACATCATCTGTGCTTTCCAAAACAAATATGTTCATATATGTGTTAGTTGCTAAAAAAATGGAAACAAAAAACTCCATATTCTTCTCCTACTTGGTTTCTTTATTTACTGTTGAAATTATACTTTCTTCAAAGAACCTTCTCCGAATGTTTATCTAAAAGCATCCTACCTTCATTTTTCTTCATAGTACTGGCTTCTAACTGATATGACATTCTATAGCTTTGTCTATGTGGTAATATCTGTTCCTTCTCCTACAATATATGATTCATGAGGATGGGGAATTTGTTCAATTCTGTAAACCCAGAACTTAGAACGGAAAAAAATGTTCTCAGTGTACATGTACATGTATATGTATATGTATATGTGAATGAGTAAATTCACTAAGCAGAGAGAATGATTCTTCAGTACCTTCTTAGTCATATAGTAAAAGGTAAATTTACTAATTCAATGGCTTCTGAATAAAATTAAGACAGACCACTATGGATATCAGGTGAAAATGTTGTACTAAATATTTCTGTTATTTTGTATCTGAAAGATACCAGATCTGGAGGGACCCTCAAAATCCAACTTCCTTTATTTTTCCATTTGAATTATACCAATCACCTGCTGCTTTTCTTATCTGCTTTAAACTCCTATACTTTTCACAAAATTTGAAAAAACAAAACAAAACAAAAACAAAACAAAACCCAAATACGGAGTCCTCCAAGAAGGCAAGAATGAATGTGATTCTATACACACACACACACACACACACACACACACACACACACACACACAAGTGAGAACAAGAGCAAGAGTGAGAGAGAGATAAAGAGAAAGAGGTAACAGAGATACAGGACAAAAATATTTATGTAGATGTTATGATGAGTTTGTTAAAAGAGATGAGAGATTTCCTAGTAATATATGAATGAGTAAATGATAAAAATGGATGGAATAAATGCAGAATCTGGATTAGACAGGATCCCTCACCTTCTCTGCTACTCTCAATTTTCAAGGAATAAGAAAATGTCTTCCTCGAACCACACTACAGTGACGGGATTCATTCTTTTGGGACTCACGGACGACCCAGTACTAGAGAAGATCCTGTTTGGGGTGTTTCTGGTGATCTATCTAGTCACGCTGGCAGGGAATCTGTGCATGATTGTGCTGATCGGGACCAATTCCCACCTGCAAACTCCCATGTACTTCTTCCTTAGCCACCTCTCCTTTGTAGACATTTGCTATTCCTCCAATATCACTCCAAACATGCTGTACAATTTCCTCTCAGACCAGAAGACCATCTCCTATGCTGGATGCTTCACGCAGTGTCTTCTCTTCATTGCCCTGGTGATCACTGAGTTTTACATCCTTGCTTCAATGGCATTGGATCGCTATGTAGCCATCTGTAGCCCTCTACATTACAGTACCAGAATGTCCAAGAACATTTGCATCTCCCTAGTGGTGATCTCTTATACTTGTGGTTACCTTAATGGACTCTCCCAGACACTGTTGACTTTTCACTTGTCCTTCTGTGACTCCCTTGAAATCAACCACTTCTACTGTGCAGATCCTCCTCTTATCCTGTTGGCCTGCTCTGACACCCATGTCAAAAAGATGGCGATGCTTGTAGTAGCCGGCTTGACTCTGTCAAGCTCTCTCTTCATCATTGTGCTATCCTACCTTTTCATTATTGTAGCCATCTTGAGGATCCGTTCTGCTGAAGGCAGGCACAAAGCCTTTTCTACTTGTGCTTCCCACTTGACAATAGTCACCTTATTTTATGGCACCCTCTTCTGCATGTACTTAAGGAGTCCATCTGAAAAGTCTGTAGAGGAGTCCAAAATAATTGCTGTCTTTTATACATTTTTAAGCCCAATGTTGAACCCATTGATTTATAGTCTAAGGAACAAGGATGTGATCCATGCTATGCAGCAAATGATTAAGGGAAATCTCTTTCATACAATTGAAATTTGGGTCTCTGTTAATTTGAAATGACTAGTTGTCTGTAATAACATGGTGATTAGAAATAAATAACAGAGAAGTCCTACCTCTAATAGAGGCCCTGTTCCAATTTCTTTTTAAGATCATCATCATATAGTTTGTGGGTCATTCCTTTAAGTTATAATAAACTGTCTTGTTTATTCAGCAAGGGTTGCATTCCCATATCTAGCAATTAAAAGGTGCTGATATCCAGATTTAGATTCTTAATTGAAAAATGTATTTGAGATTCGTTGTAAAAGCACTGTGTATTTTGTCTCAATAATCATATGCTTCCTTTTATTTTATAGTTCTGAGAACTACTGTGGCTTCCAGGAACCAATCTTTAAACTCAATCTTGGCAAGTCTTTTAAACCAAATGGTTGACCTATTTGTAGTCTTTCTTTTTAATCTATTTACTTAGATTGAATAAATAGTGAAGGCCACCTCAGAAATTCTTTAGAGATAGGATACAGCACAAATAAACATGCACAAAAAACCCTGTGTCACTCAAGTATAATTAATAGTCACTTTTAAATCTTTATTTATTTATTTATTTATTTATTTATTTATTTATTTATTTATTTATTTATAGAAGGAGAGCTTGAACAGTGGGAAGGACAGAGGGAGAGAAAGAATCTTCAGGTTCCACGCCCAGCATGGAGCTCAATGTGGGACTTAATCCCACAAACCTGAGACCATGACCTGAGCTGAAATCCAGAGTTTGACCCTTAACTGACTGAACCCTCGAGGTATCCCATCAATATTTACTTTAATTCTCATACTTAAATTTGTGAGAAATTTATTATCTTCATTTATAACATTTGGAGTCTTAAGCACAGAGAGATTAAATGACTTTCTATAGTTATTCGGCCACTAAGTAGCAAAAAGGTAAATCCCTCGGATCCAAATTCTCTTTCCAACTCACTGTGGTTAAACTCAGTGCTGGGGGTGGACTGTGTTGGGTATAATGAGGGGATGAGCTTACTGCTCCACGTGAAATGTTGGTGATTATGAAGAGAGTGTAACATGAACTGTTGAATTCCTCTGACATTTTAGGTAAACATGATAATTTGTGTGCAAAGAAGAATTATCTTACTGTTTTATGTAAAGCAGACAATTTTGATATATAGTAGATTTTTAGACTGTGTTTTATGAATATATTTTCCAGATTATAAAAAGCACATATGTTCTTTATGAATAACTGGAAAATACAGACAGATGTTAAGAAATAACTTGCATTAGTGATATCTTAACCAATGGATAATTTATGTGTATGTTTTTCCATATTTCTTCTCAGTGATTTTATATGCATGTGTATTATGATGATTCATAAAACAAAATTGGAATCATATGCCAAATGCAAATATGAATGTTGATTTTCACTTGATAATGTAATGTTTGTGTTTCATATAGACTAAATAATTTTGGTGAACACATTTTTAATTAATTTTAATACTTTATAATAATTAAGTTATCCTTGAACTTAATTATGAAAATAACATGTTGATCATAGAAAAGCAAATTGGAAAATACTGAAATATCTGGAGCACCTGAGTGGCACAGTCAGTTAAGTGTCCAGCTCTTGTTTTCAACTCAGGTCATGATCTCAGGGTCATGAGATTGAGCCCAGTGTTAGGCTCTGCACTCAGCAGAAGTCTGATTGAGATTCTCTGTCTCTCTTCCTCTTCCTCTGCCCCTCCTGCTTGTGCTCTCTCTTCCTTTCTTTCTCTAAAATAAATAAATAATAAAAAGTACTGAAATATCTATGGAATAAAAGCAAAATTTACCTATGATCTTTTATCTAGAGATAGCTGCTTTCAACATTTTAGTGTATTTTCTTCCATTTGGTTTATCTTGCAAATCATAATTCCATCATATCTATGAATCCTATTATTTTTAAGACTGACTGATATCTTTATGTACATATCCTCTGATTGTTTTTTAGGATTAGTCTTAGAAGTGTAATTGTTGAATTAAATATTTTGAACATTTTTAAAGCTCTAAGTTTTTTATAGATAAATTTTTCTCTAGAAAGCATCAGCCATTTATATTTATTACTAGTCATATTTGAGAGTAAACATCCCACTGTATTGTTATTAATATTAGGAAATATCCACTAAGGGTATTTCCTTCTTTCTATCTCAATAGAAATTCTTAGGAAAGGAATCTGTTTTATTTTAACAGAGGAGTATTTGAAATATATATTTAGCAAGTAAAGGGAATACATCAGTTTTCTGATTCCCTTTTATTTTATTTCTGACGATTCCTCATATGAAGAATATTTACATTTTTATTTAGAAAAAATTTATTGTTTTTGGTTTTGTAGATTTTCTCCACCTTATATTAAATAAAGAGGTATTTAATAATATTATATTTTTATTACCATATTTTATAGCAGTATCTTGAATTACTCTGGATAAAATTCTGTTATACTTTATAATATTGTTTGTACTCTTTTCCTTACATTTTTAAATCATGTTTTTCCTACTAGGTGTTAAATTACCCTTTTTTTCCCCTTGTTTTGTGACATCACTTTTATTGTACACTAAGTGAATCTATTTCTGGCCAATTCTACTCCTTTGACCAGTTTATACATATGTTTTAAACCAAATTCACATAATTAATATAGATTTTTTGAAAGTGTTAATTTCTGATAAATCCCATCATTACTATCTTTTAAATTTATAGTAGAATAATGCAAATCAAATGCTTCTAACTATCTAAAATTTTTAACCCAGAAATTATGCATATTGTTGCTCAATCTGAATAGCAGAGGGACATGTACATATGAAAATCAAATATGGTTATATTTATAATACATATTCCTTATAAATTATTTGAAAAATATGGAAAAATATTTTAGTCTTCGTATTTTTATAACTTGGTCCCCACATCTGATGGAATCGTGGCCATTGAGAGGTCTATTTCTGGATGAAAGGCTATGGGTAGGTTAAAATTTTTTTCCAGAAAGGCAAAGAAATCGTCTGGCTTATAAATGAGGGGCAAAACATTTAACTTTGGCATATTTGTTAACATTTTTACACATTTATTTTTGCACCAAACCAGTGTCCATAATGCAAAATTATTTTTCAGCAAAGATATCTAAATACAGACTTTTATCCCCAACTAAATTGTCCTTTGTCAGCAACTGTCCTCCAAAAGACTGATGTGCCCACAATAATCCTCAATTGTGTCATTTAAAATGCTGAAAGGAGGGGGGATCCCTGGGTGGCTCAGTGGTTTAGTGCCTGCCTTTGGCCCAAGGCCCAATCCTGGAATCTCAGGATCGAGTCCCACATCGGGCTCCTGGCATGGAGCCTGCTTCTCCCTTCTCCTGTGTCTCTGCCTCTCTCTCTCTCTGTCTATCATAAATAAATACATAAATCTTAAAAAAAATGCTGAAAGGAGGGCAGCCCTGGTGGCACAGTGGTTTAGCGCTGCCTGCAGCCCAGGGCGCGATCCTGGAGACCCTGGATCGAGTCCCACGTCAGGCTCTCTGTATGGTTCCTGCTTCTCCCTCTGCCTGTGTCTCTGCATCTCTCTCTCTCTCTGTCTCTATGAATAAATAAATAAAATCTTAAAAAACAAAAAAATAAAATGCTGAAAGGAAAAAACAAACTATGTTGATTTTAATTAAAATAAATATTAAGCTTTTAAATAATCAGAAGGAAATATTTCTGAGGTCATTTGGAGTAGAGGAATTTATAATGGAAGAGTTACTTGAATATGACGATAAAATTACCTAAAATTAAGGAGCATATTATATTTTGGAAAGCATTTGTCCCAGATAAGATAAAGTGGTAAACAAGATATGATTCAAAGTACTGAAACACTGTCATAGTCTACATAAATACTGAAGGCTATGTATAGAAAATTGATAAAAATGCTAAAATTAATGAGTAAAAATATGAAATAAGTGCTCCAGTTGCCAACTTTCCAACTTTGTACCTAAAATGCAACAATATGTTAAGGTACTGGAACTGATGTTTACCTTTTTTTATAGGCACTCTACCATTCAAATAGCATGGAGAATTGGAAAACTTATCAGTTTTGTCTAGATAGGTTTTCTTTATGATGAGTTGACGCTTACTCCAGAGAGCCAATTCTTAAATATTCAGGTTTGCAATATGGCCAGGGTGGCAGTATTTATAAGAATGAAACTGGCAAATGCTACTATCAGAACTCCATCCAGCTTACCATTATACCAGTGGTTTATCCTTCCAGTATTTATCAGGTTTGTCTTACATAGTTTGTAGTTCAAGGGATCTTTGTCCTAAATGACTATAAGTAAACCTAAGGCAAAAATCAGTCACCAATAAATAGTGATAATTTCAAACAAAAATATTTGAAATAAGATACTTTTGTGTATTTGTATTTGAGTTCAAAAAGATTAGCATGTTCTACATTATGGGTGTTGAGAAAACGATGTTTTTCTGGAAATCAATTTAACATTATGATTTCAGGAGCATTATTTTTTTAAGATTTTATTTACCCATTTGAGAGAGTCATGGCAGGGAGGTAGGGAGGTGAGGGGCAGAGGGAGATGGAGAGAAGCAGACTTCCAGCTAAACTGGAAGCTTATCCCCCACCCCATTGCAGGACTGGATCTGAGGACCCCGGGATCATGACCTTGGCCAAAGGCAGACTCTCAACCAGCATCTCCTGTCTTAGGAGTCTTAAAAAATATTTGTATAATTTTAGTCAGGTTTCCAATTTTAAGAATGTACCAAAGCCATAATAAAACACTTGAGTGAATATTTTCATTGTAATGTTGTTTTATAATTGAGAAAAAAGAAAGGAGTGTCTATGGGATGCAGGTTGCCCTCACTTGGCATAGGATTGTTTTAACTGAAACTTGTGCTGCATTTGAATGTGCTCTGCTTTGCATGAATCTCAATTGCCATTACTGTCTGCATTCTGTAACAGGCACAAGCCAAAGCTCCTGACAGAGCAGGAGCTGGCTGTAACCAAAGCCTTTGCAAGAGAGTGTTGGCTGTGGTCATAAAGGAGAGTTTGAATCCCACGTGACTGATTTTTAAATTAGAATGTTCTACAGACACTAAAATGAATAAGTTACCAGTTAAGGACAGGACAAATGATTTTGTATAATTTTTATGAAAAAAGCATGCATTGGTACACACATTATGATAACTTTGTTATACTGGGAGTAAGGACAAGTAAACCTTGTTCTTTGTATATTTTTGTATCAGTTTTCTATGATGAACAATTATCTCTTTTATAAGCAAGAAAACAAACAAAAAACCTGGATATTTCCAGTATGATTCAGATCCTAGGATATAAAATTAAAGGATTTGTGTTTATTAGTAGTTAGAAGTGGAAATAAAAGTAGAAAAAGGCAGAGGTCAAACTATTCTACAAGTTATTGAACTGGATGGTCAACTGCTTAGTTCAACTGCTGAGCTACCCAGGAGTCCCTGTTTCTCCTCTTTTATTTCTGATTTTGTTTATTTGAGTTATCACTGTCTCTCTTTCTCTTTTAATGTGTCTGGCAAAAAAAGGCTTATCAATTTTGTTTATCTTTTCAATGAACCAGCTCCTGGTTTCATTGATCTATTTTTTTTTTTTTTAGTTTCTATATCATTTATTTCTGCTTTGATCTTTACTATTTCCTTCCTACTACTTGTTTTGAGTTTTATTTGTTCTTCTTTTTCTAGCTCCTTTAGGTGTAAGGTTAGGTTGTTTATTTGAGATTTCTCTTGCTTCTTTATATAGGCCTGTTTTGTTATAAAATTCCCTCAGAGTAGTATTTGCTGCATCTCAGAGATTTTGGACTGTTGTGTTTTCATTTTCATTCATCTCCATATATTTTTTGATTTCCCTTCTGATTTCTTGGTTGACTCATTCACTGTTTAGTAGCATGTTATTTAACCTCATGTGTATGTAATGTGTATGTAAAAAATCTTTCCTGATTTTTTCTTGTGGATGATTTCTAGTTTCATAGAGATGTGGTCAGACAAGATGCATGGTATGACTTCAATCTCTTTGAATTTATTGAAGCTTATTTTGTGGCCTGACATATGATCTATTCTGGAAAATGTTCCATGTGCACTTGAAAAGATTGTGTATTCTGCTGTTTTTGGATGGAAACATCTGAGTATATCTGTTAAATCCATCTGTCTTAGTGTGTAATTCAAAGCCATTATTTCCTTGTTGATTTTCTGTTTGGATGACCTACTCATTAATGCAAGTGGGGTAATTGTATTGTACTACTATTATTGTGTTACTATCAATTACTTCCTTTATGTCTGTTACTAGTTGCTTTATGTACTTGGTAGCACTTTATCTGTGTTGTCCTCTGAAAAGCTTTCATTGATGGCCAGAGCTTGTGGTTAGACCCAATATCTATCCCCAGATCATTGCTGGAGCAGCAGTCAGACTGGTATATATCATTATCTTGCCCTCTCCCAGGGGCAGGAGTTATTTTGGAGTGGTGATGGCCCCTGTCAGGCTTTTTGCACACTGCTAGGCTTGTGGCACCACCTTGGATGGACTCTGGTCAAGGGCATTTGGAGTGGGGAAGTTCACAGGAGAATGTGAGGGTAGGGTACTTGGGGCTAGCAAAGTCTGAGCCAGTCCACTACAGGAGGGGACCTGAAGGCACCTGGGAAACTTCCTGCCCAGGCCAGAATGCTGATGCTCACCTGCAGCAGAGTATGGGAGTAGGGGCATTGTTAGCAAGCTAATGGAGAAGGTTCTTGCTGTACTGGTCCCCATAGGTGTTCATGTATCTAGGCTGGGTGTGTTAGGGAACAAGTGGTGCCTGCCAGCTCTTTTGTTTGTGGAGAAGTCTCCCAAATATCCCTGTTCCTCTAGCAAATGCTCTGAGATTAGTAAATAAATCTTCCCTTACAACCCAGGCAGTTTTCAGATTGCTGCTTCTATGCTGTATCTCAGCAGAGCTATTTGTTTTACCGTCTCTTTAAAGGTGGGGACTCAGTTTCTTCTTTTCTTCCAACCCTCCCAGAGCTGAACCCACTGATTTTTAAAGTTCCAGGGGTAAGTGCCCCTGACTGTAAGAAGTCATGAAGAGAGACCCCTCAGATTTTTGAAGCCAAATGTTATGGGGATTCATATTACCCATGTGGATCCCATGTATCTGAGGTGGCTGATATGGTGGGCTGCTCCTCCCCCCTCTCCATGTCTGCCATGTTCCTCTATCCTATGGCCAGTTTAACAGGTCCACTTAGCTCTGGACTGTATTTTCCACCCTTCCTAGACTCTCTGATGGGACCTGTTCTCTACATTTAGCTGTGGAGAGTCGATTCTACCAGTCTTTGGGTCATTTTCTGGGTTATTCACACTGATAAGGCCATGATCTAGGTGTGTCCATGGGTTGAGGAGAGCCAAGGACTCTCCTACTGCATCATCTTCCCAGGAAGTCACCGCCGGTCTTTTAAATTCCTGCCATTGAGGTTGTGTGAAGTGACACGTACCTGTATTCATAATTTGCATTTATTTGACAATCGTAGATGTTGACATTCTTTTCCTGTCATTATTGGCTGCTCATATATCTTTTATGAAATGTCTGTTCACTTCAGATTTTTTTTTAATTGGGCTGGTTATATTTTCATCCCTGAGTTGTGGAAGATGTGCACAAATTCTGAATGTAAATCCTTTGTCAGAATTATTTAGCAATCGTACTCCAATAAAAAAAAGTATGTATAAATAAAATAAAATAAAATAAAATAAAATAAAATAAAATAAAATAAAACAGAATTACTTGATGTGAATATTTCCCCTAATCTATGGTTTGCCTGGTCTTTGTGCTCCTCAAATCTCTCACCTACTATATCTTCCTCTTCTGCACTCTCATTACATCATGCCACCTCAGTGTTTACATGGAAAAACAGTCTTTCTAATTGGAATTCCCACTTTACTACATTAAAAAAAACAAAACTTATCTCCCTTATTTTATCTTTCATAGTATTAAAACTGACAACTACATTTTTTAATCATGCTAAAGATTTCACATACAGGACTAAGTAATATATGTACAGGTTAGACGGGAATACCTGCCTCAAAGGAGAATCCAGTTCCCAGACCATCAAATTACATTTATGCCCCAGAGGAGTGAAAACTTTTTTTAATTTTTTTTTTGAATTATTTCTTAAATACTCTATGGAATATATCTAAGAAATACATTATATATCTTCCCACCTTGCTTTTACAAAACACGGTAAACCAACTCTTTACAGGTAGGTCACTTTCTACATTTGTTGACCAAAAATATATTATAGGCTTTTCTGGGGACATTAGTATCCCAATGATGTGGAAAATATTGTATCTAAATGCATCTCCTCTTCATTTTTCTTCATAGCACTTGTTTCTAACTGACATAATGATATATATCTTTGCCTATGTGTTTAAATCTGTTCTGTCTCTTACTGCTCCATGAGTTGGATAGTTTGTTCACTGCTGTAACCACAGAACGTAGAACAGAAAAAAAATCAGCCTTTTCAGTGTAAATGAATAAATAAATGTGTGAATCTACAGAGCAGAAAGATTTCTTTTTTCTGACCTCTTAGCCTAAATGCCAAGACATAAGTTTCACTAAATAAATATATTTTTAAAGATTTTATTTATTTATTCATGAGAGACACAGAGAAAGAGAGAGGCAGAGACACAGACAGAGGGAGAAGCAGGCTCCACGCAGGGAGCCCGACGTGGGACTCGATTCTGGGTCTCCAAAATCACGCCCTGGGCTGAAGGCGGCGCTAAACTGCTGAGCCACGCGGGCTGCCCTAAATGTTTGTGAATGAAATTAAGCCAGATTACTATGGTTTTCAAGTAAAATAGTGTACTGAAGATTTATCTTGTATGATATATCTGAAACAATAACATACCCTAGTTAGTGGGACCCTAAATATCCAAATTACTTTTTTGTCCACTTGGATGATGCCAATTATCTGTGGCTCTTCATATCTGAATTTCTTTCCTTTGGCTTTTTTTAAGGTGTGAAAAAAATATCAAATATGTAGTTCCTCAAGAACACAGGTATAAATGTATAAATATGTATATACATTAAATATGTAATATTATTACTTAATATACAATATGCATATGTATGAATATATAAGTATACACAAAAATATGAGAAAATATGTGTGTATGTGTGTTTGCAATGTAAATGAGAGATAATGAAGAGATACAGAATAAAAATATTTATGTAGATATTTTGATGTGATTTTTGAATAGGGAAATGTCTCAGTAGCTAAATATATCCATGAGTAAATGATAAAAATGGATGGAATAAATGCAGAATCTGGATTAGACAGGATCCCTCACCTTCTCTGCTACTCTCAATTTTCAAGGAATAAGAAAATGTCTTCCTCGAACCACACTACAGTGACGGGATTCATTCTTTTGGGACTCACGGACGACCCAGTACTAGAGAAGATCCTGTTTGGGGTGTTTCTGGTGATCTATCTAGTCACGCTGGCAGGGAATCTGTGCATGATTGTGCTGATCGGGACCAATTCCCACCTGCAAACTCCCATGTACTTCTTCCTTAGCCACCTCTCCTTTGTAGACATTTGCTATTCCTCCAATATCACTCCAAACATGCTGTACAATTTCCTCTCAGACCAGAAGACCATCTCCTATGCTGGATGCTTCACGCAGTGTCTTCTCTTCATTGCCCTGGTGATCACTGAGTTTTACATCCTTGCTTCAATGGCATTGGATCGCTATGTAGCCATCTGTAGCCCTCTACATTACAGTACCAGAATGTCCAAGAACATTTGCATCTCCCTAGTGGTGATCTCTTATACTTGTGGTTACCTTAATGGACTCTCCCAGACACTGTTGACTTTTCACTTGTCCTTCTGTGACTCCCTTGAAATCAACCACTTCTACTGTGCAGATCCTCCTCTTATCCTGTTGGCCTGCTCTGACACCCATGTCAAAAAGATGGCGATGCTTGTAGTAGCCGGCTTGACTCTGTCAAGCTCTCTCTTCATCATTGTGCTATCCTACCTTTTCATTATTGTAGCCATCTTGAGGATCCGTTCTGCTGAAGGCAGGCACAAAGCCTTTTCTACTTGTGCTTCCCACTTGACAACAGTCACCTTATTTTATGGCACCCTCTTCTGCATGTACTTAAGGAGTCCATCTGAGAAGTCTATAGAGGAGTCTAAAATAATTGCTGTCTTTTATACGTTTTTAAGCCCAATGTTGAACCCATTGATTTATAGTCTAAGGAACAAGGATGTGATCCATGCTATGCAGCAAATCATTCAGGGAAATATTTTTCATAAAATTGCAGTGTAGGCATCTGTTCATTGTAATTATTTAACGTTTGTAATAACATAGTGAATCCCATCACAGGGCAAATGTACTACTCTCTAGTCATGATATAGTCTCTTCATAAACTCACAATGACTTTAGCAAATTCCTCTCAAAATTAATAGCTTCAAATAAATCATTTTAACAAAAACTGCAATGTTGAAGTTAAACAATATTTTCTGTAGCAAAAAAATCTGCACATATAAATTGGGTGGTATCCAATAATTCCATAAAATATTTTAACATCTTTACTTACTTGGGAGTAAATATTAGAATTAATTCAGTATGATAAGAATACTGGAAATCCAACTTTCTGAATTATGCTGTCCACAGAGTCATAATGAGTTTCAAAATAGAATGATTAATTTTATTCTTCAAAAATTGTGAAATAATTTATTCTTCAATGAATGGTATAGAATAATGGTTCTGGTGCCTGAGTAATCACTGGAATCACCTTAGAGAAATTTTAAATATATGAATCTCTCCTAGGTTTAAGCATTCTATAAATTTTTCCCAACCAATATTGTAGACATCTTGAGAAAGTTTTTGTCTTATTTTTTTTTAAAGATTTTATTTATTTATTCATGAGAGAGAGAGGGAGAGAGACAAGCAGACTCCGTGCAGGGAGTCCGATGTGGGACTCGATCCTGGGACTCCAGGATCACACCCTGGGCCGAAGGCAGGCACTAAACTGCTGAGTCACCCAGGGATCCCTGTTTTTGTCTTATTGTAGATATTATTTATGCTCCTCAATTTTTAAAATAAATTGCCAACACCTGTTTATAAGTTTAGTATAATAGCAATCTATGTATATTTTTAATGTAGTGTCTCTGACTTAGATCTAATTTATTCAGAGTTAATAGAGTCTATCGATTGGCTTTGTAAACCTAAGAATGCCTTGAAACAGTATATAAATGAGGGATGTATCTTTGTGTTTTTGGAGGAGAACATCCGATGTTTACTTTGGTTCATAAAAGTGTCTGTGACTCATTAGTCTATAGACAAGGCTGTTACAGTAACTCACAAAATTTCTATTTTGCAAATTATAGCAAACAAGATTATATGAAGAGTTGCATAATTCATCCACATTGACATGTTAACCTATGCATTATTAGCCAAGAAGATAGCTGCATATTGAAATATATGTTAAACTTTGTTTTAAAAAAAACTTTGTTTAAATTGCCTTAAATGTTTGGTATTCTAATATTGTGTGCTATTATTTTAACTAAGGCCACAGTACTTAAAACTTATGTGAAATCAATTCATTGATTTATTGTATGTATTTATATGATTTTCCAGAACATAACCTAAATGACCTGCAGTTAGGCTCCATTTTCATGTCTCGGTTGATTGAATAAGGCTGATTCTATCAAACATGTTTATTATACATATATAAAAATGTAAACAGATGTGATGGAGTAACATTTTTTTGGTGATATGTCCTAAATCAATGGACAACTTCTATTTGTATTTTGTTATATTTTTCTCAATGAATTCATATGTATGCATATTCTTATAATTCATGAGACAAAATTTGAATCATTTACCATTTATGAGTTTAAACACTGATTTTTCACTTGATAGTATAATATTTATATTTTCATACAGACTATTTATAGTCAACATCACTTTTTCTTTGTTATTTTATTTTATTTTTTATATTAAAGTAGTATTATACACAAAATTAAATCATCCTTGAACTTGGTTGCAAAAATATTACATATCAACTGTAGAAAAGCAAATTGAAAAATACTGAAGGATTCTTCAATTTTGGAATAAAAGCAAAAGTTACTTATAATCTCTTATTAAAAATGGTGCACTTTATTTTTACATACTTTGTCTTGCAAGCCATTATTCCATCATATTGTTGTACTCTATTATTGTTATGATTATTACATAATAATGTACCATATTATTGTTATATTATTATTATGTTCTATGAACATACTTAATTGTTTCCTTAGGTTGGGGAATTGCTGAATTAAATGCTCTGAACAATTTTGAAGCTTTGGTTAATTTTTTCTATTGGTAAATTTTCTCCAGGAAGCATTAACTATTTACATTTAGGACTAGTTGTGTTTGAGAGTGACCATTTCACTCTGCTTTTATTAATATTAGAAAAATATTAAGACATCATTTAAGATTGTTTACTTCTTTGTTGTATCAACTGAAACTCTTAGAAAAGACATATATTTTATTTTTTGATTATTTGAGAGAGAGAGGGTGCAAGTGTGTGTGTGTGGGGGGCAATGGGGTCAGAAGGAGGGGAGAATCTTAAGCAGACTCCATGCTGAGCAGAGAGGGACTCCATCTTATGACCTGAGATCATACCCTGAGCTGAAATGAATCAGACACTTCACCGACAGCCACCCAGGCATCTCTAAAGCAACTGTTATTTTAAAATAGTTTATAGGTAGACACAAACTGAAAGGTAATACACAGCATTATAGAGCAAATAATTGTCAATATTGTAGGAACAGAATCATAAAAACCTTGTAAACAATGAAAATTCTATATCCAGAATGGGTATCTCCCATTCATATAGATATCTGTTTTGATTTAGGGAAACTAATGAAAGAAATAATTTGGGTAATTAAAATGTAAAAAGTTAGGTTATTTGTGAAAATAATAAAACACAGATGGTTTTCAAATCAAGATTAGTAGACATAACAATGCACCAAAAAAGTATTGAGAACAAATATCTGAAATTAGAGCTTTGAGCCTTTTTGAGAAGATAATCAGCTTTCATTAAAAATAAACTATGTAATATATGGATGTAAATTATTTTTTATGATTTTATTTATTTATTAATGAGAGATACACAGAGAGAGGCAGAGAGAGAAGGAGAAGCAGGCTGCCTCTGGGGAGCCTGATGTGGGACTCAATCCCAGGACCCTGATCACAACCTGAACCAAAGGCAGATGCTCAATCACTGAGCCACCTAGGTGCCTCTGGATGTAACTCATTTTCATATTCAGAAAATATATTGCAAAGCACCTCACTTTGCTAGTAAGAATAGCTCAGTGATGATCAATATTGTTGACCCATGAACGGAAAGGAAGAACTTCTCTGCCTACCAATCAACTGGAAGTCAGTTCTTGAGTGAAGCTAAACACATGACCCTTCTTAATTATAAACAGCTGACTTCTGTTGTTGTGCTTCCTATCAGTCATTAGTTCCATACAATCGTCCCATTTGTTGTTTCCATTAGGATTCTCATTTGGTCCTAAACTATGCATACACAAAAAATTACTGTTACTCCAGAGAATTGCATTCAGATACAACCAAAATGAGTTGCTTTTTGATTGTTTTTGAGATTTTTTTTCATTGGGAGACTGTCAAAATAGACGTTTTCTCCACTGTACCAAGGTTCCTCATAAATACTATTCTCAAAGCCTGCTTCACATCTTTGTTCCTCAGGCTGTAGATAAATGGGTTCAACATGGGACTCACAAAGATACAGACCACTGCCACAATTTTCCCTTGTTCAACAGACTGCTCATTTGCTGGTCTCAGATACATGCAGAATAGGGACCCATAGAACATGGTGACAGCGGTCAGGTGAGAGCCACAGGTGGAGAAGGCTTTGCACTGCCCTTCACTGGAATGGATCCTCATAATGGTGATAAAAATGAAAACATAAGAGATGAGGATGATGAGTAGGGAACCAGTGAGGTTAATCCCCGCAGACACAAATAGTGCAGTCTGCTTTATGTAAGTGTCAGAACACGTCAGCATGAGGAGAGGTGGGTCAGCACAGTAGAAATGATTGATGATGTTAGGTCCACAAAAGGACAAGCGAGAGGTCAATATTACTTGCATTGTGCCCACCATAGAACCCCAGAGGTAGGGAAAAGTGACAAGGCAGATGCAAAGTGGCCTGGACATTCTGCTGTTGTAATGCAGCGGATGGCAGATTGCCATGTACCTGTCATAGGCCATGGCACCAAGCATGTAATACTCAGTAAGGAGCAGAGTCACAAAAACAAAACACTGGGCCAGACACCCTGTGTAGGAAATAGTTTTCTTCTCAGAGAGGAAATTAACAAGCATCTGAGGAGAGACATTAGTAGAATAAAAAATATCCACGCATGCTAAGTGGGTGAGGAAAAAGTACATGGGTGTTTGCAGCCGGGGAGTGAATCTGATTAATGCAATCAATCCAAAGTTTCCTGTCAGGGTGATGATGTAAATCAGTAGAAACACCACAAAAAGGATGGGTTGCAGCTCTTGTTGGCTGGTCAGTCCCAGCAGGATGAACTCAGTTGCTTCAGTGCTGTTGTGTGGGAGAAGTATGTCCATCTTCATTTACTCTAATAAGGGAATAATTTGTCAAATATAAAAACAGAAATAAATTGTAAGCATTTCAAGAATAGACAAAGTAAAAGTAAATGGGCACTAACACAAACTGGCTTTGAAAAGAGAGGTTTAAATAGGTTGTTACTTCCTCCAGTTGGTGGAAGAGTTTCAGTAGTTGCCATAAGGTGGTTGGTGGTGCTGGAGAAATGGACAATATATTTGAAGTCCATGCATCTGCCATGCTGGCTGCTTTGTCACTCTCACCTTTCCTTGCCTAGCACATATGGAATTCAACTTGACTCATTGGTGTCCCTAATTAGACTATAGGATCAGAATTTTTGGCACTCAAACATGACTACTGCCATAATCTGGTTATGACATAAATGCTTCATCAAGGAATGGGAAGAAGGGGTGATTCTCTGTAGACTGGTTGTCTACAATCTTTTGTAATTGGAGTGACATATATTCTTGGGAGCCTGTTGTGTATTGATTGGTGTTCAGTTTCTTCCTAATTTCATCCTTATTTACTGATATTCACTTTCTTTCTAATTTATTCCTTATTCTCCGATAGCAATGCACTTCTCCTGCTTCTTTGATATCTGTCCATCTTATCTCCTTTGTTCCAAACCAGTCACTGATGGTCTGGAATGTTTTTCACCTAATATCCCCTTTGATCTCATGCTCTCTTTTTATCTCACAGTATCCCAATTTATTTTATTTTTTATATATAATAAACCCATTTCATTTTATCTCATAGCCTTGACTTCAAACCTGGTATTTAACTATTAGGAAGCCTTTCTTGCTCTACCTTCAAAAGATTACACATTGAATCTTAGAATAATTTGTCAGCAGTTCCTCTGCTACCATTAGGTCTAATATAAAAGTCTCTCTCCAGTCCTTTTTCTCATGCCACATTGTCCTTCTAATGTGTTCTGAACATGTTGAACACAATCTTACCTTGGGACCTTTACATATACTGATGTCTCTGCCTTGAAAGTTCTACAAGGCATTTGAGTGACTCATTTCATCACTTCATTTAGACCTCTCAAGTTAAGCTCCATTCCTTAGCTCTTTAATCATGATCTATTTTTGCTCATTTATAACATGAAATTTTTATTTATATAAATAATTTTTATTACATATTTTGTTGTCTCTCCTCCATTTAAAGGTTAACCACAGGAGGGCAAGAACTTTGTGTGTGCCCTATCCCTAGAACCAGCCAATGCCTGAATCAGTAGAAACACAATAATAATTAGTTGAACAAAAGGAGGAATCAAAGAGGAAACTTTGCCAACTCACATCAGCTGATTTTTTTCATGATGTGTAGATTTCTCATCTCCCTGATGTACCAGTGGAGTCTGAGTTACTACAAAAATTTTAGCTGCCATTAAACAATGTACAGGAGAAAGTACAATTATAGATTTGTTTTTATAACATGAGCTAGTGATAATGGTACCTGACCTAAAGCTCTGAATATTGACAATTAAATTTTGCAAGTTGGACTGTTAGATGGAAGTTTACTCAGGACTGAAAAAGTGAGTTACCTATAATTTTTTAAGGCCAGAAGGATAGTAAAAGTTTATACCTTTTAAAGACTAACTCTGTTTCTTATTAAAATAATATATTGACATATACAACACTCAGATTAGTGGTTATTAACTTTGGCTTCACATTGGGTTCTAATGC
The DNA here is from genome assembly GCF_905146905.1 of Nyctereutes procyonoides. Lineage (NCBI taxonomy): Eukaryota > Metazoa > Chordata > Mammalia > Carnivora > Canidae > Nyctereutes > Nyctereutes procyonoides. Next base: position 94,088 of record NW_026575112.1, read on the forward strand.
AGAAGTTTTGAAAACACTGATACAACTCAGGTGGGGTACACACATTGACATATTTTTGAACAAGCTTTCCACATGATTTTAATGCACAGTCAGGATTGAAGTACTGAATGAGACAGTTGATATGATTTGTTTAAAGTAAATAAAAAGGTTTATCATGTGGTTTAATCCTTTGAGAGTTTACACCTTCCCCTTACAGAGGATACTTAGGTATTACCACAGTTTCCCAGTTTCCCTAAGTATAGAACTTGCCATCATCAATGCAGACATACAAAATATTTCCCCATTAGTTTGAAGAAGGAAATATCCCATCCTCTGACTTAGGCTTGATGGCATTCTGTTGGTTTTTTGGGTGTGAAGAAAGAGAATCTTTCTGAGTCTCCATGACCCTATGTCAAATTTTCTTGCATTCAGAAATAAAAGGAAAAAGAAGTAAGCTTTCTTATTAATGATCATACCATCCTATCATTTACTACACACAGTCCAGGATTTTCTTTTGGGGATACACATGGAAAAATACCTCCTACAGAAGTAAATTTGATATAGTTATATCTCAAATTGTGACCTGAAGTGAAAGAGTAGAAGAGAAGAACTCATGTGTTCTTATACTAACTAAAGTGTTCAGTGTTTTAAAAATGCCAGTGCAGGGGTACCTGGTTGGCTCAGTGGTTGAGTGTCTGCCTTTGGCTCAGGTTGTGACCCCAGGATCCTGGGATCAAGTCTTTATCAGGCTCCCCTCGCTGAGCCTGCTTCTTCCTCTGCCTATGTCTTTGCCTCTCTGTGTCTCTCATGAATAAAGAAATACAACCTAAAAAAATGCCATGCAGGTCATGTTAAATGGCCATCAAAAAGTTTTCAGTCACATGTCACACAGCATAGCCCACTGTGCCATGGGCCTCCATCAGGTGGGTGCATTCCAAGTTGTTAGGAGACCCTCGCCCACTTCTCATCATTCAGTGCTTCTCTCATTCCAAGGGAAAGTTTAGTGAGAAAAGGGGAGGAATAAGGATAATTTAAAAGAAGATAATTATTAAATGTATAAAATCATTATAGTTCAAATAACAGAATTATCAAAAAGAATCACAATTATGCTTAGTGTAGGTACGAATTAAAGGTCTATGAACAATGTAGGGGGAACAAAACAAAACAAAACAAAAAGCTTCAAGCCTTTAGGAATCTTTTCTGAGAACTTTAGCTAAATGGGATGCTTCAGCTGAAAAGTCATTAAAATCTATTGCAATATTGTAAAGGGACAGAAACACAGTGAAGAAGGAACATTTGGCTGGTTCAGCTGGTGGAACATGTGACTCTTGATTTCAGGGTTGTGAGTTTCAGCTCCATGTTGGGCATGGAGTTTACTTAAGGAAAAAAAATTAAAAAGAGAAGAAACAGAGTAATGAAAAGTGTATTCCCCTTGAACAAAACAATGTAAACCTGTTTTGATCATCCTGGTTATAGCAGTGCCATCATATTTCAGTGCAAACTTGAATTGGAAAAGTCTATGAGAAGCCCTTTCAAATGAGGACGGGGGAATGTTCACATTTTTTTTTTTCTTTCTCAGCCTTAATCTATCACTCATTTACCCAAATCCCTTTTAAATTTTTCTCTTAATAAATAAAAAGTATATGAAATTGTTAGAGACATATGGAGTGGGAATGTATTTTCTTGTGCCAAATTCTAAGGCTCTAGGCTTGGAGGTGGGAAAGTTAAAAGGGAAGTGTGATGTACAGACTTTTTGAAATCCAAGGATTGGCTAAAGCTCAACGTGTAAGCTTATCTAAATCTTAGCTGTATTGTGAAATGGATCTATAACTAAATTTGGGATGGTTGCAAGGCTTGATTTTAATATACTACCAGTCATAATCTGTCTTTGTCAGAAAGAGTCTGAGTCTGCCTGCCTATAGTTTTGTCTTGATGTGGCAATTCTTATAATCACTAATAATTCCATTTTATTTTATTTTTTATTTTTTAAATAGATTTTTATTAGTTTATTCATGAGAGACACACAGAGACAGAGACAAAGGCAGGGTGAAGCAGGCTTCCTGCGTGACTCTATCCCAGGATCCTGGGATCATGACCTTAGCCAAAGGCCAAAGCTCAACCACTGAGCCACCCAGGTGCCCCTAATAATTCCATTTTACATTCAAAAGAGAAGATAGTAAAAAATCAAATAAAATGTATTAGAAGCTCTTGATTTTCAGAACTGTCAGACTTACCTGTGAAGGGATAGTAATTTCCAAGCCTCCTGGAAGGTCCCCAAAGTGGAAGGATTTATACCTGAATGACTAACTATGGATGACTCATCCCTGAAACATTCATCAGGAAATCACCTATGGGACATCCTTAGGATTCCCTCTGGGGATGTTTACAAAAGACAGAAGTAATTTCTTAATGGATGGGATCCTAAATTATGGGTTAATCTTTTATTAAATGTGAAAAACATGGGGTACCAATTTTGATAGGGAGATTCATTCTAGGCTAAGTAAAAAGGTATTGCATTCTTCATAATGAAAAGCTCTCTGCCATGACTCTGCTCATCATATTCTCAGCTGGGATAGTATTTCCCCTTGGAGATGCCATTGGTGATTTTCTCTGTCTCTCTTGTGGTATTTGCCTCCTTTTATAATCTTCCTCTTTCTTTTACAGGACAGGCAATGCTCTGGGGACAGAATTCTTGTCAATTCATTTGCCATCTCCTGGAGAGATCTATACAACATTTTGGGTGCACAATTGATGTTTGGTGAAGAGTTACTGATGAATACTCAAACAACAAGACTATGTGGAGGGTTGTGACTTGGTGGCCTTCCATGTAAACAGCAGCTTATTTCATTTTCATTTAGTAATCTAAGATCATTTCTTCTTGTGAATTAAATTGCAAGTTGCAGGGAATACATTTTTAGACTCTCAGGTCTCATGGAAAGGTTAGTTTGAATGAAACTGGTTCAGACTTGTTAGTGTGGACACTTAAACAATATGTTTAGTTTTTAATTCCTGATATATAATATTATACTCATATAATATTTCCTCTTTGGGGCTTAACTATGTTAAAATTTGAAAGGAGAGTAAAGTCCTAGTAATTCTGGACCAGGTTCATAATAATACCATTATGAATAACAAAAAAATATTGTATCTTTCATATGATTGAGCTGATTTTCCTCCTCTGAAGTTCATCTGCCATTAATGCTTGACATAAAAAGATGTAGATTATCACGGAGAGAAAGTAAAGAGCCAAAGCCTGACCCTTTAGCATGGGCATACTAATGAGTGAATTAAAAAAAAAATAAAGTGAAAGAGAAGAAAAAGAAAAAGAAAAGAAGATATAGGGCCTTAAGAGTTCACTCTGAGACTGGCTCTCCTGGTATCCTTGGTGTGGGCTTTTTTCCTGAATCAACATGTCAGGTAGCCAAGGAAAAGTAGACTCTGGGATTAGCTTACTTAAACGGTTGCTCCTTGGACTTGACTTAATGTTTCCACAGTTTCTTTGGTTTCCATGGGGAATGGGCAGCAACCCAAATTTCAAATTTTCTGCATCCCCTTGTAGGGGAGTACAAAAATATTTAAGAAATGAACCTGAGGAGTGTTGCATCAGTGAGGCTGAGTACTACATAGCAGCATTCTCAGGCCATGTCTGAAAGAATCTAAGAAGCAAATCCTAAGTGGGGGCCTATAGTTTCCTCAAGAGCTAAGGTGCAGCTGGGTCAGCTGGGAAGACATAGCAGGCTGTGTCTGGCCAAGAAAGATTAAAGACTGCAAGATGCACTTGTCCTGGTGGAGTCCAGCAAAGCAATCATGTAGATCAGAGGCCAAAAAAGGCCAAAGGGAAGCACAAGCATAATGGATTCAAATCAGTGATAAGACTCCAGTGATAAGGGGCCTCATAAGTCATAAAAGGGAAAAAAGTTTAGAATTTGAAGGACTAGGCATTCATCTAAAGTGAAAGATCAATCAAAGAGTTTATTTAAATTTTGATGGTTTAAGTCCAAAGCTCCTCTTAAAAGTCATACATTACAAGTCTATGTGATATGTAATTATATCTTGAAATAAGGACTTCGGTAATATGACAACGATATTTTATCATTAAATTTTCTTCTGAGAATATAAGAGAAATATGCAAAATATGTATATATTAGTCGCTATAAACATACAAAGAGTAGATAAAAGACCTTTACTTGTCAGGTGGGCAGAAATCCCGCTAGTTAAACAAATTGACAAACAAACAAACAAAAACTCAATATATACTCTTTGTCATTCTGAAAATGTTTTTCTGTCTAGTTGGTTTGTTGAGATGGGTAGAAGCTCTAGTATAATATAATTATCCCTTATATTTTTTAATAGTTCTAAATCCATGCTACCATCAAATCCTTCATGAAATATGTTGGTAAAAAGAAATTGTTATAATATCTTGATAAAAGATTGTGTTTCCTCATTTAAGATGACCATTGTATTCATTTTAGAAATTTGAATTGCTCATCATTCTTATGATAATTGACCTATTGTTCATGACCCTTGCAGATGTTTTTACAATCAATGTCAACATTATACACTCTGTATACATGCTTTGATAGTTGAAATTATCTCTGGATTTTCATAAATTGACTCTAGACAAATATGGTTAATTGGTTTTCTAACAGATTCACTATAAAAAAATACTTTGAATCTTGTTTTACCACATATCTGCTCAGCAGAATTGTTTCCAAAGGAAAAACTAAACAATACACAGAATTTTTAAAGTTACATTTTTTCACATTTACTTTACATTATCTGTTGGTGGAGCATGCAGATTTGCAACTCAGTTATGATGGCAGCTACTCTCATTTCTTGAGTATTTCTAGGTACCAGCCACTAGTGTGCTAAGCATTTTAAAATGAACATCCTTCTTCATTACCAAGAAAAAGTAAACTCCATTTAACACCTACAATATCCCTGTAATATAGATATAATTTATTTCTTACAGATGAAGCCCTGCTTTGGGCTGCCTGGTCAGCAGGGAGTCTGCTTCCCCTTCTCTCCACTCATGCTTTCTCTCTGTGTCTCTCTCAGATAAATAAATAAAATCTTAAAAAAAAAAATAGAAGTCAAGAAGATAATCTTTGAAGGGAATGGGAATGAAAGCAGGAAGTCAAGAATAATCAGATGTTTCTGGAATACATAAACAGATGAAAGAATGTGTCAACTGTGGTAACAAGAATTGAGACAGAGGTTTCTAAATGCTTTTGGGGAAAAGTTTTAAAGGGCTTTTTGGATTCCTCTTACTACATCCCACACACACTTATCTAAGTAGGGTGAGTGGAGATTGGTGAGATTATGGAAAGGATTTTTGCTGCTGCCACACAGACAATACAAGGCATCTAATTCTCTATGTGATTCATGAACATGTCTCAACTCAATCAGGTGCGGTGACTGGCCATGGCTCTGGAAAGGGAAAGAGGGACCAAGAGTTATGCTCGGTGACTTCAATTCAGAAGGAAGGAACAGAAAAGCATGTTTAAGCCACATTGTCAAATCCAATTCTACCTGCAACAATGCTGCTATGGACAATAGCTGACTCCTATGTGTAGTCCTCAGTTGATTCAGGATCCAGAAAGAGGGTAATTCAATAGTCTTTTCTGAGCTCCAGGCCAGAATCTTCAAAACCCAGATCTATCCCAAAACTATAACAAAATGAATAATCATTCTTGCTACTACTACTTCCATTGCAACAGTATTGAAGAACTACCGCATACTGCTCAGGCCTGTGTTAGGGACACAGCATAAAACAACATTCTACTCAGACTCTTTACCTGATGAGAATTTAGTGAAAGGACACAGAATACAGGCAAAGCTACAGAAATTGACCCAAGAAGTTGAAGCATCTGGAAGCTAGCAGCAGAAAGAAGAGCCCATCCCCTGTTCTGAAATGAGCATGCAGTGACCACAACCACCCAAAGAGAGCTAGAAGCAGGAAGCAAGTCCCTGGCCACCTTCTTTCCCAACACACAGCTCAGGAGGAGTTTTGCTTGGAAGGATGCAGCCATTCTAGCACCTTCATTGTGCATCTGGGAGAGAATGAGAAGTAAATAGAGATCTTTTTCTCTTTCTCCCACCTCTGATATCCTGCTGGTTTCTGGCATTGGCCAAACTCACCTGAAACTGGACACCCAAGGAGCTCTATTTGTGTGATCCATAAGGGTTTAACTTGAGGGGGTAAAGGGAGAAAGAGAAGAAAGACAAAAGGGGTGAGGTAAGAATTACCAGCAAGCACATCTACATTACCTGTATATCCATAATGTTCCCATGGTATATACATAGCATTGTTCTGTTAAAATGTCAAAGCACAAAGCTCAGAATTAGTAAATAACTTGTCCAAGTTCAACAGAAATGAGTCGATCTACCAATGGCATTCCAGATTCCAAAACCACTCTACATACCAGGTATCATTCTACTTTACACATTGTATTACTTCCCCGGTCAAAAAATAGTAAGATATTCAACCATAATTTAAAATAAATGATGAAACCCATTGCTTTATGATTCTCAGGAGATTTGATTCCTTGTTGGTAGTGGATCCAAATCATATTCTCAGTGAGCTTAGTTAGGATTTGCAAGAGAATAAGATAGTGGCTGTACATAGTCGGAATGACTTGCTGCTAGGAATAATTAAACCATAGGGATTTGATCCCTAAATGACAATTCTGTTATAAAATCCTCAGGTCTTTCTATTCACACTATAATTGGGAAATCACACTTCTTGCAGAGGTAGGTTGTGGTATTGTGAAAAAAATATATCTTGGAAGGAGGAAATAAATCTTTTACTCAACAACAAAAAAAATTATGGGCTGAAACATGATGAATTAGCAAACCCCTTGATTTAAATTTTAGTGATCTTCTAAAAGTACAAGTATTTATAAATGTTCAGTAGAGTAGTAGTTCAAATGAAAACAAAACTGACCAGAGAGAATATTCATTCCATATATAATGATTGATTGGCTCCATTTGGGAAAACATTGTTCTAGGTGCCACTGAGGCTATGGGTAATGATTAGATAAACTCTTATCCCTGGAATCACACTTTGGGTTTTGTCTTATTTAAGATGAGACCTGATTTTTTACCCAATATAATAATAGCTACAACTTATTAAGTGCTTTTTATGTGTCAGACATATTTGAAGTTTTATCTGAAAAAAAAAAAAAAACAAAAACCAAAAACCTCATAGAAGGGAGTTGCTATGAGAACCAAATTTTATGCATGAGGAAATTTAGACACAGAGAGATGAGTAACTTGGTCAATCCCCATAGCTAGGAATTGAGCATGTGGGTTTTCTGGTGAGGTGGTCTCACTGAGGACTCTCAATATCTGTTGACTTTGATGACTCTCAAAATCTAGCTATGAATATTTTCTCTTACTTCATGAAGAAAATTAGGGAGTGGTGTTAAATAGCTTCCAAAGTAATGATGCTACTTTTCATAATTATAAGCATCCTATTGTGTAATGCTCCTTACCCCTTCATAGAGAGTAGCCACTCTTAGGTTTATGATCTACAATAATTATTTAAATAAAGTTAGTTAATAATGCATTTCATGGAGATGCCTTCACTCAATCTTTTCCACTTCAAACTGAATGATAACCACCTATCAGGAGACATCAGTCTTCTTAAAAAAAAAATAGACCAACCTTCTACAATCTTTGGGTGCCTGAATAGTGCCACAAGCATCTATTTGAGAAAGTCTCAGGGTGAGGGTGAATGTCAAGAATGCAAAGCCTTGTGTGTCCCCAGAGCCACATCTGTCTTCCTATAAATATGTGTCTCTGAGTTTTTGTTGAAATCATGTAGGACTTTGTGTTTTGTTTCATTAAAGGAAAGTCATTGTCATGAAGTACTCAGCTAAATTATCTGATATGTTCAAGCTTGCATTGCATCATTAACCCACAGTAACAAATAGACACTTTAATTATATGGATGCTTGATTTATATGTCAATAAATAGATATTCATTCAAATGCCATCCCAGCATCAAAGAGTACTTGTCTATTATGATAATTACTCTAATCTTAAGAAGTTAGGTTAGAATTTACAAAGTAATTATGATTACATTGATTTAGGTGATTTGTCTTGCATTTTATTATCCTGGACAAATAAGTCCAAAGTCCACATGTGCAGAATTGGATAATGCAATGCACAAGAAGGTGGAGGCATTTACAAAATGCCTTACAAAGTGACCCTTGTCCTTCCTTGGCTTTGTACCTATTAGTAGGAGGCAACATAATATTGCCAAACCTGGGTTTGTTATTGAAGGATGGTGTAGGTTTTCCACAATGGTCTTTATGGTATTTTTATCCTACAGACAACTGGGGAGATGCACTTGAGGGTATCTTATGTCTTGTCTCAGTTGTATGATTAATATGATTATTATTCCAGTAGTATCATTTACATGTATTGAAAAACCTAAATATAATTTAGGTTATATATTTTTTCTTAATTTTCGTAAGAGTTAAAAAGAGGTAGAGTTACAATAAAAGTATTGTAAAGTGTGAATATGCTTGTTAATCTTTTCTTCATTATTTTCTCCTCCCCCATACCAGGGAGCCTTTTAATATGTTTTCCCTAATCTCTCCTCCAATGAAGGGGTATCACAAATACATATGTATGTATGTATCTATCTCATAGATACATACATATATATTTATGTACTATATATGTATCTTTTTTATACCAGAAACATAATTGACTTTTGTGCCCCATGAACCAAATTTTGGCCCTGATATTTGCCATTAATAAACAAAACAAAGGAAATCATATGCATATGCATATCATATCTTAAAAGTTAAGTAAGATTTGGTACTATGAGGACCACCTGATCAGAAGACTCATAAAGGGAAGGACATGCATTGCAGAGTGGGAACAAATGCTTGAAATGATCTTGAGTCGAGAGGGGCAGGAGGACAAAACCTCATTCTACAGGTATATGCATCATTCGAATCAGTTGTGCAGAACAGATGATGATTTATATACCACATCAAAAATATACTAAGAAACCAAAGATTGCCACTCCCCCCCCCAAAAAAAAGCAACGTTTAAGGAAATTGTAAGTGAACTAATGTAATAAATCTTGCAGATAAGGTAAAGTCTTTTCAATGTGAAGATTTTCAGGAAAGCATTTAAAATATTACTGCCTTTATAAAAGGGGCTGTATATTAATGTAGTTTTTTTTTAAGATTTTATTTATTTATTCATGAGAGACACAGAGAGAGAGGGAGGCAGAAACACAGGCAGAGGGAGAAGCAGGCTCCATGCAGGGAGCCTGATTTAGGACTCCATCCCGGGTTTCCAGGATCACACCCTGGGCAGAAGGTGGCGCTAAACCGCTGAGCCACCTGAGCTGCCCTAATGTAGATGTTAAAATATCAATTGCATACTGACTAAGCTATTTTTAATGTCACAAATGTTTACAAGTTTTAGGGAAGACTTATCAGATGACATGATGGGGGTAACAGATATGTGACAAGAGACATGCATTTTCATTTCCTTCTTTTAGCCCTCATTTGAAGCAACACACACACAATGTTAAAGAACAACTACACAGCAGTGACTGAGTTTATTCTCCTGGGACTGACAGATCGAGCTGAGTTGCAGCCTGTCCTTTTTGTGGTCTTCCTAGTCATCTACCTTATCACAGTGCTTGGCAATGTTAGCATGATTTTGTTAATCAGAAGTGACTCAAGACTTCACACTCCAATGTACTTCTTCCTCAGTCATCTCTCTTTTGTGGACCTCTGTTATACCACCAGTGTCGCTCCACAGATGCTGGTTCATTTCTTATCCAAGAGAAAAGCCATTTCCTTCCTGGGTTGCCTTCTGCAATTCCACTTTTTCATTGCCCTGGTGATCACCGATTATTATATGCTCACAGTGATGGCCTATGACCGCTACGTGGCCATCTGCAAACCCCTGTTGTATGGCAGCAAGATGTCCAGGTGTGTCTGCTTCTCTCTCGTTGCCACCCCTTATATTTATGGCTTTGTGAACGGTCTGGCACAGACCATCCTGATGCTTCGCCTCTCCTTCTGTGGACCCAATGAAATCAACCACTTTTACTGTGCAGACCCACCTCTCATAGTCCTTGCCTGCTCAGACACTTATGTCAAAGAAACTGCCATGTTTGTGGTGGCTGGTTTCAATCTCACCTGTTCTCTAGCCATCATTCTCATCTCCTACCTTTTCATTTTCTCCACCATTCTGCGCATCCACTCTGCTGAGGGGAGGCGCAAAGCCTTCTCCACCTGTGGGTCCCATTTGACGGCTGTCACCATCTTTTATGGGACTCTGTTCTGCATGCACCTGAGACCTCCTTCTGAGACATCTGTAGAACAGAGCAAAATTGTTGCCGTGTTTTATATCTTTGTGAGTCCTATGTTAAACCCTTTTATTTATAGCCTGCGGAACAAAGATGTTAAAAATGCAATCAGGAAAGTTTTCCAAAGGAAATTGTTAAGTTAAGTTGACACTTTGGCCACAGGTAGGTAGTGTATCATATTATCTGACCAACTAATGAGCATATTTAAAATTAGGAAGTCACTCTGTCTTGACATGTTTTTTATATTTTGTTAATCACATATGGAACTTGAGAGAAGGTATCAAATTATTTGCTAATAGTGATAGTTCCATCTCAGTAAATTAAAAAAAAAAACTCTTAGAAATTTAAGGACAAAACCAGAAGGCATTCTTTTTGCTTCTTGAGTATAAAAAAGAACAGAAAATTCCATCCATCTTACTCATACAAGTAGTAATAAGAGACAGAGTTACCAAATGATCCTATGTCAATGACTATTTGAGATTTTAGTTTTTAACAATTTCCAAACTAATATCCAGAACCTTCTCAATCACCATAGGTGAAAATTTTATTTCCCTTTTTCTCTTCATAGAAATCACATAACAATGATTGTCTTTGTGTATCTCAGATTTTGCTCTAAACAGTATTTAGAACAATAAATCTGTTCTAATGATATCCTCATTCATAAGACTTTTGATAGATTGGCAACTTTCCTTATAGATTGTTTTTATATCAATATTCATTCCCATAATAAAAGTGATTTAGTGGTCATTTTAAATGTGTCATTATGAACTATTTCCATTTTATATTAAGAAATAGAAAATAATGTAAAGACAACCTATGCAAGGAAACTAATCATTATTGTCTTCACCTATGCCAATTTTGCTTCAGACATTTGACATAATCAAATATTTTCAAATTGAGCCCTCCCTGACTATGTTCCTCTCTCCTTTGCCTGCACTAACCTCTCATTGAATTTAATGTTTTGTATTTTTTTAATCCCTAAGTAGACTTCTAATATTTGCTGGTCTTTATGTATCCACAGAATTACATAAAATTATTTTGGTACATTTAAACTTGTTGTAAATGAAATCATGCTCTCCTGTAAGTTATTCTATTTTCATGAAATATTGTTAGATTCATCCATGCTGAATTATGTAGCATCATTTTCACTCAGATAGTCTATATCAGTATATAAATATACCACAGATGCTCTATCCATTCTGTTAATGATTTTTCTTGTTCCTGGATAATATGAAAATCTAGGAAGACATTTTCCTTTGAAATTTTCAGTATGTACCATTTCAAGAGATCCTCTCATGTACACTCCTTGGAAGGTAATTTCTGGTTCATAAGAAAAGAGCATCTTTAAATTTAGGAGATATTGCCAAATTGCTCTACCAATGTGCTTTCCTGCAAACGCTGTGTGAGATTGGTCTTCACTCCATATTCTTGCCAATACTATATATTGCTAGGCTTTCAAAATGTCTTCCAATCTGATCAGTGTAAAATGGCTTCATAAGGGATGTGAAGTGTTTTTAAGTGCTTTGATGCTAATGGCAGAGTTTTCTTTCTTTTCCTTTTTTTTAGTTGTATGTCTATATTCTTTGTTCTTTGTTCAGGTGGGTTGTTTTATCTTTATTCCATACATTTGTAGTAGCTGCTTTCATATTGTCTACCAGGTACTAACCTTTTAATGATATCTGCAATGTCGATGCTTCAACCTGTTTGTAGCTTGTACTTCACTTTGTGCCAGACACACTTGGTGGGATAGAAATTTTTCATTTTAACAGACTTCAAATTTTAATGTTCCTTTATGGTTTTGCTTTGTATGTCTTGTTGAAACAACTCTTTCCTATTATAAAGATATTCTCCTGTATTTTCTTTCAATGCTTTGAAACATTTCATGTTTAAGTCTTTATTTTTGCTGGTATTATAAATGTTGCAAAACAGTCTTTAATTCTGATCTTTAGTGAAAGAAATTTGTTTTATATTTTTTAAAAAAGACTCCATTCATTTCTCGTTAAGATTTGAGTGAAAATTCTGTCATGTATCAAGCTTTCATATTTGTGTCAGTCTGTTTCTGGTTCTCTCTTGTAGGACCTCAATGTAGTAGACTATATTTATAAAAATAGTTTTATCACCCCTTTTTCTGGAAGTTTGAACACTGGAGAATATTCTTGAAGCATCTCTGAGAGAAGATACAATTAAGACGTATAGAAATACTTTATTCTCCAGATTTCAGGCCTGTTATCTTCCCAGAAGGCACAGGTACCACTTCATTGTGCCAAAGGTGTGGCTATGAGAATGAACAAGAAAAAAAAGCTATTCGTAGTCTCTACTGAGCTCTGTGTCTGCCCTTTTGTTTGGTACTTGCCATCACAGGGCTTCTTTACCCAGGGGGGTTGGCATGTGTTGCAATTTGTCATCAGTTGTGCATGCCTTGCTCATCCTTTCTTTCTTCCCAGGCTGGTCCGATTCCCAAACCTGAATCTGCCACATGCAGATGTAAGAGTTCACAGGAAAATAGCAACAAAAGTGAAGTGTTATGTTTTTCCCTCTTCAGGCATTAGAAGTGGTCCAATCCCACTGAGCAATTTGTACATTCATCCATGTCATGGCACCCTACTGCTCACCTTCGGCTTTTTCTTCTGAGACTACTAGTTCTGGAAGTCAATGATGTCAAAAAAACACTCTCAGAAGAGATAGGCTGAGCACAGCAAAATTCTATGAATTCTAAGTCAATCTAGTTAATTTTTACATATATCTTCAGAATGCCTACAAATGTTTAATTGCTTCATATATAAAAAACGAGAGAGATGTTTATGGATTTGTTTTTCCTCCTTTGTATTTTTCCTCTTTTATTAAATCATGTACAGTAATGAACTAGCATTATCCCTTTTAGCATTTTGCATTTTCTATCCCATCTTTGGTGATTAAGATTTGAAGTGTTTTTGTCTATATTCATATTTCTCCAGCAGTATTTTTCATTGTTTTTGTTAATTGTTGCCCATTATATGTATTTTTACCTTTTTGCTTTCAGGTTCTTAGTCCTTTAATTGCTGAGTTTCATAATTTATTGTGAATATACATACTTAGATCTATTTTCTAACAACTTCCTTTGTATTTCTAAAATATGTTATTTATCTTTTCCTCCCTTTTCCTTGCATGAATTAAATTGTGTTTTCTAAATAACTTTGATTAATGATTTTATCATCTCCAGATTGTCAGCTTCAGAAGGCAAGGTCCTTGTCTGCTTTTGCTCATTTTTTACTTTATTTATTTTTCAAGATTATCTATTTATTTATTTAGTTAGTTGTAAAAATATTTATTTATTTATTTATTTATTTATTTATTTATTCAAGAGAGGCACAAAGAAAGAGGCAGAGACATAGAGGGTGAAGTGGGCTCCTTGCAGGGAGTCTGCTGTGGGACTCAATCGCTGGACCCAGGATTACTACCTGAGCTGAAGGCAGATGCTCAACTACTGAGCCATCCAAAATTATTTATTTTAGAGATATAGTGCTTGAGTAGGGGGAGAGGAAGCAGGAGAGGGAAAGAATCATTAAGCAGACTCTTCACTGAGCATGGAGCCCTACGTTGGGCTCAATCTCAGGACCCTGAGATCATGACCTCAGCCAAAACTAAAAGTAGGACGCTTGTCATTCAGCTGGCCCTTACTCATTATCTTAAATTCAGCATATTCCCCAAATATGTGGGGAATATAAGTGATTCTTAATAAATCTGGATTAACAAGCACTCATTATATCATTTGCATTACAACCTGATGGTTAACTCTCCTCTGCCTTACTTTCCACCATTATCTTAATGAATTCTTACCTATTGAAAACACAACTGTGACACTTTATATATCCCTGATTTATCCATCCCACCATGATACAGAAACTGTTTAAGAACACAAATCTTGGGATCCCTGGGTGGCGCAGCGGTTTAGTGCCTGCCTTTGGCCCAGGGCGCGATCCTGGAGACCCGGGATCGAATCCCACATTGGGCTCCTGGTGCATGGAGCCTGCTTCTCCCTCTGCCTGTGTCTCTGCCTCTCTCTCTCTCTCTCTCTCTCTCTCTCTGTGTGTGTGTGTGTGACTATCATAAATAAAAATTTAAAAAAAAGAACACAAATCTTTACACTTTATCTTATATTCTCTACAGTGGTAGAGTGGTAAATACAGTGGTATTTGACAGTACAGTGGTAAATACAAAATTTTCCTTGGATATTTTTAACCCTGTGGATGAATGACTGAATGAGTGAATGAACAAATGAATGAATGCCAGTGAATCTGGAGAAAGTTAAGCACAATGTGAGCTTGTCCATTTCTTAGTGAAACTATCAACAACATGATATCAAGGACTATCGACTGGCCTGTTTGAATCCCAGACTCATAATTTGTAATTTGCCTTGGCCAGGGAAAGTTACTTAATCTTTCTAAGCCTCAGTTTCCCATCTGTAAAATGAAGATAATAGTACTAATGCCCCATGGAGTTGTGTAGAAAATTACTGGACTCATGCTTGCAAAGTGCTAAGCCTAATACCTGGCACATATTACATGTCCAATGCCTAAGGCCTATAATTAATTCCCCTCATTCTGATTTATTTCCTGTGGTTTCTTACACAAATTAGTCACTTACTCCATTTCAACTCCCTACAGATTTCATTTTTATGAGAGAAAGAAGTATGCTCCATAAAATGCAAAGTTACCTGGGAGGGGATAACCAAGACTTGTTGCATCTTCACAGAATTAGGTACACACTGCACACTCCTTACATTATTCCAAAAGTATCTGTTGATCAACTATCATCTTCCAGGGCCTAGGCTACATGCTGAGATCATGGTCCTGGCCCAGATGGGCTTTCAATGTCGTGGTGGCAAGAGAGACCATGGCAGGTAATTAAACAGGGTGTGTTAGACTGGGATGGGGGCAGGGTGCCCGGAGCACTAGGGTCTTGGTTCAGGGGGGACAGAGAAAGCCTCTTTTGAGAAGACATGTATTTGAGCCTTTCCTATGGGCAGAACAACTTGAATCTGGGGGGACTGAAGAAGGAGCTGAGTGGAGAGGAAGCTCGGAGAATATTTAAAGCCAGTTATGTATGGACAGAAGGACAAAGTGTGACTGCAGGTTGAGGCATGACAACTACATACAATTGAAGATGGAGTCCACTTGGGACATGAAGACAGGCATGGAAGTCTACCCTGCTACTTAGCAGCTCTATGGCACTGGGAATGTTAATCCATCCCTGGCGCTTAAGTGGAACCTCTGTCTCTTTAAGTCAAATGTTCACGATGGAGTCCCTGCCTCTTGGGTTACTTTGAGGACATGGAATTATCTACCTGAGAGTTGTCCACACCTAGGAAGTATTCACCAAGGCATTTGACAACGACCTGTGTGTTTCACCATTCTACCTGTGACTCACTTTCCCCAAGACTTTGACGTTCATCAGAGGGGACATTCTGAGAGCTCTGGATTTTAGGAGAAGACATAGTTTTAGAGTGAAAGAACAAAATGAAAAAAAAAAATCAACCTATCATCCAAATTTGAAGTTGAATCTCTTTTGTGTGCCTTCCCCAGAGGTCTTAGGGTAAACAGGGAATTTGAAATTAAGGACTATAAAATTGAGACATGTGATTAGCTTTCTGATCTGAGAATGTCCCAATTAATCCCAGACGCATGATTCCCCATGTAACACTCATCGCTGCTATTCTCAAATTCTTCTGAGATTTGCTTGAAGACCTGTCCCTACCTCCCATATCCTGGTATAAATGCAGCTACATTTACAGCTTAGAAGGGCCTCAGTGAACTTCCTTAATCAGAGGTGAGAAAACAGGTGCATTTTAGAACCAGAAGTAAGTCATTGAAGTTAGAACATTTTTATGTTCTTCATTTTTAGTCAGGAAGGGACTGCAAGAAAGTCTTAAACTGAGGCACACTAATTTATATCCTGTTTGCTTGAAATATGCCATGCAATGCCTCTTGTTCTCAGCTTCTGAGTTTGAACCTCAATGAATTTCCCTGACAGCAGGCTTTTGAGATTTCCATTGATCTCCCTGGAACATATTTTATAGACATTTCATGGGTGCAAAAGAACTAAGAAAGGCAAACAATAATTCTCCTAACTAACATAGTGAAATGCAAGGACATTTTAAGGCATGGGATAGAGCTTACCCTAAATGAAGTCCTTAGAGTGAGTACTAGATCTATGATCCCCTTATGTTTTTTTGGTAAGATTGTAAGTGGATTCATTTATCTTGCTTTAACATTATTATTTTCATTAGTTTTTTTTCATTGAATTCATATAAAAAATAAGCTGAAAGACCATTCCTACAATGAATTCTTGCTAAAAGTTTTTATTAACTTTTCTTCCTTTATTTTGGAAACAAAAGTCTTCTCATTCACTCATAATTGAATGGGCTACAAAATTCATCTAGGCAGCTAACCTTTGACCTGTGTTACCCTCTAGCATATTCTTACCAGGGCTCTATCATTGCTTTGTGATTTTTTTTTCTCCTTCGCATTTTCTTTTTTCTCTCCTCATTTTGCAGAGTTGGGTGTTTTCCATCCTCTTTTATATCCCCAGATGACCAACAGGTATATGTAGATGCTCAACATCACTACCCATAAGGGAAATGCAAATCAAAACCACAATGAGATGTCCCCTAATATCCATCAGAGTGGCTAGAATCCAAAAGATAAGAAAAAAGTGTTGGCAAAGATGTGGAGTAAAAGCAACACTCATTCACTGTGGATGAATAATTGGTGCTGTCACTGTGGAGGATAGTACAGAGATTCCTCAAAAATTAAGACAGAAATATTGTATAATCCAGTGATTTCACTACTTGGTATTTACCCAAAGAGAAGAAAAACACTAATTCAAAAACATATATGGACAACTATGTTTGTTGCAGCATTGTTTAAAATAGCCAATATGTGGAAGCAACTCATCTTCATAGATGAATAGATAAAGAAAAAACATATAAGTATACAATAGAATATTACTTAGCCATTTGTGACAACATAGATGGACCTCGAGGTTGTTATGCTAAGTGAAATAAGCCAGATAGTAAAAGATAAATACCATATGATTTCACTTATTTGTGGAATCTAAAAAAAAAAAAAAGAAACAAAAACAAAAGAAATTAATAAACAAGAAGCAGAAACAGATCCTTAAATACAAACTCATGGTAGCCAGTGGAGATATGGGTAGGAGAGGGACAAAATGGAGGAAAGGATGTAGGAGATACAGGATTCCAGTTTTGGAATGAATAAATCATGGGCATAAAAGGTATATCATAGGGAATATAGTCAATGATACTGTAATAGCTTTATGGTGACAGATGGTAGCTACACTTGGGATTAGGATAGCATATACATATTATTTATAGCATAATATATAAGAGCTGTCAAATCAGTATGTTGTACACCTGAAACTAATGTAACATTGTGTCCCATTTATGTACGTTATATGTGTCAACCATGTGTATATATAAAGAATAGAGCAGTAATAATGGATATCAGTTATTTTAGTTGTACTAAGTATGACTAACAATTTAAGAAGGAATGACAAAATATGAAAGTATCGATGCTAAAGAAAAATGTAAATTTTGCAATAGCTAGAGATAATCTAAATGCTATCTTTAGTGGTTTCTGAAAACTAGCAACTAGAGACAACTAGCCATATGGATATGAAACCATCCATTAATTTACCATGTGACTTTGAGCATTTAACTTTCTATTCTCAGCCTTAGCTTACCCCTATGTAAGATGAAACACTTGGCTTAATTACTCTTTTTTTAAAAGAATTATTTATTTATTTATTTGAGAAAGAGGAAGGGCAGAGGGAGAGAATCTTCAAGCAGACTCCCCACTGAGAGTGATCTCAGGACCCATGAGATCATAACTTGAGCCAAAACCAAAGATCTGACACTCAACTGACTTAACCACTTACGTGTGCTTTGGCTTAATTATCTCTAAAATAACTTCCATATGGAATATTTTGTGATTGGTGAGATTCTATGGATTTTAGCACTTAAATCCTTTCATGTAGTATTCACTCAATATGTTCCATGAAATAAATGGATTCTTAAAAATCACAACAATTTAAGGCAGAATTTTTTTTAAGTCATGAAAATGATATTAGTCTCTGGGAAAGAATGAAACTAAGAGGGAATAGTCAGGGATAAAGTTTTCCTGGTATGCATAAACAGATGAAAGGGGCAGGGAGCCTGATGCGGCACTTGATCCCAGATCCCAGATCACGACCTGTGCCGAAGGCAGGCGCCTAACCGCTGAGCAACCCAGACGTCCCGAGGCAGAGATTTCTAAATGACTTTGGGGAAAAGTTTTAAAGGACTTTTTGAATTCCTCTTACTACTTCCCCCACACAATTATCTAAGTAGGGTGAGTGGAGATGGGTGAGATTATGGAAAGGATTTTTGCTGCTGCCACACAGACAATACAAGGCATCTAATTCTCTATGTGATTCATGAACATGTCTCAACTCAATCAGGTGTGGTGACTGGCCATGGCTCTGGAAAGGGAAAGAAGGACCAAGAGTTATGCTCGGTGACTTCATTTCAGAAGGAAGGAACAGAAAAGCATGTTTAAGCCACATTGTCAAATCCAATTCTACCTGCAACAATGCTGCTATGGACAATAGCTGACTCCTATGTGTAGTCCTCAGTTGATTCAAGATCCAGAAAGAGGGTAACTCAATAGTCTTTTCTGAGCTCCAGGCCAGAATCTTCAAAACCCAGATCTATCCCAAAACTATAACAAAATGAATAATCATTCTTGCTGCTACTACTTCCATTGCAACAGTATGAAGAACTACCACTCAGGCCTGTGTTAGGGACACAGCATAAAACAACATTTCACTCAGACTCTTTACCTGATGAGAATTTAGTGAAAGGACACAGAATACAGGCAAAGCTACAGAAATTGACCCAAGAAGTTGAAGCATCTGGAAGCTAGCAGCAGAAAGAAGAGCCCATCCCCTGTTCTGAAATGAGCATGCAGTGACCACAACCACTCAAAGAGAGCTAGAAGCAGGAAGCAAGTCCCTGGCCACCTTCTTTCCCAACACACAGCTCAGGAGGAGTTTTGCTTGGAAGGATGCAGCCATTCTAGCACCTTCATTGTGCATCTGGGAGAGAATGGGAAGTAAATAGAGCTCTTTTTCTCTTTCTCCCACCTCTGATATCCTGCTGGTTTCTGGGTTGGCCAAACTCACCTGAAACTGGACACCCAAGGAGCTCTATTTGTGTGATCCATAAGGGTTCAACTTGAGGGGGACAAAGGAGAAAGAGAAGAAAAGGCAAACGGCCTGGGTAGGGTGAGGTGACAAAGGGAGAATCACCAGCAAACATTTTTATATTACCGGTGTATTCATAATGTTCCCATAGTACACACATAGCCATGTGTTCTTATTCCTATTAAAAAGATAAAGCTGGTGGCGCAGTTGGTTTAACATCTGGCTCTTGATTCTGGACCAGGTCATGATCTCAGGGTCCTGTAATGGAGCCCAGTCTTGAGATCCCTGCTGAGCATGGAGCCTACTTGAGATTCTATCTCTGCTTCTCTTTCTGCCCCAAACCTCTCTCTCTCTCTCAAAAAAAAAAAATAATAATGGTAAAGCACAATGCTCAGAATTAGTAAATAACTTGTCCATGTTCAACAGAAGTTAGTCAATCTACCAATGGCATTCTAGACTCCAAATCTTTCTCTGTATATTAGGTACCATTCTACTTTATATGTTGTAAACAAGAGAACCTATTACTCCCCCAGTCAAAAAATAATAAGATATTCACCCATAACTAAAATAAATGATGGATCCCATTCTTTTATGATTCTCAGGAGATTTGATTCCCTGTTGATACTGGGGAACAGGCCCAAATCAAGTCCTCAACAAACTCAGAATTTGCAAGAGAATAAGATAGTGGCTGTTCATAGTCTGAATGACTTGCTGCTAGGAATAATTAAACCATAGGGATTTGGTCCCTATATGACAAATCTGTTATAAACTCCTCAGGTTCTTCTATCCATGCTATCATTGGGAAATCAGGCTTCTTGCAGAGGTAGGATTTGGTTTTATGAAAATATAGCTTGGAATGAAGAAATAAATCTTTTAATCAACACAAATAAAATTATGGGCTGAAACATATTATGATGAATTAGCAAATGCCTTGATCTAAATTTTAGTGATCTTCTAAAAGTACAAGTATTTATAAATGTTCAGTAGAGTAGTACTTCAAATGGAAACAAAACTGACCGGAGAAGACATTCATTCCATATATAATGATAGACTGGCTCCATTTGGGAAAGCATTGTTCTAGGTGCCACTGAGGCTATAGGTAATGATT
This sequence comes from Nyctereutes procyonoides, assembly GCF_905146905.1. NCBI lineage: Eukaryota > Metazoa > Chordata > Mammalia > Carnivora > Canidae > Nyctereutes > Nyctereutes procyonoides. The sequence goes on from NW_026575112.1 coordinate 114,763, forward strand.
AGATAAACTCTTGTCCCTGAGACTCACACTTTGATGTTGAGTGGTATTTTATTTTTAAAAATATTTTATTTAGTTATTTGAAAGAGCCAGCAGGAGTGGTGAGCTGGAAGGACAGAGGGAGAGAGAGAAGGAGACTCTCCAGGGAGCAGAGAGCCCAGAGTGTGGCTCAATTCCAGGATCCTGAAATTATGACCTGAACAAAAGGCAGACACTGAGCTGACTGACCCATCCAGGTACCTCAATGTTGAGGGTTATTTTAGGCTAGACCTGGATATTCCACTCAATATAATAATAGCTACAACTTATTAAGTGCTTCCTACATGTCAGACATGTTTTAAAATTTTACCTGAATTAAATCCCTCATAGAAGGGAGTTACAGTGAGAACCAAATTTTATGCATGAGGAAATTCAGACACAGAGAGATGGGTAACTTGGTCAATTCCCATAGCTAGGAATTGGACATGTGGGCTTTCTGGCGAGGAGGTCTCACTGAGGACTTCCAATATCTGTTGACCTTGATGACTGTCAAAACCTAGCTATGAATACTTTCTCTTACTTCATGAAGAAAATTAGGGAGTGGTGTTAAAAATCTTTCCGATTCCTTCCAAGTTAATGATGCTACTCTTTATAATTATAAGCGTCCTGTTGTATAATGCTCTGTACCCCTTCACAGAGAGTCGGCCACTCTTAGGTTTATGATCTACATTAATTATTTAAAGTTAATTAAAAATGCATTTCATGAAGATGCCTTCACTCAATCTTTTCCACTTTAAACTGAATTATGACCACCTACTAGGAGACATCAGTCTTCTTGAAATAAAGACCAACCATCTACAATCTTTGGGTGCCCGTATAGTTCCAGCAAGCATCTATGTGAGAAAGTTTCAGTGTGAGGGTGAATGTTAAGAAAGCAAAGCCTCACGTGTCCCCAGAACCACATCTGTCTCCCTACAAATACTTGTCTCTGAGTTTTTCTTTGTTCAAATCACATAGGATGTTATGTTTTTTTTCATTGAAAGAAAGTTATTGCCACAAAATACTCAGTTAAATTATCTAAAGTGTTAAAGTTTGCATTGCATCATTAACCCTACAGTAACAAAGAAGAGACATTAATTATTTTGACACTTGATTTATGTGTTAATAAGCAAATATTTATTAAAATACCACCCCAGCACTGAAGAGTATTCAAAACAACAAAATAAATATGATTACATTGATTTAGGTGATTTTATTTTTATTTTATTTTATTATCCTGGTCTTTAAGTCCAAAATCCACAAGTGCAGAGTAACATACATGGGACAACACGTGGACAACACAATGAACAACACAATAGACAAGAATGTTGGAGATATTTACAAAGTACCTTACAATGATCCCTGTTCTGCCTTGGCCCCATAACTCTTAGTAAGAAGTAGTGTAACATTCCACACCTGGGTGTGTGTTAATGAAGGGTGGTATAGGTTTTCCAGGATGGTCTTTATGGTACTTTCAACCTACAGACATGTGGGGAAATGCACTTGAGGTATCTTATGTCTTGTCTCAGTTGTATGATCAATATTATTATTTCAGCAAGAATATTTACATGTATTTTAAAACTCAGAATTTATGTTATAGAATATTTTTAAATTTTGGTGAGAGTTAAAAGGAGGTAGAGTTATAAGTATTATAAAGTGTGGATATGTTCGTTAATCGTTTTTTCATTATTTTCTCCTCCCCCATGCCTGAGAGCCTTTTAATGCATGTTTTCCCTAATTTCTCTTCCAATGAACCATTGATACCACTGATATATATGTATGTGTATATCTTATACATAGATATGTTTGCGTGTGTGTATATATATGTGTGTGTATATATATGTACAGTTTTTATACTCTACATTATTTTTTAATACTAAAAATATAATTGACTTTTGTGCCTCATGAACCAAATTTTGGCCCTGATTTTTGGCATTAATAAACAATACAAAGGAGATCCGATGCTGAGTCTTAAAAGTTAAGTAAGATTTGGTGATATAAGGACCACCTGAGCAGAGGACACATAAAGGAAAGGACATGCATTGCTGAGTGGGAACAAATGCTTGAAATGATCTTGAGTCAAGAGGGGCAGGAGGACAAAACCTAGTTCTACAGGGATATGCATCATTTGATTCAGTTGTGCAAAACAGATGATGATTTATTTACCACATCAAAAATACACTGAGAAAGCAAGGATTGCCATGTCCCCCCTACCAAAAAGCAACATTTAAGGACATTTTAAGTGCACTAATGTAATAAATCTTGCAGATAAGGTAAAGTTTTTTCAATGTGAAGACTTTCAGGAAAGCATTTAAAATATTACTGCCTTTATAAAAGGAGCTCTCTACTAATTTAGATATTTAAAATATCAATTGCATTGACTAAGCTATTTTTTTATGTTGCAAGTGTTTAAAGTTTTAGAGAAGACTTATCAGATGACACGATGAAACATTTATATCCCTTCTTTTAGCCCTCATTTGAAGCCACGCACACACAATGTTAAAGAACAACTACACAGCAGTGACTGAGTTTATTCTCCTGGGACTGACAGATCGAGCTGAGTTGCAGCCTGTCCTTTTTGTGGTCTTCCTAGTCGTCTACCTTATCACAGTGCTTGGCAATGTTAGCATGATTTTGTTAATCAGAAGTGACTCAAGACTTCACACTCCAATGTACTTCTTCCTCAGTCATCTCTCTTTTGTGGACCTCTGTTATACCACCAATGTCTCTCCACAGATGCTGGTTCATTTCTTATCCAAGAGAAAAGCCATTTCCTTCCTGGGTTGCCTTCTGCAATTCCACTTTTTCATTGCCCTGGTGATCACCGATTATTATATGCTCACAGTGATGGCCTATGACCGCTACGTGGCCATCTGCAAACCCCTGTTGTATGGCAGCAAGATGTCCAGGTGTGTCTGCTTCTCTCTCGTTGCCACCCCTTATATTTATGGCTTTGTGAACGGTCTGGCACAGACCATCCTGATGCTTCGCCTCTCCTTCTGTGGACCCAATGAAATCAACCACTTTTACTGTGCAGACCCACCTCTCATAGTCCTTGCCTGCTCAGACACTTATGTCAAAGAAACTGCCATGTTTGTGGTGGCTGGTTTCAATCTCACCTGTTCTCTAGCCATCATTCTCATCTCCTACATTTTCATTTTCTCCACCATTCTGTGCATCCACTCTGCTGAGGGGAGGCGCAAAGCCTTCTCCACCTGTGGGTCCCATTTGACGGCTGTCACCATCTTTTATGGGACTCTGTTCTGCATGTACCTGAGACCTCCTTCTGAGACATCTGTAGAACAGAGCAAAATTGTTGCCGTGTTTTATATCTTTGTGAGTCCTATGTTAAACCCTTTTATTTATAGCCTGCGGAACAAAGATGTTAAAAATGCAATCAGGAAAGTTTTCCGAAGGAAATTGTTAAATTAAGTTGACACTTTGGCCACAGGTATGTAATATGTATATCTCATTATCTGGCCATTTGATGAGCATTTAAAATTAGCAAGTCACTTTCTGTCATTATATATTTTTTGCCTTCCATAATTTGCCAATAGACTTAGAAGATATCAAAATATTTGCTAGCATTTAAAGTGTCATCTCAGTGAATAATAGTAACAACAACAATAATAATAAACATTCATAGAAATTAAAGACAAGATTGAAGTCATTGCTATGCTCTATAAATCAACAAACAACAAAAGGCAAAAGACAGATATACCAAATGATGCTATGTCCATAATCATCTGTTTGATTTTTGTAGTGCTTAATAATTTTCAAACTAAATTCCAGAAACTTCTCAACCATAGCAGGTAAGCATTATTTTTCTCATTTCTTTTTGCCTTTATAGGCAAAATAGATCATGTAGTAATTAAGATCCTTAGGTATCTAAGATTACTCTAAAAAATATCTTTATAGTGATAATACTGGTTTGATGGAATCCTCATTCATAAGGGTTTTGATGGAATGGCATATTTTCCTTAGAATTTTTAAAAAATTAATATCCACCCCCATCATAAAACTGGTTTTCTGGTTTCACTTGTTAATTTTTCATTAAGAATCATTTCCAACACACGCTAAAAAATAATATAAAAACCTGTGCAAGCAAAAGTGATCATTATTAAGTGTTCACCCATGCCAGTTTTTGCTTCAGACATTTCACATAATCAGTCTCAAACTGAGCCCTTCCTGCCTGATTCTATTCCTCTCTTCATTGCCTGTACTCAAGTCTCATTGAATTTAGTATTTCTTATCTCTGTATAGAGTCCTAATATTTGCTGGTCTTTATGTATCCACAAAATTACATAATGTTATTTTGGTATATTTAAGACTTGTTATAAATTAAAATATGCTATATTTCTGCAACTTATTCTATTTTCATGAAATATTTTAGATTCATCCATGCTGAATTATGTAGCATCAATTTTCACTGAGATAGTCTACATACCATATAAATATACCACAGTCTATCTCTTCATTGAATTATTGATAGATGAATACATTTTTCTTATTCCTGGATAATATGAAAATGTGGCAATGCATTTTCCTCTGAAATTCTCAGTGTGTACCAGTTCAAGAGATCCTCTCATGTATATTTCCTGGAGGGTAATTTCTGGTTCATAAGAATAGAGCATCTTAAATTTAGGAGATATTGTCAAATTGCTCTACCAATGTGCTTGCCTGCAAACGCTGTGAGAGATTGGTCTCGCTCCATATTCTTGCCAATACTATATATTGCTAGGCTTTCAAAATGTCTTCCAATCTGATCAGTATAAAATGGCTTCATAAGGGAGGTGAAGCGTTTTTAAGTAGTTTGATGCTAATTGCAGAGTTTTTGTGTGTTTCGTTTTTTTTTTTTTTAGTTGTACATATATATTCTTTGTTCTTTGTTCAGGTGGGTTGTTTTATCTTTATTCCATACATTTGTAATAGCTGCTTTCATATTGTCTACTAGGTACTAACCTTTGAATGATATCTGCAATGTCGATGCTTCAACCTGTTTGTAGCTTGTACTTCACTTTGTGCCAGACACACTTGGTGGGATAGAAATTTTTCATTTTAACGGACTTCCAATTTTAATGTTTCTTTATGGTTGTGCTTTGTATGTCTTGTTGAAACAACTCTTTCCTATTGTAAAAATATTCTCTTGTATTTTCTTTCAACACTTTGAAATATTTCATCTTTAAGTCTTTATTTTTGCTGGTATTATAAATGTTGCAAACAGTCTATAATTCTGATCTTTAATGAAAGTAATAAGTTTTATATTTTTTTTAAAAAAGACTCCATACATTTCTCATTAAGATTTGAGTGAAAATTCTGTCATGTATCAAGTTTTCATATTTGTATCAGTCTGTTTCTGGTTCTCTCTTGTAAGTCCAATCTTTCAATTCCTTCCTTGATGTAGTAGACTATATATATTTTTTTAAATTTTTATTTATTCATGATAGTCACACACACACACACACAGAGAGAGAGAGAGAGAGAGAGAGAGAGAGAGAGAGAGAGGCAGAGACACAGGCAGAGGGAGAAGCAGGCTCCATGCTCTGGGAGCCCAACGTGGGATTCGATCCCGGGTCTCCAGGATCGCGCCCTGGGCCAAAGGCAGGCGCCAAAGCGCTGAGCTACCCAGGGATCCCAGTAGACTATATTTATAAAAATACTTTTACCACCCCTTTTCTGGAAGTTTGAACACTGGAGAATTTTCTTGAAGCATCTCTGAGAGAAGATACAATTAAGACATATAGAAATACTTTATTCTCCAGATTTCAGGCCTGTTATCTTCCCAGAAGGCACAGGTACCACTTCATTGTGCCAAAGGTGTGGCTATGAGAATGAACAAGAAAAAAAAGTTATTCGTAGTCTCTACTGAGCTCTGTGTCTGCCCTTTTGTTTGGTACTTGCCATCACAGGGCTTCTTTACCCAGGGGGGTTGGCATGTGTTGCAATTTGTCATCAGTTGTGCATGCCTTGCTCATCCTTTCTTCCTTCCCAGGCTGGTCCAATTCCCAAACCTGAATCTGCCACATGCAGATGTAAGAGTTCACAGGGAAAATAGCAACAAAAGTGAAGTGTTATGTTTTTCCCTCTTCAGGCATTAGAAGTGGTCCAATCCCACTGAGCAATTTGTACATCCATCCATGTCATGGCACCCTACTGCTCACCTTCGGCTTTTTCTCCTGAGACTACTAGTTCTGGAAGTCAATGGTGTCAAAAACACTCTCAGAAGAAATAGGAGCTGAGCAGAGCAGGTTTCTATGAGGTCAAGGTCAATCCTATTGATTTTTTAAAAAGATTTTCATATTCCTACAAATGATTTAATATTTTGTTTCTAAAAACTGAGAGATATGGTTATGATTTTCTTTATTTATGTTTGTAATTTTTTCCTTTTATCATCTTATGTCAATTAACAAGCTAGTTTTACCACTTTTATCATTATGTACTTTCTCAACTTTGCGGAGTAAAATCTAAAAGTGTATTTTTCCTGCTATTCATGTATCTTCAGCGGTATTTTTTAAATTGTTTTTGGTTACTTGATGCCTATTATGTACATTTCTACCCTTGGCTTTGAGGCTCTGAGTCCTTTTAAACATGAATTTCATATTTTATTGTGGAGATACATATTTAGGAATATTTTTTAACAATTTATTTTGTCCTTGAATGCATTTTCTCTATGGTTTTCTCCCTCTCCTGCCATGAATTAAATTGCATTCTTTAAACTCATTTTTAGTTTTTGAGTCTACTTTTTGTTTGATTATTATACATTGTATTTTCTATTTTTTAAAAGATTTTATTTATTTATTCATGATAGACACAGAGAGAGAGAGGCAGAGACACAGGCAGAGGGAGATGCAGGCTCCATACCAGGAGCCCGACACAGGACTCGATCCCGGGACTGGGCCGAAGGCAGGCGCCAAGCCGCTGAGCCACCCAGGGATCCCCTGTATTTTCTATTTTTAATAAATTTCTTTAAATTTGGATAGACATAATGATTTACCTAAGTCTTCATTACTCATATTGGCATGTAGTAATAAAAGGATTATGAAGTATTTTAATTGTGGGTACTGCTGCTTCTATCTTATATGGTGTCATGAAGTATATGATATATAATTGATAATAAATTATAACTTAAAAATAAACTGTTGCGATATTATGTCACATATGACTGTAATTATAATTTTGTTGCATATTATTAATGTTCCTTTAATATTAGTGTTTTTGTCAATGACTCACTACTGTTCTCTTTGCATTCACTTTTCATCTTGGGTCAAGTTTTCACCTACATGATTTATACTCTTATTTATTAGTCCTTAATGACAGTTCCTATGAGAGAAACTCTGTTTTTACTTTTCTAAAACTGTCTCAATTTAATTTTTAACTCTCAAGGAGGAATTCTTTTGGGTAAGGCTTTAGATAGGTTGATATTTTCTTTCAACATGTAGAACATATTTAATTTTCTGGCCTGTAATAATTTGTTCTTGAAAAGATTGTATTACTAGATTATCTGTTATTTCTGTGTAGGTAAATTTTCTTCCCATTTTAAATTTGGTGTTTTTAGTTTCAACTTTTGTCTTTGTTGGTATTAGCTATTTTTTCCTGCTCCATCTTTGGTGGTTCTGTGGCTAATTTCTCTGAGTAAGCCCTATCTTCTATGTTCTCACAGTATCATGAATCTTTAATGTACGGGACTTTTCACAACTCTGAGTTAACATCTGTATATTTGTGTGATTAATTCACAATTGTGTCATCTCCAGATTGCCAGCTCCATAAGACAAGGTTCATATCTGGTTTTTCTCACAATTGTGGACAATTTAAAATATTAAAGCCAGTATTTTTCTCAAACCTAGAATATAGATCATTCTCAATAGATAAATATTGAATAAACTATTATTATGCCCTTTTCATTATGATTAGCTCATTGCAGGCTCTATCTCTACCACTTTCCAAAATGATTTTCACAAATTCTACTCATTGAAAACATGACCATGAAATTTTAAATATGCATACCTCATTCCACCGACCATGAAACAAACTGTTTAAGGACACAAATCTTTTCACTTTCTCTTATATTCTCTACATTGACAGTACAGTGGTAAATACAAGATTATCCCTGAATGTTTTAACACTCATTCATCCTGACTGTGGGGGAGGGAACCCTGAGGCCACCGCTGTTCCCGAGGTGTCCACTGGGGGTGGAAAGTCCCCCACTTTGGACGGGCAGCTTCTCCTGCCCACTGCCCCACGCACGGCCCCCACCTCCACTCCACACCAGGTCTGAGCTGCTGGGAAGAATGGATGAATGAGTGAATGAATGAATGAACAAATGAATGAATGCCAGAGAATCTGGAGAAAGTTTAGCACAGTGTGAGCTTGTCACATTTCTTGGCTAAACTATCAACAACGCAACATCAAACCCTACTGACTGGCCTGTTTGAATCTCAGGCTCCCAATTTATAATTTGCTTCTGCCCAGGAAAGTTACTTAATCTTTCTAAGCCTCAGTTTCCCATCTGTAAAATCAAGATAATAGTACTAACGCCCCATGGAGTTGTGTGAAAAATTACTGGACTCATGCTTGCAAAGTGCTATGTCTAAGTCTGGCACATATTACATGTCCAATGCCTAAGGCCTATAATTAATTCCCTTCATTCTGATTTCTTTCTTGTGGTTTCTTACCCAAATTAGTCACTTACTCCATTTCATCTCCCTACAGATTTCATTTTTATGAGAGAAAGAAGTATGCTCCATAAAATGCAAAGTTACCTGGGAGGGGATAACCAAGACTTGTTGCATCTTCACAGAATTAGGTACACACTGCACACTCCTTACATTATTCCAAAAGTATCTGTTGATCAACTATCATCTTCCAGGGCCTAGGCTACATGCTGAGATCATGGTCCTGGCCCAGATGGGCTTTCAATGTCGTGGTGGCAAGAGAGACCATGGCAGGTAATTAAACAGGGTGTGTTAGACTGGGATGGGGGCAGGGTGCCTGGAGCACTAGGGTCTTGGTTCAGGGGGGACAGAGAAAGCCTCTTTTGAGAAGACATGTATTTGAGCCTTTCCTATGGGCAGAACAACTTGAATCTGGGGGGACTGAAGAAGGAGCTGAGTGGAGAGGAAGCTCGGAGAATATTTAAAGCCAGTTATGTATGGACAGAAGGACAAAGTGTGACTGCAGGTTGAGGCATGGCAGCTACATACAATTGAAGATGGAGTCCACTTGGGACATGAAGACAGGCATGGAAGTCTACCCTGCTACTTAGCAGCTCTATGGCACTGGGAGTGTTAGTCCATCACTGGCGCTTTAGTGGAACCTCTGTCTCTTTAAGTCAAATGTTCACGATGGAGTCCCTGCCTCTTGGGTTACTTTGAGGACATGGAATTATCTACTTGAGAGTTGTCCACGCCTAGGAAGTATTCACCAAGGCATTTGACAACGACCTGTGTGTTTCACCATTCTACCTGTGACTCACTTTCCCCAAGACTTTGACGTTCATCAGAGGGGACATTCTGAGAGCTCTGGATTTTAGGAGAAGACATAGTTTTAGAGTGAAAGAACAAAATGAAAAAAATCAGCCTATCATCCAAATTTGAAGTTGAATCTCTTTTGTGTGCCTTCCCCTGAGGTCTTAGGGTAAATAGGGAATTTGAAATTAGGGACTATAAGATTGAGGCATGTGATTAGCTTTCTGATCTGAGAGTGTCCCAATTAATCCCAGACGCATGATTCCCCATGTAACACTCATCACTGCTATTCTCAGATTCTTCTGAGATTTGCTTGAAGACCTGTCCCTACCTCCCACATCTTGGTATAAATGCAGCTACATTTACAGCTTAGAAAGGCCTCAGTGAACTTCCTTAACCAGAGGTGAGAAAACAGGTACATTTTAGAACCAGAAGTAAGTCATTGTGTTTTTATGTTCTTCATTTTTAGTCAGGAAGGGACTGCAAAAAAGTCTTAAACTGAGGCACACCGATTTGCACAGTGTTTGCTTGAAATATGCCATGCAATGCCTCTTGTTCTCAGCTTCTGAGTTTGAGCCTCAATGAATTTCACTGACAACAGGCTTTTGAGATTTCCATTGATCTCCCTGGATAATGTTTTACTGATCTGTCACTAGTACAAAAGAATCAAGAAAGGGGAAATTTCTACTTGCTATGGAAAAAAACAAGGACATTTTCAGGTATGGGTTGACGCTTCCTCTAGCAGAAGATTTCTTATAGTTGGAGCCAGGCAATCTGTGAGGCCTTTCTATTTATCTATCATATATCTCTTATCTATCTATCATCTATCTATCTATCTATCTATCTATCTATCTATCTATCTATCTATCATCTATCTATCTATCATCATCTATCTATCATTTATCTATTATCTATCATCTCTTTATCATCAATCTATTAACTATCTATGCATCTACCTATCTATTTATCTATCATCTATCTTTCACCTATCTATTTATATTTTGGAAAGATTTTGAGTTTGTGCATTTTGGTTCCATAGTTTCAATGGTTTCATGCGATTTTTAATGAGGTTTGTATTTAAAAAATAAAAAAGAAACTTAAGGAGCTTTCTTTCAATAAATTGTTGCTAAGAGTTTTTCCTTAATCTTACTTCCTTTTTTTTTTTTTTTTTCAGAAATAAAGTCTTTTTCTCATTCATTTGTAATTGAATGGACTACAAAATTCATCTAGATAGCTGGCCCATTCAGCAGAGTTGCCCTCTGGCATATTCTCACTGAGGCTGAATCCTTGCCTGAGTTTTTTTTTTTTTTTTCTTTTATCCTTATTTTTACTTCTTGTTTTCACAGAGGTGCTCTCCTGTATCCCCATTGCCATCTCTGTTAGCCCCTGTGCTCTAGGAGCACCTGGCTTCTTAGGTATGCACTTGGTGCAGTTGACATCACCCTGTTTCCAACAGTGTTAAGCTAGTTTTCATGCCCTGCTGTCACCATCTTGAAATGCTTAATATGTTTGGAACATGGATAACTTACTCTCTTATTTTGTACTCAACCTTGTTTATTATATAGTTAATCCTAGTTCCAGGTTTTACCATTTGCAGCTTCGTGCTGTCCCTTTGAAACTACTTTGCTTTTTCTTTCCTCATTAGTTAGAGGTTTTGTCTGGTTGTAATCTACTAAACCCAGAACCCATTGTTCAGAAGATGCTTAGCTTTTACTCTGGCCTGATGTGGGCAGCTGGGTCATCTGTGATGTTCTTTCTCTTCAAACACACGTTCTTCATAATCTTTTTTTAGTGCCTTCCTTCACTTAGCAGAACTTTTGCTCTACTTTCAAGTGGATATTTCTGGATCCCGCACAAGTCACTGAGGTCACAAGTCAAGACCATTTCAGATCCCAAAGGTGGTCATTAAGTGACATGCAACAAATGAGTTTTTCTGCAAATGATCCCCTAAGTCCAATTTCCTACAGTATCTTTTATAAATCCGAAATGCTCACATCCTGATCTTTTCTCTGTCCTGGGAAAATCATCTACACTCTTTCTGGGGTTTTCTGGGTGCAAATGAATATGAAATTATCTCCTAAGCCATCCTGCTGATGTCACTTAAAGAAATATGCTTTTCAAAGGTAATTTTCTGCTAGGCACTTCTGGAAGAGAAGCTACAACTCTCCACTGACTCCTGTTCTGCAGTGAAGGTCATTGCTATTCTTGGTAGGAAACTCATAAGTAGAGATGAATCAGGCTTTCAAAGAAGGGAGTCATTTACATTTTAGGGAATATCTAAGCTGGGACTTTTGCACTCCTCTGCATGAAACCCATACGTGTACACACATCTCTAGCAGTTCCAAAGATCACATATGCTGCCTTTGCCTCTGTTCTTTATTATTCCTAGAATACTGTTCTTAAAATAAGCTTCTTGCTTGTTCTCATCCTCCTTCAGTTTGTTGCTAAAAAAAGTCACCTTTTCATGAATATTTCAGTGATGTTACTATTTAAAAGTTGAATGCCCTCTCTATAAAACTCCATTTTCCTAATTTTTCTCTTATAACACAGCTGTTTGAATCACCATTTACTTACTTTCACTACTCTGTGTCTCTGTCCACTAGATGTGAATGCCAGGAGGGCAGGGATTTTTGAAGAGTCTATTCATTTTGGTATCTATAGGGCCTAATCACATGATATGTTGAGTATCAATAAACACTTATTTTATGAACATCTTGTTTGATGTCCACAATGACATTACAAGCAAGCAGAACAGATGTAATCATTCCCATTTACAAATGAGGAAATGAAGTAACTCATGGATGAGGATCATTGCTCATTATCAGTAACTGTTATTGGTATATTCAACAAATGTAAACTACTTACCCTTCTGGGTAAAGGAGATAAAGTGCAAAAAGACATTGTCATTGGCTCTCTAAAACTTAGACTAAACTAAGTGTCAGTGACTCATTTTGAAATGAGATAAGAATTGGACAGGTTTTAAAAAATTGAATATGAGAGAAAGGGCAAAAAAAAAAAAGCATTTGAGAGAAAGGAAGAGAAACTTAAGCACTAATTATGATGTAAAGGAGAGCTACAAAGCCATAGGGATTGCCATACCTCTAGGTAGATACAAGTTGTGATTAACAACTTAAGTACTAACTATGCAAACCTTGTTTTTTTATTGACACATTATGTCCTTGCTGTAGACTGTTCACAAAATACTGAGTAAGAATTCATTTGATCTGGTGATTCTTTGTTCATTTATTTTCCTTAAGTTTATTAGACCACTGTGACTGTGCCTTTTAAAATTGTGAATCTGGGAACATCTGCTTTATAACCTCCTGGATGATTGTTACATATGAAGATCTCCACATCCCACATAAAAGGTTCTCAAGCAAACTTTCTGTGACTTTTCTTGATTAAGAAGTTTTCCAAGCAATTTCTTTGTATATTAAAATTCACAAAGCTCTTAATTCTCCTCAGAAAATGACATCATGACAAGCTCCATGGGGATACAGAGATGATTAAAATACTTGTAAGTAGTCCATTTTTCATGTTTACCCTATTTTTTTCTTCTCTTTTTAAAATTTGACATAAATATGTACTTAGAAGTCAGAGTACACAGGGCATTTGGGTGGCTCAATCGGTGGAGCATCTGACTCTGTATTTCAGCTCATGTCATGATCTCAGTATTATGAAATTAAGCCCCTCATTGAGCTCTGTGCTCAGCATGAGCTCTACTTGAGATTCTCTCTCTCTCCCTCTGCCCCTACCCCGCCTGCCACCCTCCATGCTCTTCCTCTCTCTAAATAAATACAATCTTAAAAAAAAAAAAGAGAAGTCACAGGGCAATAATGAGCTAGACTTTGTCCTTGCCCCTGAGGATGGAATATACAAGGAGTGGAAAGTAGACACATTATGGAGATGTAATGTGCTACAGAATGAATGTGTGCTGGAATCATAAAGCCTACTGAGCCTAATAGCATAGGGAGAATTTGAGAGGCAAAAAATATTGCAGGAAGAAAGGATATGTAGCTCGGTTGTATGTATGGATATAAGAATAGGTGTAAGTATAGTTACCTATAGGTATAGCTATAGGTGTAACTGTAAGTATCTAAATAGAGAAATATAATGGCAATTCAGTATAAAGACAAATTAAATAATGTATTAGTAGGAGTACAAAGTCTGTTTATGGTAGGATTCATTTTGAAAGACACATGGAAGAATTGAGAAAAATCATTTCAATAGTCAGTAATATGATTTATACCTTCCTGTCTGCATTATTTCTATTGTTTCCAGTGCAGGTCCAAACTCTCAGAAAATGTCTGTCACAAATGACAGTGCAATAAGAGAATTCATTCTCCTGGGGCTCACAGATCGTCCCGAGCTCCAACCTCTCCTCTTTGTGCTCTTTCTGGGTGTGTACCTCGTCACCCTCTTGGGCAACCTGGGCATGATGGTATTAATCAGGCTGGACTCCCGCCTTCACAAACCCATGTACTTCTTCCTCACTAATTTGGCCTTTGTAGACTTGTGCTACACCTCAAATGCAACCCCGCAGATGTTGACTAATTTTTTATCAGAGAAGAAGACCATCAGTTTTGCTGGCTGCTTTACGCAGTGTTACATTTTCATTGCACTTCTCCTCACTGAGTTTTACATGCTGGCAGCAATGGCCTATGACCGCTATGTGGCCATATGTAACCCTCTACATTATAGTATGAAAATGTCCAGGCGTGTCTGCATCTGCTTGGCCACATTTCCTTATGTCTATGGATTCTCAGATGGGCTCTTGCAGGCTATCCTGACCTTTCGCTTGAACTTCTGTAGATCCAATGTCATCAACCACTTCTACTGTGCTGACCCGCCACTGATTAAGCTTTCTTGCTCTGATACTTATGTCAAAGAGCATGCCATGCTCATATCAGCTGGCTTCAACCTCTCCAACTCCCTCAGCATCATCCTGGTATCCTATGCTTTCATTATTGCTGCCATCCTCCGGATCAAATCAGCAGAGGGAAGACAGAAGGCATTCTCCACCTGTGGTTCCCACATGATGGCTGTGACCTTATTTTATGGGACGCTCTTCTGCATGTATGTAAGACCACCAACAGATAAGACTGTCGAGGAATCCAAAATCATAGCAGTCTTCTACACCTTTGTGAGTCCAGTGCTTAATCCACTGATATACAGTCTGCGGAACAAAGATGTAAAGCAAGCCTTGAAGAATGTCCTCAGAAGAAATATGGTCATTAAGATGAGACTGCCTCCAGTTTCCAATAAATCATAGCTAAACCTTTGGCTCAAATATCTTTGCATTCTGATGATGTATTTTTATATTCTCTATGAATATTCTCAAATATCTCATCTAAAAGTCTCAGGTCTGGGAAAAAATGACCTTCACTTACTAATCTAATCCCTCAACAAGCGATCCACTGAGCAGCAGCAACAGCATTATCTTGGGGTTTGTTAGAAATTTAGCACCACATTCTGCACTTAGATCCACTATATCCAATTCTGGGTTTAAATCAAATCATAAGTGAGTTGTAAGCACATTAAATTTGAGGAGCAGTGTTCTAAGTGAAAATTCCCACTTGATGTGGCATAGAACATTCCTGTGTTCTTATTGTTTACAATGATTAACAGGCTAAAGATACTCTCAGCTCAATTCCTTGGATTTATTCTATTCTTATTCCCATCTCTTTGAGACTAGGAGTCTTTTTGAAACACATTCTTCTGCATGTCTCTGAGTTACTAAATAAAACCAAAAATCATAAGTCATGATAGTGGTTCCTGTTTCTTGTGAATATGCTTTTATGGTGGTCAGTATGGGAATGGGAAGAGATGAATAGAGTGATATTTTTTTTTCTCTAGTTCTGAGTTTATGGATCCTGTCTATGGCCTCTGAACTACAGGGACCAACTTCTGATATGCAAGCCTGAATCTACACACTCAAGTCTAGGAAAAGAAAGAATACTTTCTGTGTCACTTGGATTTTAAAAATTGAGAATTACTTGGCATTATCTTTTATCTCCTTTTCTACATTTTTAAGTGAAAGTTTTGATCATTGATTTGAGTTTTACTTTTTTTCTCATAAAAATGATTATACGTTTTACCTAAACACTGCTTTAGCTGAAAACCACCAAATTTGGTATTTTTTACATTCAGTTTGCAGAATTTTCTCTTTTTCCCAGTGCTTTCTTCTTTAACTCCTGGGCTATTTAGAAGACTATGCTTAATGACCATATATTTGGAAAATTAAAAGGTTTTTGTCATTGCTATTTATTTGTAATTTAGTTCTGTTGTGAGAGAACATATGCCTTATGATTTTAATGTTGGAAATTTACTAAGTCTAGTGTTTTTTCCCCAGCTTTATTGAGATATAATTGACATATAACATTTATAAGCTTAAGGTATAGAATTTGATGATTTGATACATGTATATGTTGTGAAATGATTATCACAAGACTATTAGCTAACACATCTATTGTTTCACACGAGCATGATTTGTGTGTGTGTGTGTTTGTGTGTGTGTGTGTGTGTGTGTGTGTGTGTGTGGTGGTAGTGGCAAAAAAAAAAAAAATCTACTCTCTTAGCACTTTCCAGTATGCAGTCCAGGATTAATTGTAGTCACCATATTGTACATTAGATCCCCCAGAATTTATTCATCTTATAACTGAAGGCTTGTTGCCTTTGACCAATATCTCCCCATTTCTCATATCTCAAGCCCTGCCAACCAACGTTGTATTTTGTTTCCATGAGTCTAATATTTTTAGATTCCACATAAAAGTTAGATTATATAGTCTTAGTTTCTCTTATTTCACTTAGCCTAATGATTTCAAGGCTCATCCATGGTAACTCAAATGTCAATTTCCGCTTTTTAATGATGGGATAATATTCCATTATGTATCTATACCACATCATCTTTATTCTTTCACCTGCAAATGGACATTTGTTTCCATGTCTTGACTATTGTAACACTGCAATGAATGTGACGTGCAGCTATTTCTCCAAGATTATGATTTCATTTCCTCTGAATATATCCCCAGAAAAGGGGCTTACTGGATCACATGGCAGTTCTATCTTTGATTTTTTGAGGAACTTCTCTACAGTTTCCACATTGACTGTACCAATTTACATTCCCTTCAGCAAATGCACATGGGTTCTTTTTCTCCACATCCTCTTCAGCACTTATCCCTTGTCTTTTTGATAATAGCTAATCGAATAGTTGTGAAGTTATATCTCACTGTGACTTTCACGTGCATTTCTCTGATGTTTGGTGGTGTTGAGCACCTTTTCATTACCTGTTGACCATTTGCATGTTTTCTTGGGAAAAATTTGTTCAGGTCCTTTACCTACTTCTTGATTAGTTATTATTTTTGTATTGAGTTGTATAAGTTCTTTATATTTTTTGAATGTTAAACTCTTTTTGGATATATTGTTTGCAAATATTTTCTCCCAATCCACAGATAGTCTTTTCATTTTGTTGAGTCTCTTGTGCTGTGCAGAAACTTTTAAGTTAGTTGTAGTCTAATTGTCCTTTTGTTACTTGTGCTTTGATGTCATATACAAAAAAAAAAAAAAAAAAACATTGCCAAGACCAATGTCAAGGAACTTTTTTCCTATGGCAGGTCTTATACTTAAGTTCTTAGTTCATTTCAAGTTAATTTGTGTCTGTGTGTGTGGTATAAGATAGAGGTCGAAAATAATTGTTCTGCATGTGGTCCAGTTTCACTGGTCCATCATCACTCACTGAAGAGACTATCCTTTCCAAATTGAGTATTTTTGACTTCCTTGTCAAATACTAGTTGACCATATATTCATGGCTTATTTTAGGCTTTCAATTCTGTTTCATTGCTTTATGTATATGATTTTTCTTTTTTTGTTGTTGTTTTGTTTTATGCCAGTACCATACTGTTTTCATTACTATAGCTTTGTAATAAAATAATTTGAAATCAGGAAGTGTGATGTTTCTGGCTTTGTCCTTTATCATGTTTTCTTTGGCTATTTCAGGTGTTTTGTGATTTCATATGAATTTTAAGACTATTTGCTTTGTTTCTGTGAACATGTCATTGGATATATTTCTTTTTATTGGAATGGCATTGAATTCACAGACAGCTTTGGGGAGTATGGAAATTTTAACAGTTTTAAAGTTCTTTGAATCCATAAACAGTTGATATCTTTATATTTATGTCTTCTTCAATTTCTTTCATCAAAGACTTGCTGTTTTTAGTGTATGGATTTTTAATGTTTTGGTTAAATTTATTCCTAAGTATTTTATTTTTCTTGGTGCTATTTTAAAAGGGATTTTTTTCTTGATTTCTTTCTCAAATAGTTCATTGTTAGTATACAAAAATGCCACTTATTTTTTAAAAATGTTTTTTTAAAGATTTTATTTATTCATGAGAGACACATAGCGAGAGGCAGAGGCATAGGCAGAGGGAGAAGTAGATTCCCTGCGGGGATCCTGATATGGGACTCAATTCCAGGGCCCTGGCATCACACCCTGAACCAAAGCAGATGCTCAACCACTGAGCCACCTAAGTGTCCCTAAAAATGCCACTTATTTTTGGATGTTAATTTTGCATTCTGCATAAACTTACTGAATTCATTTAATAGTTTTAAGAGTTGCTTAATAGTGTCTTTAGGATTTTCTGTGTATAAGGTCATATCATCTGCAAAGACAATTTTATTTCTTTCTTTCTGATAGTGAATGCTTTTTTTCTTGCCTAATTGTTCTAGTTTGGGCTTCCAGTTTTATGTCGAAGAGGAGTGGTGATAGTGGCCACCCTTGTCTTGTTTCTGATGGTAGAGGAAACCTTTCAAATTTTCACCATTGAATATGATATTAGCTGTGGGCTTATCATATATAGCCTTTATTATATTCATGTATGCTCTTTCTGTACCCAATTTGTTGAGAGTTTCTATGATAGGATGTTAAATTTTGTAAAATGCTTTTTCTGCATCTGTTGAGATGATCATAAAATTAATCTTTTATACTATTAGTGGATACATATTTATCTTCACAAACAACCAACCCCTGCAGAGACAGTGTATTATGATTGATAATGGGTACAATTGAATTTGAATCTTGCTTTTAAAGTTTGATATGTGTCCTTTGGGCAACTAACTTAACTTCTTTTATCCTTAACTTACTCTTATTTGATAATAATAAAATATTATAGGTTTTTAAAAATATTACTTTATTACTGTGTAATTTACATGCAATAATATATGTCCATTTTAAATACAATTCAATGTGTTCTGACAAATGTATACATCCATATAACTGCCACTGCATTTGAGATATAGAACATTTCATAACTTCTAAAATTTCCTTTTTATTCCTTCACTGACAGTTACTTCACTGCATACTCAGCTTTTGGTAATCATAATGTGCTTTCCTAACTACCTTTCATATAAATGGAATCAAACCATATATGGTCTTTTGTGTGTATATTCTTTGACTTAGCAAAATATCTTTGAGAATCATTCAGTTGTTCAGTGGATCCATAATTTGGTATATCTTCTATTATTGAACAGGATTACATTTTAAAAATTTAATGCAGTATATATATCTATCCATCTGTTATTAGAATCTGGGCTGTTTCATTAAGTTTCAGACTGTCTTAAGTATCAGTCTTAATGAAAGAGTGATTTCAAGGGCAAAGAAAGATTCTTCCACTAACCTGATGTAAGTTCATATGGAATAAATTCAACTACAATAAAAAATATGAATTTCCACATTCCTATGTGAAAGATGCCTTTCTCTTTCTTCCTCACCTGATTAAGGCACCATGGATATAAAGTCATCACGTATGAGTTACCTTGTTAGATGTTTGTAGGCAGAAGCAATCATTTTCTGCACTATGTTCCTATTCTACTTTGTAACTAATTTTTTTGTGTGCATTTCATACTATATTCAATTATAGGGACAAAAAATTAAATAAGCTTGTGAGGTTGGGTTGGGGGATTGGATGATAATAATAAATTTAGAGGTCTTCAGAGCACTTGCCCTTTAATGGAGGAAGTTGCTACTCAGCTCTCATCATTTGCTTCCAGGCTAGAATGCAAGCTATACAAAGTCAGAATATTGATTTTTAGAAGAACTTCATGATATTGCAATTAGTGCATAACTTGTCAATTTAAAAATTTTAAAACTCATTCAATAGCAACTGTGTGGACAAAACACATTCAGACAAGGGAAAATCACAAAAACATAAATCCCATGAATTATGTCATTATTTTATATCTTTATTAACTGTCTTATTTATCTGACTAGAAAAAATGATGATACATAATGAAAAAATTCCATGAGAATAAACTTCCGATCACTCAAAGCAATCAGCTCAAAGTGATAACAAATTGGGGGCACCTGGGTTGGTTAAGTGCCCAATTCTTGATTTTGGCTCAGGTCATGATCTCAGGGTTATGAGATCGAGCTCCATGATGAGCTGTGCATTCAGTGGGGAATCTGCTCAAGATTCTCTCTCTGCCTCTCTCTTTGCCCCTCCTCCACTGAATGCTTTTCTCTTTGATAAATAAATAAATAAATAAATAAATAAATAAATAAATAAATAAATAAAAAATAAATAAAAAATAAATCTTCAGAAAAATGATTACAAACTGATGCAATCACACTGTGGAAATCCCAAGACTCTAGTTAGTGGGAGTCTACATAAATTACTTTCCTAGAGTTTTCTCTTTTATTATATTGTAATTATGTCTTCAGGGTATTTTAAAAATATTTTAGGAATAAGAGCTTTAAATTACAATTAGGGTATAAATCACTCCCAGAAACTCATCACTTGGACCACTAGTGTCTCTGAAAGAGTCTTTCCCGGGGTCAGGTAGGAATGACAATCTGACTTCTATAGTTTTTTTCTGTTTCAGTTTTGGATCTTCTTCAGTGGGAGTTAGGTGATGACAAAAGCAGCTTTGAATGTTAGCTCAATTTCTTGGTTAGTTAAAAATGAACTGGTATCTATTTTTATTGAGATTGGTCACTAGAAAACATTAAAGTTTCATTGGAATCATGTATTTACATTTATCATTTTACTTTATAAATAGCATCCTCTCCATCCCTTCAACAATTTAAGACACATTGAGTAACCATATTAGAGGAAACTCCTGATAATCTCAAAATTTTTAAGAATAATATCTGTTGAAAGAATAGCCCACCCCCAAATAATTGAAAAGAGATAGAAGCAAGAATTATTATACCCATTCTAGAAAATATAAAACTCTTAGAGAACTTTGTAAATCTCTTTTAAATTATCTGGGAGAGAAACTTTTGAGGCAAGTTTAGTATTAACTAAGAGTTACACGGCTAGTCATGAGTGAAGGATATGTAGCTATATAAATGCTGAATCAGAATGTTATAAATATGGGCATTGTAGCAATTATTTAGTCAAAGTCCTGAAATCCACAGAAAGTCACTATATCAAGGTAAAAAGATCCAACTGAAGACTCAAAAGAGTTTTTACTGATAACCATTGGTTGGTACTAAGCCATCATGTGTAACATGATTTATATTTTAGGTTCATTTTTTGTAATAGGTAACGTACACTCCTTTTACATTTGTGAGACTTTGGAATGGAAAACTGAGAGGGGAAGATACTGGAGTTCACTATGGCAGAGGTGACAAGGTGCTTTTCATGGGAAATTAATATTCTCATGAGATGCATGGCTGCACCAACTACAGGACTTGTTTACCTGTTTCTTCATTTCTTACCTTAAAATATCATTATTCTCCCAGCTATTCTTGCAGACTTATCTATGTCTTTATGACCCATTGAGGTTGTGTGTATATTGGATTACTGACCCTACAATCCCTATTTCTATTTTCTGTTGTGGTCCTTTCCTTGGCTTTGATATCTCCTAATTTCCCACTGAATCCATTTTATAGGACGTCAAAATGGTGACCTTATGCACATGGAATAGTTAGTAAATATAACAGCAGTTCAATGTTATCCTGCTACCTTGAACATTTGCTTTTTAACTGGACCCTAAAAAGGGCAAACTCTTCCCCAAATGAACATTTCAATAAGCAAGGTGTCAGGAACCAGCAATAACTGAACTTTGCCCTCTGATTTTGATTGGGAAAAATAGAAAATTCTTGGAACTCCACATTTTTATCATATATTTATCATGTTTACCAATTTAACATATATGGCACCTATTTTTTTGCTCAATAATCCCTACTAAATTACAAAGTAATGTTTTGTTTTCTTGAATTTTTATGTAATAAAAAATAAATACATATGCAAATCAATATCCTTGTGAATCAACTTCATTTGCATGAAAAAATCTGGTGGTCTATTATCTTTTTTATCTATGATCAATCCAATCCAGAGAAAAGCAATTTGACATTATTGAACCAGTGAAATCTTATGTTAAGTTTTATTTTCATTATATTCTTTGACATAAAATACAGTTAAAAAGTCACCACTTATACTACTTATAATTACCCAGAATTTTGAAATTGGATGCCAATCTCATAAGGAGCTCTTTGTTTAGGATGGTGCCTGGTTTCTTACCTCATTGAAATTTAATTATTTTTCAGTGTGATATTTCTCATACGAGCAGCAAAATATGCATGAGCAATCCCTCCAATAATTCAGTATGAATTACTTGTTATTCTATATTGAAATAAGAGTTAGAAAATAAGAGTTATGGAGGATAAATTTTGCTACTTTTTGAATAAATATCAAATAAATGAACAATCTTTCCAACTACGGGGCATGCTAGGTGCAGTATATTTAAATAGGAAGTTATTTAGCAGTTCCCACTGTCATTAAACATGAGCCCAGAAGTGCAAGCTCTACAATCTTTTGTTTATAGAAATAGAAATAATATTCAGGTGAATTTCTAGCAAGTATTCTAAAATCATTCAGATACTTGCTTCCACTGGAAAAAAGACTTTAGTTCTAATGGAGCAATTTATCATAAGGATCTACCAGAAATATTTAAAATTTGCCAGCAGTATTTTTCATATACACATTTCAGATCACATCTCTCTCTCTCTCTCTCTCTTTCTCTCTCTCTCTCTCTTTAGCTATTTAGAATCATGTTCTCAGCAAGAAACTCAATTAGATTGGTGGTTTGGGAAACAGAGTCATGGACGGCAAGATAGGACTATAAAAAGGAAAGAAGAGCAACTAAGGAGGCATGATTTTAAAAGAACATGTAGCAATTTCAACCCAGAAAAGTTAAAATATATGCAAATTTTATGAGTATTTAAAGTAGTTGGAGTTTATCTCATGTTATATCCACAACTGTGGTAATTTACCATATGCCTTACTCAAGTAGACAATAAACAACCATTATTATTTGTTTGATATAGTATGATGTGCAAACAGGTATGAGTATTTAGGGTCCAGCTATACAGATTATATGTTTGGGAGCAGAAAAGACCTGTGCCCACCTATGATTGATATGCAGAGCTCTGATGTCACATTGCATTCTATTTCCCTAGGAACTCTTAGATTTTTTTCTGCTTGCTTCTATTCGTTCCCATTTCCAGAATTCCTCTTCCATGGTCAGTATTTTCTCCAGTTTTTCTGAGACCATTAGTCAATGATAAATTCAAAAGTGCTTTAGCATCCTATCAGTGGCACTACTGAAAGAAGATGATTTTTCAGTAGTGCAGAAGAGATCTTACCTCCCTGTATTTTGTTTTGCTACTGAGGTACAAAGATTCTAGCAATCTCTGGTGCTCATCTGAGACTCCCTGCACAACAGAAACCCATTCCCCCCCCTTTTTTTTCAAAACTCAGCTTCTCTCAAACTTAATTTTACCATAGACCTATTTTGTTGCCTGATATCCAGTTGTTCTGCTAGACACAGTTTTGAGAATACTAATCTAAAAACTAAGATGCCGGCAATCTTAAGATGTATGAGTGCCCCTTTCCTAACTGTACTTGCTCTGTATTAGTTGCAGGGTTCTTCTAAAGGTAAAATAAAATAGAATAGCATCATTGCTTTGTAAAACTGAAGAGCCTATGCGCATGGAAAGAAGTACTATAACCAAAATGTAGTCTTTCTTCCTAAATTGTAGAGCATGGTTGCTGAACCTATTTAAAGGAGTTAGAAGAAGGCAAATTAAATTCTTACCTCTCTTTTATACTTTTGTTTCCTTTATTAGTTGTTAAATGTAATATGATGGCTGGAGCATGTGCTAGTATTAAAGGCATAGTTGTACAGATTTAAAGATTAGAGGAGCCTCTTATGCCATCAAAATGGAAGAATTACATGTATTGCTAAGGTAAATATTTTCCAAATGGACTCATCTTTCTTGTGAGGAAAGAGCAATTTTGCTATTTATACAAATCCCGATTCTCAAATTACTGTATTTTCTTCTCAAAGGCTGAAGTTGTAGATTTAAGCCCTGCAAATTACTTCCATTTCAAATTAACAGGAAATATTGGTTCAGATCCATTACCATAACTTAGGTGTAGTGCATATAGACACACACACTCTCAGATAAATATCCCAAAGATATGCTGACAGCTTTCAGGAGGGACCACACTTCTTGGCTTGGCAAAGGACTTTTGTTTGGTTGCTTATCACTCCTTAAATATTTTATTTGGCACAAGAGAAGACCTATCCTTGCATCTATGTGAAACATCTTTGATTTCCCTTGACAGCCTCCCATCTCTGAATGTACTATTCACAGTATCTGAAAGCCATCTCTACTCTTGTCATTCTAGAAAATTCTTAGTTATCCTACAAGTTAAAAGTTATTCTTTGATGATAATCCAGATTTCAGAACACAATTGTTACTTTGTTCAAATACTTGTTGAATTTATCAATTATAACCTCAATTTTTTCTTCACATGCCTCCTTGGCCATGAAGATACCAGTCAGTGCTCTCAAGACAAGTACTGTTACCAGCTACCTTAATTCCCTAGGAAAGTGGCTTGTACACATGTACTGTTCAATGCTGTTTGTGCATAAAGGTTCTCTTACTATAATGACTAAATTATACAACATCCTGGAAGCATTACTGAGTCAAATTAGCTTTTTTTAAAGATTTTTAAAATTTATTTATTCATAGAGACACAGAGAGGCAGAGACACAGGTAGAGGGAGAAACAGGCTCCACGCAGGGAGTCCCACACGGGACTCAATCCTGGGTCTCCAGGATCACACCCCAGGCTGCAGGCGGCGTTAAACCACTGCACCACCGGGGCTGCCCAAATTAGCTAACTTTTGAGGGTACTTGCTTCAATCTCCAGGAACAGCTTAGATACTAGAAATATAGTAGATGACATTGGCATTGAATAAAATTATTTTCATCTCAGTGCCTCAGTCCTACAGACTTCTTTTGTTATGCTCTGGTTAAAGAGAGGTTTATAAATGGAATTATTTTCCAACATTCTGTATGGTAGGTTTCACATTAAATAATGAACTCTGATACCTGTTTAAATTTGGAAACTCTTAACATCTTGGAACATGGGGACCGTGTTACTGTACAGTAAAAACTCCACTGGCCTGAGTGGCTGCTGGTTTTTTGGTTCACTTCTGTTCACCC
Organism: Nyctereutes procyonoides; assembly: GCF_905146905.1. Classification (NCBI taxonomy): domain Eukaryota; kingdom Metazoa; phylum Chordata; class Mammalia; order Carnivora; family Canidae; genus Nyctereutes; species Nyctereutes procyonoides. The sequence goes on from NW_026575112.1 coordinate 139,758, forward strand.
TTACACCCAGCCCACATCATTCATTCTTATTATCCAAGTGGCTCCTACCGTCATTTGAGCTTTGATCCCTTATCTTAGTCTATCACTTATAAAATAACACAAGACGACATTGAGAATCCATGATAGAATATATTCTCTAGACTCCTGGAAAAATAATTTCTCATTTTATTCTTTTGTTATAATTGATATTATAATGAATTGATAATTTTATCTAAAAGTATAATCCTTTTATCATCATAATTAGTATCATCTGAACTCTGTGCTAAGAATAATTGTCTCTTAATTAGTTTTTGTTTTATAATTTCCAGACTTTGCAATTCTGTGGTGAAGAAGGTTGAGCTATTTACCTAATACTGCTAGATAGTTTAAAGTCAAATTTGTGTTCATCAGTAGCACAAACTTACAGCCAAATATGCTATAAACCCTTTAAATGCTTTCTGAGATAAATAAAAAAATGGATAAACAAACAAAACTGTAATCTAAGCTTTGGCCACTTCTCTTTTCCCCAACTTGTGTCTCCTTTTCTTTATTCATACAAATGCTTCTGAATGAAAATTCCTTCATTAGTAATTTACACAGGACTTGTTATTTTCAAATTTGGGATGGTTATTTTTGGTCTATTTGCATAGCAATACCACAGTTCCCTATGTTTTAATGATATAACAGTGAAACAGGCTCCTGAAAATTTCCTTCAAACCCCTATAATTTGAGGCTTTCTAAAGACAGCCAGTAAGGAGTGCAAATCTTTTTTTTTTCTTTTTTTTACATTTTATTTATTTATTCATGAGAGACACACACACACACAGAGAAAGAGGCAGAGACACAGGCAGAGGGAGAAGCAGGCTCCATGCAGGGAGCCCGATGTGGCTCCAACCCCGGGTCTCCAGGATCACTCCCTGAGCCCAAGGCAGGCGCTAAACAGCTGAGCCACCCCGGGATCCCTGAGTGCAAGTCTTAAAAGTTGAACTTCTAAATATGCATACACTGTTGACTGCAGAAGTGTTTTCAAACTCATGTCACCATTTTGTCTGGCACCATTCTCGGGCTCAGTGATGAAGCCCATGATTTTATAGTGAACTCTAAGTGACAGGTGGTGTGGTTCAACCCATTTTTAGACAAACTTTGGGTCATAATCTCCCATTCAAAAACAAGCTGGTGTCACAGGAGCTGTTCTTTTGGGAATCATCTACACATCATACACCTAACTAATCGGGGCCCCAATCTTCTTAAAAATCTCAGCTTCTGCAATCACAGACACTGATCACAGTTATATGTGAGGAATAATTGAAAGGGTGAGAAAGAAAAATGAGAAAAGAGAAGAAATGTATGATGGACTTCTCACTCACTTATTACTTTATTTCAATTCGTCTAAGTGAACAATGCTGACAGCTAAGAAAATGGTCAGAGGAAATTCCACCCTGGTGACTGAATTTGTTCTCTTGGGATTAACAGATCGTCCAGAGCTTCAGCCCATCCTCTTTGTGCTGTTCCTGCTGATCTACTTGATCACTGTGTGTGGGAACCTTGGGATGTTGGTCTTGATTAGGATAGACTCACGCCTCCACACTCCTATGTACTTCTTTCTTGCCAGTTTGTCCTGCTTGGACTTGTGCTATTCCACTAATGTGACTCCCAAGATGTTGGTGAATTTCTTATCAGAGAAGAAAACCATTTCTTATGCTGCTTGTTTAGTCCAGTGTTATTTTTTTATTGCCATGGTGATTACGGAATATTACATGCTGGCTGTAATGGCTTATGATAGGTACATGGCCATCTGTAACCCTTTGCTTTACAGCAGCAAGATGTCCAGAGGAGTCTGCATTCGCCTGATTGTTGGTCCATATGTCTATGGGTTCCTTAGTGGCCTGATGGAAACCATGTGGACCTACCGCTTGACCTTCTGTGGCTCCAATATTATTAATCACTTCTATTGCGCTGACCCTCCCCTCATCCAGCTCTCCTGCTCTGACACTTTCATTAAGGAGACATCCATGTTTGTGGTAGCAGGATTTAACCTCTCCAACTCCCTCCTCATAATCCTCATCTCCTACATCTTTATTCTCATTGCCATCCTGAAGATGCATTCTGCTGAAGGGAGGCACAAAGCCTTTTCCACCTGTGGGTCCCATCTGGTGGCAGTGACTGTGTTTTATGGGACTCTGTTCTGCATGTATGTGAGACCTCCCACGGACAAGTCAGTGGAGCAGTCTAAAATTATTGCTGTTTTCTACACTTTTGTAAGCCCTATGTTGAATCCTATCATTTATAGTCTGAGGAACAAGAATGTGAAACAAGCTTTTTGGAAATTGATCAAAAGAAATGTACTTTTGAAGTAAAATTACAATGTATCTTTCTTTATAAATTAAATAAAAGATATATTTACAAGAACTGGATCCAATTTTAACTACATTTACAATAAAGTCAATTTTAAATTTATAATGAAAAGCTATAATCTAAGGACAAAACATTCAAGACATAGGTACAAGAGATATATATTTCTATAGGTGATTGTGCATTGAGTGTGTAAGGGGTTGGAGGTTAGATATGTAGGTATGGTGGATAATTTCTCTTCTTTTACCCACTTTTACACTTATAACATCATGTGTTATTTTCATACTACTAAAATTATACATGCTTATAGTAAAACATCCAGTCTCTATAGAAGAGTATAAAGTAAAAGATTTTCCCTTTTTTCTTTCTCCCATTCTGATCTTCCATTGTCTCCTTTCAAAGTTATCATTATTAACAGTTTCTTACACTTTTGGAAAATTTCTCTATATCTATGAACCAATGTATAGCTATATATGTACTCACATACACACACAAATTTGTCAATATACACATTGATTGTCATGAGCTAACTTTTAATAGTTTGTAATTCTGTAGCATAGCATTTGTTATGCAGGGGCTTCAGTCCCATGGTATAGAATAATATGACCAAAACTGCCGATCGAGACTTGCTGTCAGCTCTGGGAGAAGGAAGCCATGATGACCGCTCCATGCTCATGCCTGATGCCCATTTATTCCTCCCCACTTGTGAGAAACACTTTCAATAAGACACTTTCCTCCTTCTGCCATAACAGTACATAAAAACTTGGTTAGTTTTTAGATAGTAACTCCTAAAGCAGGCAACAAATGTCTCTCAAAAATCATATGCCTTGCCTCGAAAGAAGTTGTGACTCTGTAGAGTTTATCAAAGACATGCCAGCCTCCTGGGCTCTGTGGTTTTCATGTCTTCCTTTCATCATTGCCTGTTAATCTATTTTTCAGGATGGGACAGATATTTTCTATTTGTAGCATAATTCAAATTTTATCTGCAAAAACGCTCCCTTGCCACAATTAATTACTATATATCTAATTTCAGAATAAACACACTGACTTGTTTGTAAATATTTTACTGCTAAAGAATGCAAAAGACAAGTTGGTTTTTAAAGGCGTTAACATTTCAGGTGATATTGCAGATATAAAGCATAGGCAGAGTTGAATGTTTACCGAGCATCTATAATAAGCTAAGTACTGCTCAAGTACCAAGGATTCCTCAAGGAGTTCTAGGATTGTATAGTTTTGTAGAGTTCATGAAACTGTAAAGAGAAAAATCAATATAATTTGTTAAGTGTTGGTAATATAAGAAAACAGAAGTGCTCATGCAGCAGAGGAAAGAATGCATTCTGAATAAGTTGAAGTTGGTCTTATGTGATTGTATGAGACACGAACTTGTTCATCCTTTGTGTGCATGCTCCAGAATACTCATAGCTACTTGTACTATGTGATGTCAGACCAAGCAGCATCTGAATGAAATAACTATTAGAACTGATTCGTGATCACATATGTACATGTTACTTCCAATGAAATCAGAAAAGCCACAGAACTGTAATTAGCCACTCCTCCAATGGACATGCTTCTCTCACTTATATTTCAAAGCTTCTTTCCTACTTGAGAGCTTACTTCTGTTCAATATTTTCTACAAGGTAACATTTTTATATTTATTAATTCTCTATTATCCCCTATAATGGCTTCAACCTTTCTATTACTAGATGCTGTTTTTTATCCTTATTTTGAAAGTCAGATTGTCTGTGAATACTGCTAAAACACACAACTAGACAAATCACTAGTTTTGTAAATTTTAACATTCAACAAATAGTGTGTTGGATTCTACTTAAACAAATATCTAGGAGTCTATTACTGTTTAAGCACACACACAAAAGCAATTACATAAAACCAGCTTCCTTGTTTCTCCGATTTTCTGATTTCAGTGTCCATGTCTCTATCTCTACAGACTAGCTTGGCACTAAATGAACCTTCAGTGATGATTACAGCATAGAAAGAAAATTAAATGAACCTCCATTTCAAACGTAAATGAAGTGCTAGAAGTTTTGCCTCTATATAAGAGAATGTCTTTGAATGAACCAATGAATGAGGTCATCTGGTCATCTGGAACTATTTAAGTAATATGCTAAAAATATTGCTCAGAAGTACCAGTGACCCATAATGTCATTGACATTTATGACTAGTATTAGCAATATGAAGCCATAGGTATGGTCACATTGCAAAAGTTTAAGATAAAAGAGAGATTTCACCAAGTTCTTTCATGAATTGGTTGGCTGCCTGAAATTACACCATCACACAGTCTATTTTTTAGTTCATATTGCCCTGTGCTGGACATAGAGTAAGTATGTACTCATGCAATGCTTTTTGTACTAATGATTTATCTCAGTAGACCCTGGATACTTACCTAAAAATCATAGAATTTATTTATTAATGCAAAAACCTTCCATGAGGAATTTTAAGAACAGACTCCTCAATTCTTGCTCTTCTTTTAAAGTTAATTTTGTGGGTCCTGTTTATTGAACAAATTAATAAATGTGATGTTGGAAGAATCTATGAGAAAATAGAGAATATTTATCACCCATCCTTAAGCAACATTTAATAACTGCAAGAATTTTTATGCTTTTCTTCCCACCTATCTAAAAGATCATGAATCTAATTGGTCATTTTTTTAAGGAAATCTGATCATGTGTACTTAAAAAAATAAACAAATGTTCTGGGGAATGATAAGCCTGTCTGTAAGGCTAACATTCATGTATCATATATTTCCTTGGAGCACTAGACATCTGAAGAATGTTTAGATTCTCACACTCATACACACAGATAATGACAGGAGGGAAGGAAATAACAACACTCACCAAAGTTCAAGCACTGTTTTAATAGATATTGTTTCACTTAAGCTGCCCACCAATATTATGATTACAGAATTGTCATTCCCCATTTTGAAGATGAGAAAAGACTCACAGGTTGATTGCTTACCTATATTTACTTAGCCATGAGAAGATGTCCAAATGTGTCTGGCTTCAATATTTATAGTTTCTTGGTCCTACTATGATATGCATTCAAAACATTTTTATTTTTAAGTAAACTCTACACCCAACATGGGTCTTGAACTTACAAACCTAAGATCAAGAGTCACATGATCTACTGTGAGGGCACCCAAAAGCTACTCTCCTGCTCTGCCCTTTTTAAAGATTTTATTTTTACATGGTATGATATACTTTTTTCACTATACTATGAAGGGAGAAGCCACAGAATGAGTAGAACTATCATTTTCTCTATTCCAAAAATATTGTTGATCAGGTATTTGACAGCTGACTGCACACCAAATAATACAATCTGCTGTGAGAAAACATCTTATTTTATAATGTATAAACAAATTCAATTTGTTCAATAAGATGAGCTTTGTAGTTAGATCCTGACTCCATCATTTATCAGCAAAATTAATATTTATGAACATAAACTCTGGGATCAGATTTATTGAGAAAGTTACTTAACCTCACTCTGCCTCAGTTTTTTTCTCTGTAAGATAAGTATATATAGTACTTTCTCATAGGGAAGCTGGGTAGAAACATGGTTTAATGAATACATTATACACCTGAAATTAAGGTGACACTGTGTGTCAACCATACTCAAATAGAAACATTTAAAAAGTACCCATAAAGTACTTAGCATAATGCCTGATACATAGTATTCACTCAATAATAGTGAACTGGTTTTTATTATTAACTAGAAAGTTACTTCACCTATTTGAGATTTGATTTCCTGTCATAGGTTTCTGTATTTTTCTGTTGCTATATTTATAATTATTTAGATATAATGCCCTTATAGTTTTGGTTAATTAATTAATGCCTGTGCTTCTCATCTTGTAAATGCCATAGGTCAGATATAAAATTTGAAAGCAATTATTTCTCTGTTGCTTAACTTGGTAAATGGTCTGTGCTCCCTTAAAAGTCAGAAAGGTGATAGAGAAGATAGATAGATAGATGATAGATAGATGATAGATAGATAGATTATAGATATTAGAGAATTCTTACAAACTGGAAATTATAATAGTTGTATAATATGATGAGAATCAGGAAACATATGACACATACTGACGGAATCTTAATTTTGTATGATTTACTCATGTAAATTGGTCTGTTTTTATTTTCTTCAACAGAAGAATTCATCTGGTGATGTTTAGGATGAATCAGACCAGAGAGAAGGAATTTAGCTTCCAGGAGTTGACCAGTTGTCCAGTGTGGCAGCTTTTCTTCTTTTTTCTCATTTTTAGTAATTTATATTTTCTTTCTAGTAGAAATCTTGAGCCTAACTCTCTGGATCACATCCTCATACTATTTCTTCACTGATCTGTCAATCCTACACATTCTGGCTAACTTTTTATTTGAAAAGGTCATTTCCTTGATCAATTTATTTGCACAGTGTAGCATGATCATTTTCCTGTTAACTCAATGTTTTGTCTCTGATAATGTCTGTGACAATCACATCCATATGACCATTTGCTTTCCATGTGGTCACAATACCAGGTTCAAAGTGTTCTATACTTAAATGGCTTCCATTGCCTATATTATCAGTTTCATATAGATTTGTGTAACATCACAGTTGTTTCCTCAAGCACTGGCAATATGGAATATTATCATCACATCTTGCCACTTCACTAAAATGGTAAAAATTATAGTTTACCATAGACCAAATGGGAACTCCAGAACATGCTTAGCAGTATGTGAGAGAGTCCCAGTTTTCACTTTTACAAACTTTCAATCTTTCTAGTCACTGTAAACCATATAAACCTCTCTGCTTTTGAATCCTATCTTACAAATATAGCTGGGCAATGGTACCTCCTTGAAAATATCAGTAGTGGAATCCCTGGGTGGCTCAGCGGTTTAGCACCTGGCTTCTGCCCAGGGCATCATACTGGAGTCCCGAGATCAAGTCTCACATCAGGCTCCTTGCATGGAGCCTGCTTCTCCCTCTGCCTGTGTCTCTGCCATTCTCTCTCTCTCTCATTCTCTCTCTCTCTCTCTCTGTGTTTCTCATTAATAAATAAATAAAATCTTTAAAAAAAGAAAAAAATCAGTAGCAAAATTAAGTCTCTTATATATTGTGACTCTTCTCTCGAACCACCAAATAATAAAGAGAAAGAAAAAGAATGTAATATTTGAAAAGATAAGGAAATCTAAAGTTGAATTACTACATAAATCACTTTTTTATTCACAGCATGAAGAATCACTAAATGAATAATTTGAAAGGCTTATATTAATTGTGCTTTTATTATGTAATATAAAAATGTTTTTTGTTTGCCTTTTTTGAGGGATGGCAATTTCTTTCTTTCTGTGTCTTTTTATTTATTTATTTATTTATTTATTTATTTATTTATTTATTTATTTATTTATTTATTTATTTATTTTAGAGAGAGAGAGCATGAGCAAGGGAAGGGGGGGAGGGAGAGGGAGAGAGAGAATCTCAAGTAGACTCCATGCTCAGCACAGACCCCAACATAGGGCTCAATCTCATGACCCTGAGTTCATGGCCTGAGTCAAAATCAAAAGTTAGATGTTTAACTGACTGAGTTACCCAGGTGCCCCAAGGTGTTTTCTTATTTAAACAACAGAATAAAAATATTGTAGAATAAATTTCCAAATAATATCTAATCAAGAGTGAAGAATAATAGCTAGGTAAGTGACATACTGCAAATCTTTGGCTTAGAAACCTGATTCCTCTCTTTTATAAATCCTATCTGTCTCATATCCTGCAAGTAGGTGTCCAATTGTGATTTCATTGTTGAATTAATTTTCTTGAGTTTTAAGGAGCACGTAAGAAATGATGTGATGCTCTGATGAATGAACTTAGGAAATCAGAATGCATGTGGAAGTAGCCATTGATTTGGGAATTGTAATACAATTAAAAAAAATTATTCATTATTTTATATATATATATAGAGAGAGGATGCAAGCATGGAGGGACAGAGGGGGAGAGAGAATTCTCAACCAGACTTCATGCTGAGCATGGAGCCCAACTTGGGACTGAATCCCAGGACCCTGAGATCATGACCTGAGCTGAAATCAAGAGTTGGATACTCGACTGAGCCATCCAGGTTCCCTGGGATTGTAAAGCACTTAAAATCATTACTTATTCTAATGATATTGGGTTGGAAGTGGATTACTTTTTCCTAGAAAACTTGCTCCATTTAATGACATTGGTAGCCTTTTCATGCAGGCAAGACTATGCTGAGGACAAGTTACCTCTTGCTTTACATTTCTACTGATAGAAGTATCTTTGTATATTTGTGGTCATATGTTAATTTAACACAGCTCAAAATAAGATTATAAAAGCCTATTGAAGACAAGGCACAGGTTTTAAAAATGATTAAATATATACCCACTGCTATGAAGAGTAATATTTATGAAGAAACTTCCATCACTATTTTACCATAAGATTTGTTTGGATAAGAGAAAGAGTTGAAGTATTTGTTTAAATTGTTTTCTGGGGACAGAGAAAGAAAAGTGTTAATTTTGCTTAAGACTTTCAAAGTAGGTTTCCCAGAGGAAGTAACCATTGCACTGAGTTTTGAAAGCTGAGTAGAACTTCAAAGGGCAGAGGATGGGGAAAAGGCATTTCCTGATGAAGGAATAAACTGGAGAATAACTTGGTTGCACCTGGGACACCAATCATGGATAAGAAAGTGAGAAAATATGTGGTTAAATACTAAACTGAATCAGATGAGGAGAGAAGGAATGCTTTGCTAAGATCCTTAGATTTAATTTGGTATAGATGAGGAACCATGAACACTTCTTAACCTGAGTAGTGATATGAACTTCCAGTCATGATTCAGCATGTGGCTGAGAGACAAGAATTCTGTGAAGAGTAACAATCTTGTTTTAACCAAGGTAGATAGAAACTACATAAATGGACATTATCATTATTAATCCAGCAAATGAGAGTTGTCTTCCTAAACCAAAATTTCTAGTTCTTTCCTTCCATCTTGGTATAAACTTTATAGAAACATATTCAAATTTTGATCATTAATCGTTAATTTGCCTGTTCCTATGTTCTTGCTATCTTTCTATCATCCCATTTGTTTACACATATACTATTGTGCTGCCCAATTTCCTGTTATCAAGGTCCCAAAGTACATGGGGGTAATTCTCCACTTGTCCCCCACATTGCTGAACAAAAGCTGAGTTCCACAAAGCTCTCAGAAAAAAAAAGTTTTTATCTTAAACTTCCAATAAGGCAAGCTATTCATATTTTATTTTCTCAATTTTATTAATATTTTAAAAAAAGACTTACCTATTCATTCATGAGAGACACAGAGAAACAGGCAGAGACATAGGCAGAGGGAGAAGCAGGCTCCCTGGGGGAAATCCAATGCAGGACTTGATCCCAGGACCCTGGGACCATGACCTGAGCCAAAGGCATATGCTCAACCACCGAGCCACTCAGGTGCCCCTAATATTAAGATATTAAAAGGGCAAAGTATTTGAATTGGAAGTGACCTAAGATATACTGTAGTAGACACTCATACATTTTATTTTTTAAAGATTTTATTTATTTGAGAGAGAGAGAGAGAGAGAGAATGAAATGGGGGAAGGCAGAGGGAGAGGGACAAGCAGACCCCCAACTGAATGCAGAGCCAGAAGTGGGACTTAATACTAGGACCCTGACAGTCATGCATTTTAAAGATGAAGAAGTCAAAAGAGGATAACTTGCTTAGCACTAAAGGACTAACCTGTGTAGACTTTGTGGAACTAAACCCACTTTACCTGGTTCTCTCTCTAGCCAAATGTAATAGATTTATTAGAAATTGCCTCCATGAACCTAGAAAGTATGGACATTTTTGATGCATTGTTGTAGATGTTTAATCACTTTGTGAGGTGAGATGATATTTCATCCACCTCATGAAACAAGATGAACTGTGAGGGAAGCCATTAATGTTAGAAAGGCAGGAGAATTATAGTCAAATCTGATTTCTCATCTCACCCAGGTCACTTAGTAGCTTTGATTTTGAGAAAAGTAATTATCTTTTCTAAGGTTGACTTCCTTCAACTGTAAAATGAGTTTAATAATATTAACCTGACATTTTTTAAATGAGTTTTTGATAAAATCTTACATGAAAAAAGTTCAGTATGTCAAATTTAATGACAGTTACTTTATTAATCAAATATATGAAAAATATTTAACCACTAAGAAGTTCAACAGCTATACAGAGGACATCATGGCCTAGAAAAGTAAGGAATGAGAAGTGCTATCAATCACGTGCATAATGTAGGAGTCTCCAATTACATTCATTACCTTTGGGCTTTTCTAAAAAAGAGATAAAAAATCCCCTCCACAATATAAAACAACCCAAAAAAAGGGGGCTAAAAAACCCCTTTTTATCAAATGAATGTATAATTGATGCCATAATACCATATGGTAGCATATGCTTGTACTGCATTGGTGGAAAGGTAAATTTAATGAGTAACTGGCTTTCTTTAGAATGCAGCTTGTTCTACTGAGGCTTGGAGGCAGTGATGGAGAATGGGCCCAACAATGCATGGTAAGCAGTGAGGAAGGCCATTACCGAGAGAAATAAAGAAGACAGGGAAGAGAAGCTTACACCATTCCTAGCTCCCATGTTACTAATCTTTGAGTTGTCTTCAGGAAACTTTTAATTGGCTGAATTGATTGCTTCATCTTGTTTTGTTTTTGTTAAATACTATAGGGAAAAATAGTCATCCTTATAAACACAAGCAACAATCTACCTCACTTATTTTTGAAGGCGTACTAGTTTTCCGACTTCTTTATAGGTAGGACTCTTTATTTTGGGTGTTAGGAATGAGCCAAAATGTTGCTATTTATACTTAGAATCCAATCAATATCTTATTTAGTAGGAATAAGTGCGTGGTGAGATATGGGTAAATGGCTACCTGGACAAAAACTAGAGCAGCTGGTCATATGACAAATACCAACACTCCTAATTGGGGATTTTTTTCTAAATATTAAACAAAAGGGAGGTAGACACTAAAATTTTCTTGTGATAGCCTTATATGCTTCACACACGGCAAGATATTTATGTACATTTTAAGTTGTAAAATCCTCAGAGAACAATTCTGCAGGAACATTTTAAACATGAGAAAACCCAGGCTCATAAAGATGAAGATGTCTGTCATAAGTTTTTCAGATGAAATCTGCCCAGTTGTAAAACCTGTGTGATGAACATCAGTATTAAGGCTAATGGGAACATTTAAGCACAAAATAATTTTTAAAATTTTGCAAAGCATAAAGATACCTTAGTGGATCATTTTTAGGAAAGCAGGAGGGAAGAAAAGGGCATGAACACATACAGGATGCAACATGATGTTTCAGTGTTCTCTGGTAGAAAATGAGAAAAAGACTTTATTTATATAAGCACTTTTATTCTTCATTTTCTTAGATTTATTTATTTAAGAGAGAGAAAGTGCAGGGCAGAGGGGCAGAGAGAGAATCTCAAGCAGATTTCATGCTGAGCATGGAGCCCAATGTGGGGCTTGATCTTACAACCCTGACATCACGACCCTAGTTGAAATCAAGGGTCTGATACTCAACTGGCTGCACCACCCAGATACCCCCAAATAATCATTTTGCATTTTCATTGTTCAGGATAATATGGAGTCCTTGAGGTCTTTCCAGGAGAGAAGAGATAGAGCTGAGAAATTTGAATGGGGAAGAAATGAGAGAAACCAGACATGTGCTGTGAAGCTGGGGATTGAATGCTATAAAATAGCCCCTGGAAAAATCCTCTGTGGTTAGGGTGCAGGGGGAGAACTTAAAGAATAAATATGACTAATGCTTACATTTTATTTTAAAATATTTTTGTATTAAATATCTTTCATCTGCATTTGATAGAGCTGCAGTGTGTGTGTGTGTGTGTGTGTGTGTGTGTGTGAACATGGAATGGATAGATAGGAGGTTTATGGCAATTTTAAAAGGTCTCAAGAGGCTTGTGATTATTTAAACACTGTCATCACAATTTTAAAGTCATAACTTGGTCTTGGGCATAACCTCTCAGGAATTAATTAAATTCTAGCTAATAATTATCTCTTTATATAGATAAAACTTTCTTTTTTTTTTCAAGAGGAATCTTGTTTTTGAGTGTAAAATAAAATTCAAGATTACATCTACCTTTTCCTGGGGATCAATATTTCTTTTCTGATTATAGCTTAATATTAGTTATTTTTAATGATGGAGGGGGGAATTTTTTGAATGAATTTGGATCCAACTAGTAATGAATGATGTTTACAACTCCTAAAGGGTTTGTGATTGTCACATATTTAACTAAGTTTGGTCCACCAGGAGTGCAGATTCTAGATTGCCTGGTTCTTAAATACCTATAAGAAAGAAGCAGTTGTGAATGCAAATCTGAAGACCAGGGCAAGCTCTATGGAGACTTACAGTAATCTTGGACATTGATTCTAGAGGTTTGTATTAGTTAGATAATGATTTCAATTCCTGCAAGAGCAACACAAAATAATAGTTAAATTAGAAGTTCAATTCTCATTCACATAAAATTCTGAGCTGGTATGTCAGTTGAGCACTGCCATGATTTTAGTAGTTGTGACTTATTCACTCATTTTTCTGCCATTGTATATATATGTTCCTGGATAGCTCTGCACTATGTCCATTTGAACTGCCAGTAGAGGCAGAAAGGAGAAAGGGAAAGGAAAGTCTATGTTATAAAGGGATGGGTAAAAATTGCACATCTCTCTTTCACCACATTCTCTTGCCTAGAACCTACTCTTTGATTGTAGAAAATATAATTTGAGAATAAACAAAGAGAAGGGAAGTTTTGTGGTTGTGTTGTTTTGTTTAGTTTTGCTCTTCTTCTTTCTTTCTTTTTCCTTTTTTTTTTAAATGCTGCTACATGAAAAACAATTCTGGCTCTGAGGAACAAGCATCAACATGGATATAGGGGAAGTACTGCTTCTAGCCCAGGCTCTGTCAAATCCGTCTATGGCTCTGAGCTATCACTTTGCTCTTTCATTTGTTTTCTTAAGTGTAGACAAACATTCTTGGCCAAGTCATTTCTATCACCTAATTCAGGTCTGATGGACTGAAAAATTAGCTTCTCTAAATGTATCGAATTGACTGGAAATGTGTTAAAAGACTTTCTGAAATCTTTCCTGTGTATTATATCACCTCCATACATGGTAAAATATTTCTAATCACTCAACTTTTCAAATATTTCTTTTCTTCCATTTTTCTCCCAAATAGCATCTAGTCATTCTAATGTAGGAAGTACTAATTTCTTATATCTCACAAAGAATGAATTAAGATGTATCTTTTAATTTATCAGTGGATTCCCTTTAACAAAGAACCTAAGGAGTTTATGTGGCATAGTCTGGAAGAAATCATTGTTATCAGAAAAAGAACTTCTGGTACAAGATTCTCAAATTCTAATTAAATTATCTGGTAAATTCATTTTCAGTGGTGGATATCTGTTTGTTGGTCCTGACTGGCAAAATCTGAGATGAAAAAAAACTGATGTGAGGTTACGTAAAATATTGAAAATAGACAAAGTAGAAATGCAGATGGGAAAGAAATGTCCTGACAAAACCCAAAAAGATAAATAGATAAAGAAAAATAAGAGGGGTAATTAGCAAAGAAAAATACTTAAAGCACATTAGTGACTGGAACTCAGAGGTTTGTGTTTGATAATGTTTAGTTGGACACTGTTTCAATTAAACCACTATTTCTAGCGACTCCTGGGGCAAAAGTCATAGAAAAGGAAAGAAGAAAGTGTAGGGAAAAACACCTAAATGATGTTCTTTTTTTAAGATACCTTATTATTTTTTAATGATTTTATTTATTTATACATGAGACACACACACACACACACACACACACACACACACACAGGCAGAGACACAGGCAGAGGGAGAAGCAGGCTCCATGCAGGGAGCCCGCCATGGGACTTGATCCCAGGACTCTAGGATCACGCCATAGACTGAAGGTGGCACTAAACCTCTGAGCCATCCAGCTGCCCCTAAATGATGTTCTAACAAAATATGATAGTTTTTATTTCCCCTTAAAAAATTTTCTATACGAATCCATTGCTCTCATTTCCCATTGAAGGAAATTATGAAAAGAAACTTCACCTCAGTGACTGAGTTCATTCTCCTCGGACTGACCAGTCGCCTGGAGTTGCAGATCGTCCTCTTCCTGCTGTTTCTGGCCATTTACTTGGTCACCCTCGCAGGGAATCTTGGCATGATTGTACTCATCCAGGTCAATGCCCAGCTCCACAAGCCCATGTACTTTTTCCTGAGCCACTTATCCTTTGTGGATCTGTGCTTCTCTTCCAATGTGACTCCCAAGATGCTGGAGGTTTTCTTATCAGAGAAGAAAACCATTTCCTACCCTGCTTGTCTGGTGCAGTGTTACTTCTTTATTGCCTTGGTGCACGTGGAGATCTACATCCTGGCTGTGATGGCTTTTGATCGGTACATGGCCATCTGCAACCCTCTGCTTTATGGCAGCAAGATGTCCAAGAGTGTGTGCACATCCCTCATCACAGGGCCTTATGTGTACGGAGCACTCACTGGCCTCATGGAGACCATGTGGACCTACAACCTAGTCTTCTGTGGCCCCAATGAAATTAACCACTTCTACTGTGCTGACCCACCGCTGATTAAGCTGGCTTGTTCTGACACTTACAACAAAGAACTGTCAATGTTTGTTGTGGCAGGATGTAACCTTTCCTTTTCTCTGCTCATCATCCTGATTTCCTACCTTTATATTTTTCCTGCTATCCTGAAGATTCGTTCAACAGAAGGCAGGCACAAAGCTTTCTCTACCTGTGGCTCCCATCTGACAGCTGTCACCATATTCTATGCAACTCTTTTCTTCATGTATCTCAGACGCCCCTCAAAGGAATCTGTGGAACAGGGAAAAATGGTAGCCGTATTTTATACAACGGTAATCCCCATGCTGAACCCCATGATTTATAGCCTTAGGAATAAAGATGTGAAAGAAGCATTAACCAAAGAGTTGTTAGGAAAAAAAAGGTTTTCTTAAAAGCTATCACTATTGTTTTGGTCCCCAATTGTTTCTAAATCTTTTCCCAGTTACAGGGTGGAATGAGAAATATGGTACATCAAAGAGGAATATTACATTTTTAAAACTTTTAATAATTTTTTAAAGATACAAACAGAAGTAAAATTTTCATTACAAAAGTTTACATGTTTGTACTTGTCATTCGTTTTACCCAGTATTTATTTTCTTTCTTTGTCTTTTGTGCACATGGTAGTATTACATTTCTTCTGTTTTGGGTTTAGATGGAAGGGTGTGATTGTTTTCTGGATAATGAGGTAGATTAGTATTCATATGTGTCACTTCTCAGTTGAGCATTTAATTGTTGGTGAGAAACTGTTCAGTGTTTTTTTTTTTGTTTTGTTTTTTGTTTGGTTTTTGCCTTGCCCTGGTGACCAGCAATATTCAAAATTCAAATTATAAGATGCATTCTTGAGTGAGGACATGTGGGAAAATGCCATGCACCAACTCACACTAGAAGTGAAGAATGGATGACAAGTGCCTTCCTTTTTACAAGGTACTACCATTTGTTGAGTTGCTTATTTCCATGGCATCAAGTACCCTCTTCTGACTTACTCGATTTAATTATATAAAATTCAAACATATGAATCCATATAATAGAGAAATCAAACACAACTCTCAAAAAATCATATTTGAGATTTTATGTTTGTAGTTTTTTTGTTTCTGCATATATATGCATGTTTTCAGGTAAAATATATTTTTGCAATTATTTAAAATTACTAATGTAAAGTACATATGTTGTTTTAAAGGTTGAATAGTACTACAGGCTCATATACACTCGGGTCTCCCTTTCCCCTCATCTTATCTCCCCATAGATAACACATTCTTATTGCTGTCCTTCGCACTTAAATCATTTTAAATTAGAGGCTTATATGTCTATTTATTTATTTTCAAATATGTGCATGATTGATTGGCATCTTTTTACTAAAGTATTATTATTATTATTATTATTATTATTATTTTTACCAACCCCTACATTCATATCCAAGAATCACTAGTGCTTTGTCCTCAAGTTTCTAATATGGTCATATTTGAAATTTTTAATTGATATTTGTTAAAACAACTCTAAACATATCATTAGTAATACCTGAATAATGATATGAGTAGCACTATGAACATTACTAATACTAATTACCAACACTATGAGTAATACTATGAATGCAATTCTCTCATTGCTCATTTATTTGATTTTCAGAGTTACTGGTTGTTTTTACTTTTGCTTTTTTAAAAATTATTATTTTTTTTTGCCAAGCATACACAGAACTATAAAGTACCTTTTACAGAGACAGAATGATAGGTGATCTATAATTCATACATTTTGTCCTTAGGGACATCCTGTTCTCATGTTGAATACTGCACTGGTTGCTCTCTAATATGTTGCAGAGCTGTTATCTGGAGATAGCGATTGCTACTCTTGGTTTAAGATGCTCTGTCCATTCAACTTATTACTGGGCAAAATGCTACAAACTAGACATTGAGTAGTACACAAGAGAGAAAAAGTGCTTTATTATGTGTGGAGGTGGAGATATTGCGTTACCAAGGCAGGCACACAAACAGATAACAAAATATTTCATGCATTGGTAAGTGCTATGGAGAAGGGAAAGCCAGGCAATCTGGGAGACAATGACTTGACAGCATCAGAAGTGAGGATTGTGCCAATGTGTCAGTGACTTGGAAAGGAATCTTGGAGAAGATGTAACATTGACTTCAAAGCCTCATGGACCAGAAGAAGTCAAACACAAGGAGATCTTTGGGAGTTATAAGCAGGAGAATCACTAGTGAGTACAAAGTTTCAGGATGAAGCCTGGCATGTTGAAGTCACAGAAGGAAAAGCCATGTGCCTGGAGTGTAGTAACAGGAGAAACAATGGGAGAAATTGATGCCAGAAAAGTGGTTCCCTTATTTACTGGACAGCACTGTGCATCGTCAGAGTTGACAAGCTAACACACTGCACCAGTTTGCGTTCATGTCTGCACTTTGGTTGCTGCCATGTGATGTGTGGCCAATAGTCCCTTAGGGTAGGCAGAGTGGGGAGTAGTAGTTTGCTTCATTAAGGTTTTTCTTTTTTTAAATTATTGTTGTGTTGAGTCAGCAAAGATCAGTTTATGGAACACTGACTGGACTTTTCTGCTCCAGCTCCAAGTTTCCTGCACACATTTCTCTACCCTTAAAATTTATGACTTAGCTGAAAACTCGTTGACTTACACATGCTTCAAACATTCTTGCTTTCTAGCTTATCTCATTAAGCACTCTAGTCAGGTAATCATGGTTAATAACATACAATTATATGTTACGTATATATATATTAGAAGAGGAAGGGAGGATTCGGAAAGAAAGAGTAAATGTGAAAATGGAGTTAATTAAAACATCCAGGAAAACATTCTAATTTGGAGGAAGGAGAGAGATAAAAGGCAAACTAGAAGTTTTCAGGGTGTGTTCCCTAGGAAATAAAAGAATCTCTGTCCTTTGTCCAATTTCTCTGCACAGGATTTAGGGGATTGAGGGAGGATATAACACACATTCTGATAGACTTGTAGAATCCAAGTACTAGGATAGCCTGTTTCTCTGTTCCAGTTGAACAGTTAGAAGCAACAAATTCCTCAACCAACAATGATTACAGTGTATGTTTAGGGAGGAATGGCTTCAGTCTTCCCAGAACTTCTGTGGTCTTGCATAGTGCGGTAGCTCTAGATTGTTCCCAATTTCTTAAAGGGCCAAAAAGCAGATAAAATTGTCAAATGAAGAGTTCATTTTAATTAATTAATTAATCAATTAATTATATAATTCAGAAAGAAAAGGAGAGAATTCTGAGAGGGCAAAGGGAAAAGGAGAATATAAAACAGTCTCCTCGCTGAGTGTGGAGCCCAGTGGGTGCTCAATGGCAGGACTCTGAGATTATCACCTGTGCTGAAATCAAGAGTTGACCACTTGCCTGACTGACTACCCAGGTGCCCATTTGCTGAGGTCTAAATATGGAAGAGTCATCAGATAAGAATGAGAATATATCAACAGAATATCATCTCCCTGAGAGCAAGTATTACTATAATTATTTTTTAATTATAACTGCATTTAGGCACATAGTAAATGATACATAAACACGTGAATGCATGTCAATGTGTATAGATGCTGATATGAAGTTCAAGAATTGTTGTGTTTTCCAAAAGCCTTGTAGTATATTTATCTTGTAGAACTTACGTGCAGCACCATGGTTATTAGGGACAGGAATGAATTGACTTAAATGTTTTCCACTTTAAAAGATGCGGCCTCATAATATTCATGAACCTCAATTGGAGGAATACAGTTTCATGTCTTACAACATAGATATTGAGAACTAAAAATTATACCCACCACACCTGCAAACAATTCTCTAAATTAAAGAAATAAAAATGAAAAGTGTATGTCCTAATTTATTTTCTCTTCTAAATGGGTAGAAACCATAAACTGGGAGAGGATAGCTACTAGAAATCATCTTCTGTTGATAAAAAGTATTTATCAAGGAATTCCTTTTTTTAAGATTTTATTTATTCATGAGAGACAGAGAGAGAGAGAGAGAGAGAGAGAGAGAGAGAGAGGCAGAAACACAGGCAGAGGGAGAAGCAGGCTCCATGCAGAAAACCCTACATGGTACTTGATCTGGATCACATCCTGGGCCAAAGGTTGTGCTAAACTACTGCTGAGCCACCCAGGCTGCCCAAAGAATTCCTTTTTTTTTTTTTTACAGTGTTACACAATTAAAAATTATCAACCCTAATCTGGGAATTTAGTTGAGTCTTAGAGAAATGAATTAATTTTTTTTCAGGCAAGAAGCTCACGTGAGGCTCATCAACAGGTGAATATGTCAAATGACAAGTATCATCCTTTAGTCTCCAATTTTTTTTTACAGTTGTGTCCTTCCTGAAAATGGAAGGAACTTTATTAATACACAGAATTGAACTCATGAAGTACAGATTACTTGAAGACTATGTCATACAGACATGATTAATATCACATAGGAAATAGTACTCTCCCCAAGCACAAAGAAACATAACACAGTCACCAGGATACAGACAAAACATTTTAAAAGGGGAAGAAAGTAAACTCTCAAGTTCTTCTAGCCCTTTTCTTTTGTTTACTTTAAAAATTGTAATCCTGCTGAGTAATTTTGCTCTTGAGATTCATTTCCCATTATAGATGATGCAATGTGTAGCATTTTAATTACCTCTTCAGGTTTCTGTCTATACCCTCCAGTGAGAGATCCCCATAGTGGGAAATTCAACCCTTATAAATCCTTCTGAATTATCTATCTATTGATAATGACAGATGAGATGTTTCTGAGAACATTTTTCCTTCACGTACAGGTAGGTTCATGCACAGGTAGGTTCATGCATAAGGACAGTGTTGTGTTTTTATGGAATCACTCTGAAGTGTTAGCCTTCCAGGTGACCTTGTAATTCTGTGCAGGAAGACAATGTTCTTGGGAAGGGTTTTCAGGAAGTGGCATGAGAAGCTTCACTACAACAATGCACATCAGTTGTAGTTGGGGCCTTTGGCCGGATGCCCTACTCCAAGAACTGCAATCATTCATGTCTCATCTCACCCAACAAACAGGAGGACTCCTCCCCATGCTAAGTGATAGATAATTCTATTTATGTTTTCTCTAATAAAGACATTTCTCTGCTAGTACAAGTGTCATTTTCCATTTCTCTCACTTTACTCTGTGTTTCTCTGTGTCCTTCCTTCCTCTCTGTCTCATATGCATGTACAGTCATTGAATAAAACTTTGACACAGTTCTACCATTTGTGCTCAAATCAACAGTATGTTCAAGCACAAAGATTACAAGTCCACTTACCCTGAAGATGTTAAAAAATGACCCTGTACTGCTTAGAACCCACTGGTCCTTTTCTGTCCCTTCCTTCTACATACCTGCTTGACTTTTGGAGTTTGAACATGGAGAAAGCCTGAGAGAACGATTTCACTCTGAATGGGATTTTTCTGTTGTTCTCTGCCTTGTTATAAACAGAACTCTGAGTACATCTGTAAGATCCTGGCAGGTTCATTATGGGCCCACACATTTCCAAGGGTAACAATTTTCTCAGTTTGCCTAAGATGGAGGTGTTTCCAAGGATGCAAAACTTTCATTCCTAAGCCAAGAAATTTCTGGGCAAACTGGATGTCATTTACTCACACTACAGATATCCCACCACAGACTGAGCTGGTCACAGACATAGATGGATGTCCTTAGTATTGAGAATTTGAAGCTTATTTTGCTCCCCTATCCAAATTTGTCATGAAACATCTACTAAAATTGAGACCTTCTTGGAGCTAGAGATTCAGCTTATTAGGCGTGACTTATTCACTGAATCATTCCTCACTTCCTAATATCATTTATCTTTTTCTTCTATGTCTTGACCAAATTTGCCATGAGTGAAAAGGAAGCAGTTAAAAATACTCTTGTTGCATATTACTCATATAGTTTATTAATCATCCAAAATCAATGAACTTGTACAAAGTGTTTCTAAAGGGGAGCTTAGATAGAGTAGACTGAAAACATAAAAAGATTTCTTGCCCAAATATGTGGAGAATGGTAAATTATTCAGAAGAAAGTAAATGAATTATGTAGACCCCTCAGAGCAAAGAGGATTTCAAATGATTTTGGCAGGGAGGACCTATACTGCGATCTCTATCTCTTTGCCTCAGTCACTACCAATAGTCTAGAGAAGGATGAAAGCCATGTCTTGATTTTCCCATTTCCATCTGTTATCTATCACATAAATTTCTACCAGAAGCAGTGGGAGGCACAGAGGTAGTGGGAAAACTAAAAGATAAATCCTGAGGAATAAAGAAAGCAGGCCAGATCTCAGATGATAATGGGTAAGAACAGTTAGGTGTCTTTTTGACAAGAAATGAGTTGGACATAAGAACTTATGATGGATAAGAGAAACCAGTGATTTTTTTGGTGGAAATATTAACTATATAAATGAAGAAGTGAATCAATAAATATAAAAGTGATGATGATGATGATGATGCTTTTCTAACTTGTACTTTGCTGGCACATACAACATGATTTATAAATAACCAATGATCAGTTTTGCAATCTCTTGATTCATAAATAGTAGATTGTGAGTAGAATATTGCTGCTGGCAAATGAGCTCAGAATATATAAGCTAAAATATTAGAATGTGCTAGATGGTATCCAGATTCCACAAATCTAGCCATTTTATTTGATACTGCCCCAAACTAAAAAGAACCTTCTTCCCAACCCCTCAAAAAATGTCCTTATGTTTTTATTTTTTTTATATGTTTTAGAAATGTCATTGATGTAAACTTAAATATCGATAGAAGAATATAATAAGCCCTCACTCAGTGTTTTATTGTTATTATTTTATACAAAGTTCTAAGACAGAAAGAAAGGAAGAAATGGGCTACCATAGAATCTGTTAATGCTTCAAGACCCAAGGGAGAAGAATGGTCTAACAAGAGGAAATGATTCTTGAATTTATTTTTATTGGACTTGTTTACAATGTGGACAAATGGCAGGCAATGATTCAGTTCTCAATAGTTGATTTTCAAGATTTTAAACTTTTAAAGTTTAAAATTTAAAAGATTTTTTAAAAGTTTTAAAACTCTCTAATTCAATGTGATGCTTTAAAAGAATTTTCCTTTGCATAAGGATAATTGGTTTGTACTATACCATTTTATATAGTTTTATTTAATCATTTTTATGATAAACAGTTCAATAGGCAAGTTTCATAAATGGATATTGAACTTTCTAATGATGAAATAGCATTTCTTTGTGGTTTTGAATAAATTTATAATGTATTAAAGACCTTTGAAACTCTATAAATCTATTGAATAATTAAAATATATGCACATTTTAAAATGTGGGGCTGGTGGTAAAAGGTCTTTCCTTTTCAAGAGACAGCAAGAACAAACATTCTCCTTTTTAATTTTTTTTTTAAGAGACAGAGTCAGGAAGGGGCAAAATGAAAGAGAATCTAGAGCAGGCTCCACTCCCATTGTGGACCCCAATGCAGGGCTTGATCTCGAGACCCAGAGATCATGATCTGAGTCAGATTCAAGAGTCAGATGCTTAACTGACTGAGCCAACCTGGCTGCCTACCTTCTGAAATTTTTGTGTAGACAAGAATAACTATTGCAAGTTCTGTCAGGGTATTTGTGAAATCTTATTTTCCTATTTTTTTTCTGTAAAAAAGTTTATGTAGAATTACATGTATGAGAGAAAGAGATACTGCTAAGAAAATATGTATGAGAAAGAATAGAGGAAAAACAAAAAGAAAACTAGCTGAGGAATTGAAAGAATGGATTAGGACATGTTATTATATATGATGAATGGCTCTATTTGGTTGGTGTATTTTCTGATTTCTGTTTATTTGGTTAGATAACATGCATCTTCCTCTGGATCAGATTTAAGAAAATGCTCAATTTTACTGATGTAACAGAATTCATTCTTTTGGGATTAACGAGTCGTCCTGAACTGCAAGTCCTTTTCTTTGTGGTGTTCTTACTGGTCTACACTATCACACTGGTCGGGAACATTGGCATGATCATTCTAATCAGGATCAGTCCCCAGCTCAACAGCCCCATGTACTTTTTCCTCAGCCACTTATCTTTTGCCGATGTGTGGTTCTCCTCTAATGTCACACCGAAGATGTTAGAAAATCTGGTGGCTGAGATCAAAACCATTTCCTACGCTGGCTGTATAGTGCAGTGTTTTTTCTTCATTGCCTTTGTCCATGTGGAGGTGTTCATCCTTGCCGTGATGGCCTTTGACAGATACATGGCGATTGGCAACCCTCTGCTCTATAGCAGCCGAATGTCAAGGACCATCTGTATTCGACTGATCTCTTTTCCCTACATATATGGTTTCTTCATTAGTCTGATCTCCACACTGTGGACCCATGGTCTATACTTTTGTGGGAACGTAGAGATCAACCACTTCTACTGTGCAGATCCAGCTCTCATCAAAATGGCCTGTGCAGGGACCTTTATCAAAGAATACACCATGCGCACATTGGCAGGGCTCAACTTCTCTTATTCTCTACTAGTCATTATCATCTCCTACATTTTCATCCTCATCGCCATCCTAAGGATGCGCTCAGCAGAAGGAAGAAAGAAAGCCTTTTCCACATGTGGCTCCCACTTGACAGCTGTCACCATATTCTATGGAACCCTCTTCTTCATGTATCTCAGAAGTCCGACAGAAGAGTCTGTGGAACAGGGCAAGATGGTGGCTGTGTTTTACACCACAGTAATTCCTATGTTGAACCCCATGATCTACAGTCTCAGAAACAAAGATGTGAAGGAGGCCATGAGCAGAGCAGTCAGTAGAACTTTTTTAACTAAGTAAAATAGAAACTTCAAATGTATGATGACACCATAGTTTGAAGGAGAGTGTAAATTTACCTTTTTTTTTTTTCAAATTATTCTTAGAAGAGTTGTTACTTATGTTTTCAGTAAAGTGACCGGGAATACATAAATGAGAAAGGAGTAGTGGCATGAAGGTAAGGGAAGTATTTTGTAGACCTGACTTTCTTGGTCTATGAGCCCTGAGATGATGAGTTGTGCTGACAATAGCATCCACTCTTTCCCTTCCACACAACATCAAGTTCAGTAGGTTATTTTGTGACTGGGAATGTTTGCTCCTTGCTTTTGAATATTTAACACATCAGTGTTTTGGGTATGATTTTAAAAGAACTGTAATGGTGTCTTCTTGAATCTAGAATAGATGTCGATTTGAGATTACATATTATTTTAAAACTGTTCCATTGAATACGATTTCACCATGAGGCATTGTTATAACTGGAGACAGTACAGCTGAGAATGGAATGTTTTATGTAAAATATGATATAAAATATGTGTAAGCAATGGGAATTGATATAACTGTATCCTGGATGAGTGTTTACCTTCCAAATATATAGTAGTTAATTCAATAAACTTCATTTGTATATGAACATACTTGATGTCCTATGGTATCCATCTAAGATCCATTTTATGTCTTTCACTACAATAACTATCAGAAGGTGATCACAGAATCTCAGTGATGTTTTAGAACTTGGATTTTTTTTTCATAAATATATTTCGATAAGTTATCTTTAGAAAATTGGAGGAGATGTGGATAAATTTGTTCTTTTATGCTTTTTAAAAAGTACAGTTGTGTTTGGTGGCAGTTAGTAGCAGAACCCTTAGTAGTTGTAGCACATTTCTATGTACCTTGTTTCATATCTGACTTTGAAATGAACACATCATCATTCATTCGTAACACATGCTCTTTATGCTCTATCCTTTGTTTTTCTTTTTTTTAAGATTTTATTTATTTATTTATGAGAGAGAGAGAGAGAGAGAGAGAGAGAGACAGGCAGAGGGAGAAGCAGGCTCCATGCAAGGAGCCTGACGTGGGACTCGATCCTGGGACTCCAGGATCACACCTCGGGCCAAAGGCATGCGCCAAACTGCTGAGCCACCCAGGCATCCCTGTTTTTCTATAATACTATTGCCTTAGTTTCAAAATGCTTTTATATGAAGGATAAGAAGGATTTAAAGGCACAAAATGTTAAATTTCATTGTGAATGCTCAAAATCTGTAATCTGCCTTTTCAGGATTTAAGTCCTGTTCATTTTCTTTGTTTACCAATAGTTTATAAGAATATTAAAAGATAAGGCTATGTTTTTCACAAAGAAAGCAGATTTATGCATGCACTGTATGTGTTTATATGCATACACATATACGTATATGTTACAAAAGTATACATATGTGTGTATGTATATTTATGTGTTTTGTGTGTGTGTGTGTTTCAGAGTAGTCAACTTGATTGTACTTTCCAGGAGTTCTTAGGAATTTTCTTTGAGAATATTTTTTGTAATTGTCACATAAAATAACCAACATGATTATATCATTTATAATATTATATGGTTTAATATTGTGGGCTCTGTTATTGTACTATATTATTTCCAGTTTCACTACATTTAATTTGAATTTTATAACTTCAAATTACCTACATCTTCAACAGCAGAAATCCTTTCCCAACATAGCTGTATCTTGGCAGACAGTATAAAACTTAGTCTACCTGAAAGCCAGTAATTTTCCTTATTATTAAAGTTTAAATGTTGGAAAGGATGCGGAGGAAAGGGAACCCTCTTACACTGTTGGTGGGAATGTGAACTGGTGCAGCCACTCTGGAAAACTGTGTGGAGGTTCCTCAAAGAGTTAAAAATAGATCTGCCCTACGACCCAGCAATTGCACTGTTGGGGATTTACCGAAAAGATACAGATGCAGTGAAACGCCGGGACACCTGCACCTCGATGTTTCTAGCAGCAATGTCCACAATAGCCAAACTGTGGAAGGAGCCTCGGTGTCCATTGAAAGATGAATGGATAAGGAAGATGTGGTTTATGTATACAATGGAATATTCCTCAGACATTAGAAACGACAAATACCCACCATTTGCTTCAATGTGGTTGGAACTGGAGGGTATTATGCTGAGTGAAGTGAGTTAGTCGGAGAAGGACAAATATTATATGGTCTCATTCATTTGGGGAATATAAATAATAGTGAAAGGGAATAGAAGGGAAGGGAGAAGAAATGTGTGGGAAATATCAGAAAGGGAGACAGAACATAAAGACTCCTAACTCTGGGAAATGAACTAGGGGTGGTGGAAGGGGAGGAGGGCGGGGGGGTGGGGGTGAATGGGTGACGGGCACTGGGGGTTATTCTGTATGTTGGTAAATTGAACACCAATAAAAAATAAATTTATTATTAAAAAATAAATAAATAAAAAACTAGCAAAGTGAAAAAAAAAATAAAGTTTAAATATTCTTGAGTATTAGTGAAGTCCAAGATTACAACACACTCCTCGGGCATTTGAATTATTTCAATTCTTTTTTACGCTTTTTATCTATTTCTCTGTTGGGGAATACATTTTTCTTTTGCACAGAAGCAATTATTTTTCTAATTACTCTGTTTTAAGAGTGTTGTCTCACTGTACATTAAGCTCCATGTGAGAAGAATCCATTTCTGTTGTGATCATCACTGTAATATCAGTATTATAAACTCTGAGTCATTTTGGATCAAAAATTGAAATTTTTATCCTCACAATTAATAGTTACTTTTGGGTAATAGGATGAGATGAATAGCAGTCCAAACTGGAACCAATGCCTAGATTCAGAAATCCAGTCCCTGATTGATTAGAAGTGTAACCTTGAGAAGTCGTTGAAACTCTCTGGGCTCTAAGTTTCTTGTCTGTAAATATTTATAGTAATGATGTCAAGATGTAGTTATGAGAATTAAGTTAAATTAGCACATGCTAAATCTAATATATGCTTTATTGTTGCTATTATTAATTTTCTTATTTTCCCTTGCAGAAAATGATGTGATGCAGATATGTTTTTTCTGCTTTGATATGCTATAGTTTTCGTTGTAGGGAATGATAACTTATTTCATCTTTCACTGAAAAAGCCCAGTGGCACAAGACTGTGGACTGCAGCACACAAGATTGCTTCATGCAGATTGAGTGACATCATCACCAAGTTTAACGTGATGCAAACCCAAAGCCAATTGTGTTATTTGATCCCAAGACACTTTCAAAATAACTTGAGTTTGAGGAATAGCAAAATTGTAAAAATCTGCTATTAATACAAAATTCTCTTCCTCTAGAGAGCTACTTGCCCCTAGGGTTGTTTGTAGAGAACGCTTCTTAATTGGTTCTTTTTTTTTTTTTTTTTTTTAATTTCTCTAAGGCAACCATTTAAGGGAAACTTCTCTTGTGGACTTTCAGGTTCTCTCTTGTCTCGTAAACATTGTTTATCATATTTTTTAAAGATTTTATTTATTTATTCATGAGACACAGAGAGAGAAAGGCAGAGACACAGCAGAGGCAGAGGTTAGAAGCAGGCTCCATGCAGGAAGCCCGAGGGGACTCCATCCCTGGTCTCCAGGATCATGCTGCGGGCAGAAGGAGGCGCTAAACAGCTAAGCCACCAGGGCTGCCCTGTTTATCATATCGTATGTAGCATTTGCTTTTCACTTCTGCATTCTTACTGGGAATATTTCTCTTCATTATCAGGTTGGTATAAAAATGTATCTGATTTGTCAGATTAAATTTGCATCTTAGATTTTATTTTCTCTTATTCTTTATAATTACCTTTATTTATTCCATACATATCTGTGTGTGTAGGTGCGTATTTGTGCAGATGGTAGAGACAGAGAAATGGGAAGGAAAGAGAAAAAGAGAGAAAGAGAGAGAGATTTTCTATAGAGATTTGATTATTTGATTATTACAAACTATTAATGGAAACTATAATTTGCAAGAGTGCATTTAATAATAATCGCCCCATGTATTTATTATGCATGAATGTGTAAGATCTCTTTTCATACTCCTAACTAAACAATGAAGTGAGTATTATTATTACAGTTACATCACAGTAAGGCATAGAGAAATTAAAGAGAAGCAAAACAAGTATAAAACCAGTCCTTGCTGGGATGCCTGCTGGCTCAGTGATTAGGCCTCTGCCTCCAGCTCAGGTCGTGATCCTGGGGTCCTGGGATCGAGTTTCACATCAGGCTCCCCACAGGGAAACTGAGTCTCCCTCTGCCTGTGTCTCTGCATCTCACTCTGTGTGTCTCTCATGAATAAATAAATAAAATCTTAAAAAAAAAAAAAAAAAGAAAATGAGTGCAAAATATCCAAGAAACTTTCCCAGAGCTCCACTGGATCCTCAAAGTAGACTGAATCATTCCCCACTTTCTGATTCTCCTATAAATCTGTAAAAATTTATTACAGTTTTAGAAATTTTAATTACCACTATAAATGGTGACTTTAATCTCTTTATTTTACATATGTTTAAACTCTAGAATATAAGAGTCAATAATGTTTAGTAGAAAAAAAGAGTCCACATCTAGGGATTATGTATGATTATATGGATGTGTACAAGTAGTTTACTCCTTTCTCCTTGGCTTTGATGACCATGTGGTCAGTTTGTCCCTGTTTTATTTATTTATTTATTTATTTATTTATTTATTTATTTATTTATTTATTTATTTTTATTTATTTATTTATTTATTTATTTATTTATTTATTTTAATAATAAATTTATTTTTTATTGGTGTTCAATTTGCCAACATACAGAATACCACCCAGTGCTCATCCCGTCAAGTGTCCCCCTCAGTGCCCATCACCCATTCACCCCCACCCCCGCCCTCCTCCCCTTCCACCACCCCTAGTTCAATTCCCAGAGTTAGGAGTCTCTATGTTCTGTCTCCCTTTCTGATATTTCCCACACATTTCTTCTCCCTTCCCTTCTATTCCCTTTCACTATTATTTATATTCCCCAAATGAATGAGAACGTACACTGTTTGTCCTTCTCTGATTGTCTCGTTTCACTCAGCATAATACCCTCCAGTTCCATCCACGTTGAAGCAAATGGTGGGTATTTGTCATCTCTAATGGCTGAGGAATATTCCATTGTATACATAAACCACATCTTCTTTATCCATTCATCTTTCGATGGACACCGAGGCTCCTTCCACAGTTTGGCTATTGTGGACATTGCTGCTAGAAACATCGGGGTGCAGGTGTCCCGGCGTTTCATTGCATCTGCATCTTTGGGGTAAATCCTCAGCAGTGTCAATTTAAATGAGTGCAAGCATTAGGTGAGATTAAAAGTAATATTTTCTCAGACACTTAGGTCTGGTAAATTATTTGATTAAATGGCTTCCATCCCTAATTATTGACAATATACTTATAAAGAAAAAGTGATAAGGTAAAAAATCATTTATGCTATGGGTCAAAATAGAACTGTAAATATTGTAAAATATGAAACTACCAAACATGTCTCTATTGGAAAAAAGAGATGTTTAAGAAATACTCTTGGAAGGGCGCCTGAGTGGCTCCGTCAGTTAAGCAGCTGGATCTTGATTTTGGCTCAGGTCATGGTCTTAGGGTCCTTGGATCGAACCTTGCATCTGGCTCCATGCCCAAGGGGAAGCTCCTTGATGAATTACTCTCTTCCTTTACCTCTGCCCCTCCTCACATAGGATCTTTGTGTGTGTGTGTGTGTGTGTGTGTGTGTGTGTGTGTGTGTGTGTCTGAAATAAAAAAAATCTTTAAAAAAATGAAATAGTCTTGGAATTTTGGCTGAGCACAATATTTAGTACTAGTATGCTTCAATCACAATATTTAGTATAACTGGCATCCTAGGGCACCTCAGTAGCTTTCAGAGAGCCTGCTCCATGGCAAGTGCTTAGGAGAGATGTGCCGTGAGAACAGCAGAGTGCAGTCACGGAGAGTGAATAAAGAAAGATGAAAGAAGCGTGGGTAAAGAGTTAAATTAATAAACCAACACTTGACTTTTAAATTATTTCTTTCTAGCCATTACTGAGATTGCTAACCCGTGTTGACTCTGAATTGAGAAAATGCTCAATTTCACCGATGTGACAGAGTTCATTCTTTTGGGACTGACCAGTCATCAGGAATGGCAAGTTCTCCTCTTTGCCATTTTTCTTGCAGTCTACATTGTCACGGTGGTGGGCAATGTTGGCATGATCGTGTTGATTAAGGTCAGTCCACAGCTTAACAGCCCCATGTATTTTTTTCTCAGCCATTTGTCATTTGTGGATGTGTGGTTTTCTTCCAACGTGACCCCCAAAATGCTGGAAAATCTGTTATCTGAGACAAAAACGATTTCTTATGCTGGTTGTTTGGTACAGTGTTTCTTCTTCATTGCCCTTGTCCATGTGGAAATTTTCATTCTTGCTGTGATGGCCCTTGATAGGTACATGGCAATTGGGAAGCCCCTGCTGTATGGCAGCAAAATGTCTAGGGCTGTGTGTATTCGGCTGATTTCCTTCCCTTACGTATATGGTTTTCTGACTAGTCTGGCAGCAACCCTGTGGACATATGGCTTGTCCTTTTGTGGGAATATTGAGATCAACCACTTCTACTGTGCAGACCCACCTCTCATCAAAATGGCATGTGCTGGGACCTTTGTAAAAGAATACACTATGATCATACTTGCAGGTATTAATTTCACATATTCCCTGACTGTAGTGACCATTTCTTATCTGTTCATTCTCCTTGCCATTCTACGGATGCACTCGGCGCAAGGGAGGCGGAAAGCCTTTTCCACCTGTGGGTCCCACTTGACAGCTGTCATCATATTTTATGGGACTCTCATATTCATGTATCTCAGACGTCCCACAGAGGAGTCTGTGGAACAGGGGAAAATGGTAGCTGTGTTTTATACCACAGTGATTCCCATGCTGAATCCCATGATCTACAGTCTGAGGAACAAGGATGTGAAAGAAGCCATGAGCAAAGTGATCAGCAGAACATGTTTAACAAAATAAAATAAAATTCAGTTAATATTATTTTCTGTGTTTCATAAGCATTTGACAACAGGTTGTGGTTCAGTACATCACTTAGAGACTTTTTATAAAAGCTACAGTTTTTGTAAAATAGTGAGACTCAAACTTAGAGAAAAAGTGATAAATCTATCCCTATTGATGTGAGTAGTCAGGATTAATTAAAACTTAATAAATTAATTAGTTGAAAAAGTTATTGGAGACAATATTCACAGGTACACTAATGAAATTGTTCAAATATAGGGCTTAAATTATGACTGTTTTTTCTTTTTTTTTTTTTTATTTATGATAGTCACAGATAGAGAGAGAGAGGCAGAGGGAGAAGCAGGCTCCATGCACCGGGAGCCCGACGTGGGATTTGATCCCGGGTCTCCAGGATCGCGCCCTGGGCCAAAGGCAGGCGCTAAACTGCTGCGCCACCCAGGGATCCCTATGACTGTTTTTCTTAGTAAAAAATGCAATGGATGAGTATGGGAAATGCTTATAGATTTGCCTATTTGGAGAGTAAATTGAGGCAAAAATAGTTTTCTAGTATGACAACATAATATTGGTGGTCTTGGTAATGGTTGTGAGATTTTTGTGGAAACAAATGCTTTTTCTTCAATATGAAGGTGGGCCTTTTTAGAGAATGCTACATTGAAATTAGCTATCCTCTTGCATGTAATCCCTTTTCAACTTTTTTAGTGTCTAAGAGAGATACCACATGGTATGTGTCTCTCTGTTACAGATTCCAGGAACTGCCATGTCCCAATCCCTAGCTGACCAGTGATCAGACTTGCCTCTGCCACAGTGTCTTCAGTGGACCAAAGAGTGGGCAGAGTCAGTGAATGGATGCATAATTTTGAAAACACAGCTTTCTTGATTCCACTTGCTAAATAAAATAAATTAGTATATTCATGTGGAATATTTTGCACACATGTGACTAAGATATAGTAGTTAAATATTTTTAAATGATTTTTGTATTTGAAAGACATAAAGTGTTTAAGGTGGTCTTTTTGATGCTAATGATTATGTGTCCCATCATGATAATGTAAACATAATTTGGTGTCTCCAATACTTCATTTCATGAGATATGCCCCTGAGGAACAACTTTAAAATATGGACTTCTTAAAGTCTCTATCAATATATACATGTATACATACATTAATAACCTGCTGTTTTGCTGTAGAGAATACACAACTACCACACTACTTATGTAATTACAAATTTATCTGCAAAGATGTAAATACAAAATGACATTGATGTAATATGAGAATAAACATTCTTCTGTATCCATTTTTGACTTTTCATTTTCTTCAAGGGGAGCCAGGAATACATATGAACTCATTTAACACAGAAAAATGCATGTGATCAGCACCACTTTAAGACTATTTGCATTTAAACAAATTACTAATTGAGATTAAATATAGTACTGTAACATTGTGCCTATAGTTGCAGTGCTTAAACCCCCTAAAGACTTTAAGATTTAACTCCATGTTACTTTTGGGGTTAGTTAAAAGTAACTTTGTCAAGATAACTGTTTATTCGCTGTTTATTGGAGAACTCTTGATATGCCAGTTAGTTGTTGATAACTAATAAATTTCAAAGTATGACTTTAAAACATTTTAATACTAGTAATGGGCTAGTAGGTGGATTTGGATCTTTGTTACCTTTCTCTTTCTTTCTATCTTTTTTTCCCCTCCAAAAGCTATTTCTATTTACTTTTTTGATAGTTAGTGTTACTTGAAGAATGAAGACATCATGTTCCTTGTTTGAGTTCATCAAATTTCAAATTAATTTGTGGATCACCTTGGATAAATTGTTTTTTGTTATTCATCCAGTAAATTTTTAGTTCGTTGTCACTGCTCTCCAAGGTCTCTCCAGGCTCAAAATTTCTATGAATCTAGCTTCTTTGGTAGAACCTAAAGCAATTTTGCCTTTTGGCGAGAATATACTTTGAAAAATAAATCTTATTGTTACATTTATTTCTACACCCGTCACCCTCATTATATTTAAGCATCTCCAACATAAAATCTCTCCTTATCATGCTGCAAACCAAGAATATTTTCCCAAGATGCATAACTGCTAAGTGTGAATCAAAGAAAACAGAACCCATATGAAGGTGGGAGAGATCACACCATGTTATCAAGAATTTTGACTTCTTAATTTTACTAGAAGTGTTACCCTTCTAATGAAGAGTCTTTAACTTCTCTTACCCCTGAGATGTTTTTGGCAGCTGAATCATTATTCCTTTCATAATTACTTGGGTAGTTCCCTGGGGAGATGTTTTCAATGTTCTTAGTGTTCAAAATTCTATTATAAATAGCGAGCCTTTGTCATGTGATGACCTCCTCTGCTGAAGGTAGGTCTGCAAATTGTATACCCCTTGCAATACAGATTAATGCAGTCAAATCTTTTCACTTTTATCCATTTGAAGATAAGACTGAGACTTTGTAGACTTATATGTAATCACAGTGCTTTATTTTATGATATTATATTACTGGGGAATTCTCTAACCTTTCAAAACATCTTAAGAATGAGCTCGTTACAATGAAGATTTATAAAGTTTTATCTTTGTTTTTTATCCTTCTCACTCTTCTCTGCAAATATCATTGATATTTGCAATGCCCACATTGTTGTTTTAAAATAGATGTGAATGGAGTTGAGGTTACTATATCAGTGGTAATGATCCTTAGTCCCATGTTTTGGTTTCCTCTTTGCAAAGTAATGATGCTAACAGAACCTGTTTCCTAGAACCTATTCATGCAAAAGGTTCGGTAAGCACTCAGTAAAAGCTATTCTTATGATATTATAAAGCTGAGACTGTTGTCATTAGAAAAATCTGTCTTAGGTTTATGAAATATTATAATGTGTTATATAGAGCTGACCTAGAGATCGCAGCACTTTAAAAAGAGTCCTAACTGTGAATATTCCTGCGTATCAGTTATACTTCACATCCAAGCCAGGCAATTTAAAGAGTTCCCAAGATGAATGAGACAAACTCTGCTACCACAGAGCTAATGATTATGTGTAGAGGAAAGGAAATGCACACTCCCACAAGGAATAAAAAAAATTTGGAGTAGTATTAGTTTATGTTTCTTAGATCTTGATGCTTTTTCACCTTTTGCATTTTTATAAAATATATTTATATTGTTTTATACCTAAAACAATAAAGTAGTACCATTAATCCAAGTCAAATTCATTAATTGGAGGATCATGGGTTCATCAAGTGAGATCATGAGTTTTTACATAGGGAACTCCCTGCCCTTAGCTCTATTCCCACGCCAGATTGCAACTGTCATCTGACTCAGTATCTCCACCTTTGAAAAGAGCCAAACGATGAGTTTACAATCATGGAAATCTATTGTAAGAGGAAACTTGTATTAGAGTTAAAACTTTGATGCCTATTATATTACATGCCCAATTAATAGCATATTTAATCCACTATTAAACATTTTTCAGGGTAAGAAAATAGTTCATAGAGATTAATTCACTTCCTGAATTCTTCCTGCTACTAGTTGCAGGGGGCCATGATATAATCACAGAGCTCGCATATTTTTTAATATATAATGGGATAACTCCAGCAACACTCTTTTTTACCATGAGAAGCTAATATTTCTCCTTTTGAGCTTTTGCATTCCATGCCCTTCATCTTTCATATGTTTACACAGTTGGCTGTTTCACTCACTCACTCATTCAGAAGTACCCTCCTCCAAAAAGTCTTGGATCACTCTGTCTATACTCTATCTCCTCTTATCCTCCTAGCATATTGTAGTTTTGTCACAGTCAGTCCACTTCCTAAAGTATCTCATTTTTATGTTTGGACCCTTTTCAATGAAAATAGACTATGATGCAAGCCAGAATCTTCCACATCTTCTTCACTGTCAATATCCAGAATTTAGAATACTTCTAGATATAGGGGGGCCTGAGTGGCTCAGTAGATTAAGCATCTGACTCTTGATTTCAGGTCAGGTCTTGATCTCAGGGTTGTGGGATCGAGCCCTTTGTCAGGGTCTGTGCTGGGTGTAGTGCTTGCTTCGGATTGTCTCTCTCTGCCTCCCCCAACCCCTCTCTTCCTCTCTTAAAGAAACAAACCAAAAGAACTTCTAGATATAACAAATATATCTGCCATATGGTTAGCTTTGGTGTTTGTAAATCAATTAAGGTAAGCAGTTATAAACAAAGGCCCATTGATAAGAGAGTAATATATCCTTTAAACACTTTTATTATGGAGAGCTCAACTCCCTAAGATGGTGCTAATCCTACAGATACAACCTTAAGAATTTATGGAAAGTTTTTACTTCTTGAAGGAAAAAAGCTGGTAAAGTGTAGTAAATAGGGAAAATATTATTTGGAAACCTTTTCCTTGAGAGAACATTAAGTGTGAACATGAATAAGAAGGTGTAGAACTGATTGTTTTTGAAAACCAGTGGAATCTGAAATAACATGTCACCTAAACTTTATGTCACAAGATTTACCTGTAGACATGATTTTGATAGTGGGTACAGCATACAGACAAGCATAATGTTTAGCTAAATGGAATAAAATATGGTTAGGGGTTTCATATGTTCAAGGCATATAATGGCATATGCTGACAACAGGTATGGCAAATATGTAAAAACTAGATTGTAACATCAACTTATTATGTAAGTCCATAAATTGGAGAGAATTTAGCCATTCCCTGACTTTTAGTCTGATATGATTCATATTTGTGTCTTGGGATTTTTAACATTAGTGTAATAATCTGTCAAAATGTAAAAGTCCAATTTTAATAATACATGATAACAATGTACAGAGTTGTCTATTTTACTGATAAAAAAAACCAATATATATTTGTGGTAACTAATACCTATAAGACCTACTAAAGGAAACAATGAAGCCTATATATTCTAATCATGGACATGGGACAAAATTGCATTGATTTTTGATTATTTTAATTAGAATAAGGATAAATGTGGCTCAAAAGTTTCAAGAATAAAAACAGATCCGTTCATGTGTTTTATTTCCCCATAGGTACTACAGATTGGCTCTATGTTAAGGCAATGCCAAATTTCACAGATGTGACAGAATTTATTCTTCTGGGCTTGACCAGTCGTCAGGAGTTTCAAGTTCTCTTTTTTGTGGTATTCCTGGTAGTTTACATGATCACTCTGTTAGGGAACATTGGCATGATCATTTTGATCAGCATCAGTCCTCAGCTTCAGAGCCCTATGTACTTTTTCTTGAGTCATCTGTCTTTCGTGGATGTGTGGTTCTCTTCCAATGTTACCCCCAAAATGCTGGAAAACTTATTATCAGAGACAAAAAGCATTTCCTACGTGGGGTGTTTGGTGCAGTGCTACTTTTTCATTGCCCTCGTGCACGTGGAGGTTTATATCTTGGCAGTGATGGCTTTTGATCGCTACATGGCCATCTGCAACCCTTTGCTTTATGGCAGTAAAATGTCCAGGACCGTCTGTGTTCGGCTTATCTCTGTGCCTTATGTCTATGGGTTCTCTGTTAGTCTAATATGTACACTATGGACATATGGCTTGTACTTCTGTGGAAACCTTGAAATCAACCATTTCTACTGTGCAGACCCTCCTCTCATCAAGATTGCCTGTGGGGGTGTCCACATCAAAGAATACACGATGATTGTTATTGCTGGAATTAACTTCACATACTCTCTCTCTGTGGTCCTCATCTCCTACACCCTCATTGTAGTCACTGTGCTACGCATGCGCTCCGCTGATGGCAGGAGGAAGGCATTCTCCACATGTGGGTCCCACTTGACAGCTGTTACCATGTTTTATGGGACTCTCATATTCATGTATCTCAGGCGTCCCACTGAAGAGTCTGTGGAGCAGGGAAAAATGGTGGCTGTGTTTTATACCACAGTGATCCCCATGCTGAATCCCATGATCTACAGTCTGCGGAACAAGGATGTGAAAGAGGCAGTCAACAAAGCAATTGCCAAAGCAAACTTGGGGTAGTGATGCTGGAGAAAATATTTTTTTGGTATGTTGCTACCTATTATAAATGTTGAGGCATAAAAGTCCTAACATAGCAAGGATTTTCTAAAGGCAGCTCTTAGGTACATAAAAGGGTCCTATCTAATGATGCTTTACCCCAGGAATGGACTCTAATTGCTAGGACTGCTTTATTCTACACATAAAACTATATTATCAAAACTGACATATTATTGTCATTCACAGTGTACATAAAATTGTGTTAAGTGTAAACATTGGAGGAATGCAGAAATAAGTCTGATATTAATAAATGTTGATTTAGAGGTGAGTTTGTCAGAATTCAGCATGGTTTCCTAGGCTATTTTCTCTATATGCATGGTCCTCCATATTGGTTTCATATGAAATTTAAAATTTCATAAGGAAAAGAGAGAGAATTCATGTCTTTTTCATGACTTTCAGGATGTTGATGGCCATTGATTATCCAAAAAATTGTTCTGTAATGTTCATACTCTCATGGGCTTCTGAAAACAAATTTGCGTTCCGAATCTTCCACCCAAGTCTCAATACAATCATATGTTCTATCCTCAGTATGTGTTGTTTGATAATTAACCATGTTCCTACTTTGGGAAGCAGTTTAATAACTCTAACTCTACTCCATAGTTTGGATTCTGGTATAACCCTTGATAAAAACTCCGAAATACAGAACCAAAGAATGTAATGTTAGTGAGAAGAATCTTGTATCTGACGATAATTTGAAACCTCATCAACCAAAGTTTTAATAGGACGAAGTCTGGCAGCCAAAGGTCAGATTTTATATATCAGAAAATTCATAATGTTCATTTTTTTCATTATGATGAGGACAGGAGACTCCTTTGTCACAAGTATTCACTCCTTTAACATCAAGAAATTTATTAATTTTTGTTACTTTCTGTTTATTTATGAGGCTCTTTCTCATTTGCAGTGGTTGTCATCTAAAGTTCAGTTTTCAGATTTATTTAGATAAAATTATGAATTAATTTAAGAAAATATGTAAAACTAATAATAAACGTGATGTGTCGATGAGGCAAAGTCATAAGGCATAATAGTCTAAAACTCAGAAAACATAACTGATGTCCACAGTCACACACACCTCTCTCTCTCTCTCTCTCTCTCTCTCTCTCTATATATATATATATATATATATATATATATATATATAACTATACTGTGCATATATTATATTGTATAATGCACATGACAACTTCTTGGGGGGTACTGTCTCTCAGGTACTACTTCCAATAGGGTTTTTATAAATCCCCTTGTCTTATTTTTTTCTCAGAGTCATAATTTCTGCAGTGTCTAAACTATTATATGGTTTGAGTGAGACAAAATCCAGTAAGGTCTGTTGTGAAAGTCTCTGTCATTATACCACTGGTGAATGTTAGTAATATAATATTCAAACAGCATTAGAGAGAACTCAGTTATCCAATATGCTTTCCAAACTCTTCAATGAATTTACCTCTAGAAAGTAACCAGCTTTAGAAGTTTCCAAGCTTCATAAGCACCATGTATTCAGAACTTAAAAATGTTAAAGCCACTTTCATCTTTTTCTCACCACTAGGACATGTTTTTGAGGAGCCAGAGATATTAGCCAATGTCACTTAGCTGGAAGTGGTAACACTTAGGTTTGAACTTAAGATCTCAAGATTCCAAGAACTAGCTTCTATTTAACTAAGATGCCAAGACAGATTTTGTTTTTTGGTCATTCCTGGGTTTGGATCATGAGGTTCTTGAGATGAAAACAAGGATGACAGAGAGAATAAAAAGAAGAATCAGCTCATGGTAGGTAAGAACTCATATGTCACCCTGGCAAATACAGTTAGTATGGCTTCATTTGATGATGAACTTCATTTTGTTTGTTTGTTTGTTTGTTTGTTTGTTTGTTTTGTTCACTGTTAATTGTTTATAACTTAATTATTTGAATGAACAAAATGTATTGGCTCTATCACCACATTGATTCTAACACCTACCACAATACATAGGTCATAACAGCATAGTTTTATAGTTCAGCAGACGGAGTTATTTATTTTTTTTTTCAAATAATTTTTACTTTATTTAATTTATGATAGGCACACACAGAGAGAGAGAGAGGCAGAGACATAGGCAGAGGGAGAAGCAGGCTCCATGCACCGGGAGCCCGACGTGGGATTCGATCCCGCATCTCCAGGATCGCGCCCTGAGCCAAAGGCAGGCGCTAAACCGCTGCGCCACCCAGGGATCCCAAGACGGAGTTATTTAGAATCCATTCACCTTCAACTTGTCTTTTGTTGAATGAGGTCATTGAGAGGACATGACTGCCTTTGACCCTCAAACTGGACTAGGGCAATCAGAGGTTCCTTACTCCTCCCTGTATCCTTGGAATGTACTCCCACAGTAGGAGTCATTTCAAGATTGTAGCTTTGGAGAGCAGGTATTGTTGAAGACCGTCTGGATGTATATGTGACTGAACCCCGTGAAGGCTTCTGTATAAACTTTTAAGATTCTGGTATGTACTTGTGGAGATTTGCATATCTTATGGCTACCTGAGACAAGCTTCACATGTAAGTTTCATTGCTTATGAAATTGCCACCACCCAATCTGGAGTTCTCTGCCTCTATGGTCTCTCTTTGCCCTTGTGTAAGGAAACCAGTCTCAGATTTCACTCAGGAAACTCCCAAGGTTAGAAATTAAGACTTTTTTTTTTTTTTTTAGAAATTAAGACTTACCAAAAAATGTTGTTTTACTTCAAAGCCACAGAAACCACTCAAATTGGCTTAATAAAAATAAAAATATGTGGTTTAGTTTTAGTTTTTAAATAGTACAATTACAGTGGTATTTTATGAAACTCAAGGGCACAGAGCATAACCAGGTTCACAAGAAACCAGTAATTGGGCCTTAAAAGGTTTCTTGTTCGGATTTCTTATTTTTCCTTCTCTACAGACAGTGTTTCTCAGTGCATGGGGAAGTCTTAAATGGAAACTTCAGCTCCAGCATTCACTTAACCTAAGATTAAGTGATCAGATGAAACCCATTGGACTTAAAGGGTTACAATGACAAATTCCCTTGAATGACATCTGATTCGCTTATTCTCAGTCATGTGATCACCCCAATGTACTGTGTTTTTAGAGAGGGCTTCTAGTGCAATGACAGATGCCACATTCCACCTCTGTGAGGGAGGAGATTCTCAGAGGGGACAGGGTCCTTGTAAACAGGAAAGCAGTCTGCACTGTGTTCCTTTTGTCTCCTTACAAATTCATTCACTCAACTCCTCCACCACCATTCAGAGTAATTACAGGGTTTGTATTAGACACTGAGAGGGATATATTGTAGAAGATAAATTCATCAAACCCTCTCCTAAGACTTGAGTTTGCCAGACTGAAATCCTAAACCCTATGTCTGAGCCAACCCCAGGCATATCACATC
Source organism: Nyctereutes procyonoides (assembly GCF_905146905.1). Taxonomy (NCBI): domain Eukaryota; kingdom Metazoa; phylum Chordata; class Mammalia; order Carnivora; family Canidae; genus Nyctereutes; species Nyctereutes procyonoides. Next base: position 179,881 of record NW_026575112.1, read on the forward strand.
ATATTGGCAGACTAGCAAAATAGAAGGGGTATTTGTACTGGAGATATTTGTTCTACATTTACACCAGCAGCTGGTGGGCTTTATCAAAAAGAGTCAGGAACTGAGAATCTGTCCCTTTCTTTTTCAATAGGCTTAGGATATTTGTTTTTCATACTGGTACCACCTTATTGCATACATACCCTTGTTCTCCTTGGGGTCTAATGCAATGCTCTCCCACTTGAAAGACCTTTGGGATTTCTGGCTAGTAGCTCATGCTACTGGAATTTTTGCTTTGGTGGCACATTACTTGCCTTAATAATCCTTTTCTGCCTTTAATTCTCTCTGAGTGTTACTAACTCCTATGAAACTTAAAAGTATGTTTTTATAATAATTTGATTGATATCTTCCTTCTCTATCAGACTGTTCAGCCCTATCAGGCAGGAATGTGTTTGCTTTGGCTCGCAATATCAGCTACACAGTAGACATTGAACATTTGAATTTATGAGTGAAAAATAAATCTATTACATTACAGTTGAAAGTTTAAGTGGATTTTGGATTATTTTGTTTTATAATCATTGCAATATAGAGCTATATTCTTGGAATGTGATAGCAACCATAATTATCATGGTTTTTTTGATATTTATCATTTTGTTGATATTCACCAAGACATTTTTTTCAATTTTTATTTATTTATGATAGCCACAGAGAGAGAGAGAGAGAGAGAGAGAGAGAGAGGCAGAGACATAGGCAGAGGGAGAAGCAGGCTCCATGCACCGGAAACCCGATGTGGGATTCGATCCCGGGTCTCCAGGATCGTGCCCTGGGCCAAAGGCAGGCGCTAAACCGCTGTGCCACCCAGGGATCCCTTATCATATGTTTTTAAGCTATCCCTGCCTGTCTCCCAAACCTTTGTAAAGGCCTCATATCTCCAGACTTCAAAGGAACTTTGGAAAGAACAGTTTTCCTGAGGGACTTTAGGGATAGGTCTACATTTTTGCTTTGACGGAGTAATAAAGGGAAGTTGAGCTTTCCAAAAGGTAATCCTGATCCTCGATCTGCATAGTGAAAAATGGTATCTCCTCAAAGGATATGATAATTGTGTAATACTAGGGAGTGACCAGTAGTGAATCTAGCTAAGGTCAGAGGCAGAGTAAGGAGTGATGGTTTGCAGACCAGGTACAGTTGGGGGTAGGCTATGGAATGACATGGAATTGGACCAGAAACTTACTTCACCAGCTTCCCTGCCCCCTCCTCTCTCTTTTACCCATATACGAAACAGAAACACTTTGGAAAGAAGCAGTTGATTCTTATTATCAATTGAATAGGAGCTATCCAGGTCAGGGCTATCATAGTCATATACCTAAACACTAGCAATTTGTTAAAAGTCTAAATTCTACCCCTTTAAACATTTCATCTTATTATAAACAACATGAGGAATAGAACTCATGGACAAAATAATTTTGCTCATATGAAGAATGGTAAAAATGAATTTACTCCATCAAAAATTCTAATATTAAAATTATAAAACAATATATCTACATATGGCATTGCTTCAAATGAGACATTGTTTCAAGTCATTTTTTTAGGTTTGTTAGAAACAGGACATAACACTTGTCAGTTGCTTTTCTTAAGGCATTTTTTACCTCTTGGTTCCTCAAGCTATAGATAATGGGGTTTAGCATAGGAATTACTATTGTGTAGAATACAGAGGCCATTTTGTCTGTATCAAGGGAATGGTTTGATTTTGGCTGAAGATACATGAAGATCAATGTCCCATAGAATATAGTCACAGCAGTCAAATGAGAAGCACAAGTCGAGAAAGCTTTGCACCTCCCTTCTGTAGACTGGATTTTCAAGATGGCGGCCACAATGTATAAGTAAGAAATAAGAACAGTGGTCAAAGAGCTGATCATGTTGAATCCAGCAAAGATGAAAATCAAGATTTCTTTGAGGCTGGTGTCCGAGCAGGCAAGGGCCATCAAAGGAACATCGTCACAATAGAAGTGATTGATGATATTGGGGCCACAATACATCAGTTGGAAAGTAACAACTGTGTGGAGCAAAGCAACGGAAAAGCTGTAAAAGTAGGGGCTTATCACCAGTTGCATACACACCTTTCGAGACATGATCATCATGTAGAGAAGAGGATTGCAGATGGCCACATAACGGTCATAAGCCATTACTGCAAGAAGGAACATCTCAGAAATCAGGAAGTTCAAGAAAAAGCCCAGCTGTGTTGCACATGCATAGAAAGATATAGACCTGTGCTTGGTCAGAAGGGTCTCCAGGAACTTGGGGGCTATCGATGAGGAATAACAGAGGTCTATAAAGGCCAGATTACTGAGGAAAAAGTACATGGGTGTGTGAAGTCGAGAATCCAATCGGATTAATGAAATCATCCCTAGGTTTCCTACCAATGTTAGAGTGTAGACCACTGAAATGAGCAGAAAGAGAATGATTTCAATCTCTCTGTGGACTGAAAAACCCAAAAGAATGAATTCTGTCACCTTGGTGCTATTCCTTTCAGCCATTTATTCCAGTCCCTTAATTGCTGAAAAAAGACAAGACAGAGCCAGAGACAAATTATTAGGTCAGGGAATTGTCACAGGCATCAACTGTTAGCTTCAGAAATTATAGTTTTATTTTATTTATTTAGATAAGGAGAAGAAATCAATTTTTTAAAATTTCCTGCTCCCTTATTTTCTCCTTGATGGAGCAAGACCTTAATATATTACTATATATTTTTAAATAGCTATTTTCTCTATTTTAATAAATATGCATTATGCTAAATGAAAAGTTAAGCAGGATATTCAATGGGAGAAGCTAATCAGGATATTTTATGGGGAAAAAAACGGGCCGGTAAATGTTCTTTCCACTTGTGGGTCAGGTACATTTTGAAGTGTGCATGTTAATTCATTGTCAAATATGTGTTCTAAAAATTTTTAAAAAATACACTTGTGAGTAAGGTTAGAATATATATATTTTTAAAAGTATCATTTGGGCAGCCCAGGTGGCTCAGCGACTTCAGCCCAGAGTGTGATCCTGGAGACCTGGGATCGAGTCCCGTGTCAGGCTCCCTGCATGGAGCCTGCTTCTCCCTCTGCCTGTGTCTCTGCTTCTCTCTCATTTATGAATGAATAAATAAAATATGAAAAAATAAATAAAAGTATAATTCTTTGGATTAAAGTATTTATGGAATTCTATTTTAACTATTTCCAACATTTGTAATTAGAGATGCTTTTCACCATCTCTGGTAAATTTTCAGTGAAATAACAGTATACTTTTAAAAGGTGGCAATCTCCTTGTCAAGAGAAAGAATAGTTTTTGGCAAGCAACACTTCTGTCATCTGATGTTTGTAAAGTTTTCATTGTTAAAGCAATGACCTTTATGTCCACAGTTATGAATATATCAGTATTGCCTCTAGGTCCAGCTTAGGGATCTGAGCTGCCAGCCAGTCATTATGCAACTTAGGTAACTAGGTAGGAGGAGGAAGCAGACAAACAGGATAGCCCAGAGTATGGATAGTCTTCCTTTGGTTGGTTAAAGTCACTTCTTATTGGATTCTATATTCATGGGACATGCAAAGCCATATCTTTCTCCAGTTGCCACCATATTCACAAAGCCTCCTTAGATCCTTGATCCTCAGGCCACCTGGGTGGCTCAGAGGTTTAGCACCTGCCTTCGGATCAGGATGTGATCCCCGGAGTCCTGGAGTGGAGTCCCACATCAGGAGCCTTGCATGAGCCTGCTTCTCCTCTGCCTCTGTCTCTGCCTCTCTCTGTGTGTCTCTCATTGAAATAAATAAAATCTAAAAAAATAAAAAATAATAAAAAGATCCTTGATCCTCAGTGCCTTCTCACCTCCACCATTAGAATTTATCTTATATCTCTGTACATAACTTGCCTATGGTTATGACAACCTATGTGGTGTGGTTATTGGGAGTTATATGCCTCTTTCGACATCTGAAGTTGTGACAGCTAACTTTAATTTCAGGAGGAAAGTAAACAACAAGAAATTCTCACTGTATCATATCCATAATACATACAACGTGTCAAATAGAAAGGATAATCTCCTTTCCTCCCCAAAGGTATTACCCAAAGGGAAACAGTTTTGTCTAAGTGGTCAGAAAAATCATCTTTTAAATTTTCTCTTCTTCCTTTATTGATTCATCTTAACACTGTAAATGGAACCTAGTGCATTCTCCAAAAATAAATAAAACATATGCATGCATGTATATATGTGTATATATACATATATGCAAACACATACATGCATTCATTTTTTAAAAATATTTCATTTATTTATTCATGAGAGACACACACACACACACAGAGAGAGAGAGAGAGGCAGAGGGAGAAGCAGGCTCCATGCAGGGAGCCTGATGTGGGACTCGATCCTGGGCCTCCTGGATCAGGCCTTGGGCTGAAGGCAGCGCTAAACCGCTGAGCCACCCGGGCTGCCCACATACATGCATTCATACAGACATATATATGTGGTGTATATGGATGTATATATATGCACATGTGTATATACACAAAGACACATATATACTCAAATACATAAAACCTGACATGAAAACAATTTACTCTCTCATTCACTTTCTCCTTGGTAGAACCAAAGCTCACCTTGTGAGAGGTGTGTCTGAATAGAATTTTGGAATTTGCTTGTCTCCCTAAACTGGCATCTTACCACAGCTATTGGTTATAGTTCACTATTCTGGGTTTAAAACTAAAGGGGAAATGAGAACGTGCTAATGGGATTGCTTTGAATTTTTTAAAATATTTATTTATTCATGAGAGACACAGAGAGAGAGAGAGAGAGAGAGAGAGAGGCAGAGACACAGGCAGGGGAAGAAGCAGGCTCCATGCAGGGAACCCGTCGCGGGACTTGATCTTGGGTCTCCAGGATCCCTCCCTGGGCCAAAGGCAGGAGGTCAACCCCTGAGCCACCCACGGAACCCCCACTTTGGATGTTTGAGACTTGACAGTTTTGGTATTAGGTTATTTTTCTTTGCATGCATACTGGAATCAGGCTCATTTTCTTCCCTTGTACATCTATTTTAAAAAAAGAAAAAAATGCAAAGCCCACACTTTCATCTGTTTCAGAGTTTGAAAAATCAGCTCCCCTTTTTATGTATTACTTTTGCTTATGAATATCTTTTAAATACATATCCCTGAACTCAAGATTTTATCCTGAGAGAAAGGCAACTTACATATACAAATGCTGGAGGACTGTTTTGGAAGTGTTAGGAGGGTTAACTCATTCTTGTGTATAGATTTCAGCTTCATCCAGTTGGAGCAGAGCCAGACAAGGTCATCTACTTTCTTATTAATGGGGAAAACTGGGTAACTTGGGGAAAGAGGTCTGTGGAAATGACCAACTGTACCTGTTTAACCTACCTGCTTGTGGAAGAAATCTTCCCCTGAATGTTTTCACAGGGGCCTCCTTCCAATGACTCACAGATAGTTAGGGTATGTGAATGTACAATATAGGCCTTTATACAATGAAGTCTTTATTCCTTAGGGAATTATTAATTCTCAGTGTTCCCCAGATGTGACTGCCCTAGGGTCACTGACCCTCCAGGGCACAACTGTGATTAAAAAGTTATAATTACAAAAAGTCCATAAAACAAAATTAACATTAGGTTGTATTCAAATTAGAATGATATCACCATGAAATCACTAGTCTTCGGTTACGTATATCAAATCCAATTTTTATAAACAAAACAAAGAAAAGCAAAACCAAATGACAGCTAATCAAGATGTCACAACCATTTCCAATGTATTATCATCGTTTGCTTATAATTGTCCCTTCCTGTCCCGGTGACCTTGTTAGAGGGATTCTGATTCAATCATTTGTTTTGTCATCTAGCCTAGTGTGTTTTATGCCTAGAAGTTAGAAAGTTTATTTTTTTTAAGATTTTATTTATTTATTTATGAGAGGCAGAGACACAGGCAGAGGGAGAAGCAGGCTCCATGCAGGGGGCCTGACGTGGGACTCCATCCCTGGTCTCCAGGATCAGGCTCTGGGCTGAAGGCGGCGCTAAACTGCTGAGCCACCCGGGCTACCCTATAAATAAAGTCTTAAAAAGAAAATAAAGTCACATGGCATTAATTTGTTTGACTTGAGGCAAGAACCAAACAATTTGTCCAAATAGCTAATTGCCTTGATGTTACTTAATTAAATAATCCATCTCTTTCTTATTAATTTATAATTTAAAAATATCATTTTATTTACTAAAATAATTCAAAAAATCAACTAGCTTCTGATTATACTAAACACCTTGGAGTTTTAGAAACCTATTAAAGGCATTTTTATATTTCCTTTGTTTTGTAAAACAAATCTTTTATAGAATATAAATGACATATATATGTATGCTGATTATAAAATTTTATATGTAAGAAGATATAAGTGCAAATATAAAAATAAATATATGTCACATATAAACATGTATAATCTACAAAGGTAATGTTCTTTAAGTTTAGGGAGATTTTTTTTAAGATTTTGTTTATTTATTCATGAGAGACCCAGAGAGAGAGAAAGGCAGAGACATAGGCAGAGGGAGAAGCAGGCTCCATGCAAGGAGCCCAATGTGGACTTGATCACACCCTGGGCCAAAGGCAGATGCTGAAACCACTGAGCCACCCAGATATCTTTAAGTTTAGGGAGACTTTTTTTTCCCCTTTATATTTTTATATCTTTCATTAAATTGGGCTCATAGAGTACATGATATATTGCTATTTTTAATTACCATTTTTTTCACCAGCAATATGTTAGGATTTTAGATACTATTAAAATTTCTTCCCACAGCATGTTGTCTAGTATATCTATAAAAGTTCCTATTTGACACTCTGTAATTTTTTAAATTATTTGAAATTTTATTCAAAATTTATTTCAAATGTTCAGTACTTTTAGGGTAGAACGCTAAAAAATGGTAATGTTGAATAACAGGGTATGTCTAATTTAAAATTCTTTACTCATTGCTATTTTTTTCTAGCAATGTTCCTTAGAAAGCTATTTGTGTTTACATGCTGTCTGCAACTTATGTTCTCCTACTTCTCTCGAACTTATTCCAGTAGATTTTTACACCCATTATTCTCTCAAAAATCCTTTTAACAAGACTGTGTTAATTAACACTTATCAACAGTATTTGCCAAATTAACGAGTTTTAGATTAGCTTTATTCACTTGGATTCCTACATCCTATGATTTTCCTACTGGATATTCCTTCTCAGTTTTATGGGTTATACTGTTCATTGCCTTCACCTTTAAGTGTTGGTGAGTCTCAAGCTCAGTGCTTTCTCAGTTTGTCTATTTTTATCTACAAATCTGCTTTTACTTGTCCATTTCACTTGGTCTTACACCATTGAACAGTGTCTATGTATCAGTTACTCCCAATGTAACTCTTCCTCCCACTACACTCCTATGAATTCAAGATTCCCATATTCAACATCTTAGACATCTTTACTTGGATGTGTACCAAGCATCTCAGATTTATTGTCCAAAACCAAATTCTATCTTAAGTCTGCTCCTCTCTAGCTCTTCTTATCTTAGCACATGGAAACTATGGTTGCTCCAGGCAAAATCCATAGAGTGACCCTTGACTCCTCTTGCTCATATTCTAACTCAATCTGGTAGGAATTTGAGTTGATGGTACCTTCAATGTCTGCAGCATCCAGCTACCACCTTTTCCCACTGATGCTGCCACTCTGGGTTCTCATCCATTATCCTTTCCCTCCACAGTTAATTTTTAACACAAAGTAATTATTTTCTTTAAAAAAATAAACCAGATACTTTCAGTCTCTGACTTGAAATCCTGCAATGGTTGCCAGTTATACCCAGAGTAAAACCTAAATATTTTTATTTATTTTTTCATGAGAGACACACACGCACACACAGAGAAAGAGAGAGAGAAGCAGAGACACAAGCAGAGGGAGAAGCAGGCTCCATGCAGGGAGCCTGATGTGGGACTCCATCCCGGGTCTCCAAGATCATGCCCTGGGCCAAAGGCAGGCGCTAAACCGCTGAGCCACAGAGTAAAATCTAAAATTCTTACAAGGGCTGGCAAGACTTGGAATGATCTGGCCATTGTTGGCTTTTTGACCTCAATCTTCATCCCTATATTCCCTTCCTATCCTTCTCTCTGCACTGACTTCAGATACTCCAGGGCATACTAGCCTTAGGTATTTGTTTTTGTTACTGTACCTAGAATTCTCTTACTTAGATACCTTACTCCTTCACCTCTGGACACTTTGACAATGGTGAAATGTGAAAACACTGGAACCAGATTATCTGGGTCTAAACTTTGACTCTGCCATTAAAATACTTGGTTATGTAGCATCCTGAGTCTTGTTTTCATCATCTTTCAAACAAAAATAGTGCTGAGTGAAATAAGTCAAGAAGAGAAAGACAATTATCATGTGGTTTCACTCATAAGTGGGATTTAAGAAATAACGCAGAGGATCATAGGAGAAGGAAGGGGAAACTGAATGGGAAGACATCAGAGAGGGAGGAAAGTCAGGAGAGACTCTTAATTATAGAAAACAAACGGAGGGTTCCTGGAGGGGAAGTAGGTGGGGGGATGGGTAATTGGGTGACTGGAGCATTAAGGAGGACATGTGACGTGATGAGCACTGGGTGTTATATGCAACTGATGAATTATTGAACACTACATCTAAAACTAATGATGTACTATATGTTGGCTAATTGAATTTAAATTAAAAATAAATAAGCAAAACAAAGATAATAAGAGTAAATGCTGCAAGTGCTACTTTGACAATTAAATGAGTTAAAATGTAAAAAGATCTAGGGGTGCTTGTGTGGCTCAGTCAGTTAATTGATTTTGGCTCAGGTCATGATCTCAGAGTTGTGAGATCGAGCCCTGCATTGAGCTCTGAGCTGAGTGCGGAGCCTACTTAAGATTCTGTCTCTCTCTCTCTTTCTCTCTCTAAGTGTGAAAAAACCTAGAATCATGTTTGGATTAGCATATATACTATATAAGTATTGATTGCTACCACTACTACCAACTTTCCTCAATTTACTTTTTTTTAACTCAATATCATTTTTCACTATACATTATTTTTACTTGGTTTGTTTGTTGTCTCTTTGTTATCCATTGTATGAGTAGAGTTTCAGGTCTCTTTAACTGTAGTTCCTGGTACTAACTGAAGACTCAACAAATTTGACTCCCAACAGTACTGCATTTTTTTCTGCATTAATATTAATGATTATATATACAGAGACATATATGTGTGTGCGTGTGTGTGTGTGTGTGTGTGTGTGTATAACACTTTGCCAAGTTTGTTCTTTAAAAAAGGTGTTTCTCTTTTATGGATATTTAATTATGGATAAAAATGTAACTTTGTCATTTATATTCTAAATAATAACATTTAAATATCAGGAATGTATATTTTACCAATGATTAAGTAAATATGATAAAAAGGAAACACCAGTTTGAAATAATAAGGTTATAATCTAACAATTGCACTACTAGGTATTTGCCCAAAGGATACAAAAATACAGATTTGAAGGGGTACATGCACCTCAATGTTTATAGAAGCATTATCAACAATAGTCAAACTACGAAGAGAGCCCAAATGTCCATCAACTGACAAAGGGATAAAGAAGTTGTGGCATATATAAACAATGGAATACTACTCAGTCATCAAAAAGAATGAAACCTTGGCATTTGTTATGAAGTGTATTATGCTAAGTGAAGTAGGTCAAAGAAAGACAAATATCATGTGATCTCACTTATGTGTGGAAATTAGTACACAAAACAGATGAACACATGGGAGAGATGAAAAAAGAGATTAGGAAACAGACCATAAGAGACTCTTAAAGATAGAGAACAAACAGAGGTGATGAAGGAAGGTGGGTTGGGGATGGGCATTAAGGAGGAGACACTGTGATGAGCACTTGGTGTTGAATGTAACTGATGAATCACTAAGTTACTCCTGAAACCAATATATCACTGTATGCTGACTAACTAGAATTTAAATAAAAATTTTGAAAAAAAAAAACAAACATCAAGCTTGCCACTTCTTGGGGCCAAGTTGCCAAAAATTTTCTGAAATATTCATTTATTGTTCAACAGTAATTTATTGAGTGCCAGTTTGTGTTAGGAACTACAGAATAAGCAGCTAAAATGAATCTTCTATTTTGTTATTTTCGCTTTGTACTTTTAATTCCTAATTCAATTGACATGAGACTTTTTTCTTTCATTACCCAATTTGACACTGAATGAATAATTCCCTGCATATGTCTTTTGTTTGTATTTCTTCAGTTTTTATTTAAATACACATACTTATGTGATTATTTCTGTTACTGCTAAAGTGCAAATTTGATTTGTTCCTTCAAACAAGTTTTTTTTTTTTTCCCATGGAGTGACAGTTCGATACCTTTTAATATGATGTTTGCATTTTGAGGAGATTTATGTCCTGTCCTGCTTCTAGAAAATGATCAGACATGGTCATAGGCATTTTATCATAGTTTAGCTTATAATCTATATTTAGAAGGTTTGCAGAAATCAATACTTCACCTAATTATTGCAGCTCAGAGACCATCACCTGCATGCCTACCATGCGCAGGTGGCATATGCCGTGTTACGTTGCTAGTATATATGCTATTTAATATTTCTATCTTCTCTCTCTCTCTCTCTTTCTCTCTCTCTCTCTCTCTCTCTCTCTCTCTCTCTCTCTCTTTCTCTCTTGAGTAGGCTTTTACCAAGCTGGCTCTTTTGGTTTTCTTGGTTCATTAACGGATTAAATATCCATTATTCTCCTTCAATGCATTCTAGCTTGGCTTTCTGATCATACCAAATGTCAAAGTTGTAATTGTGAAAAAGTAGTAGTTTGACACTGAATTTGAAAGATTTTCATTACTGATTATTTTTTTTCCAGATTATTTGGTACTGCTGAATATGCAGTATCTTGGCAGAGAATTTAAAAGTTCCAGAGTGACTATTGCCCTCCTTACTATATAACATGAAAGCAGTTAGTTAGCTTTTCCACTTTTAATCGGCATCCAAAGGTTCAGAATATCTGAGAAATTAAGAAAAATGCCAGCTTCTGTCACTGCCATTCTTCATTTGGTGATTTTAATTAAATAATCACAGTCATTAAGAAAAACTGAAGTCAGAGTTTACTCCAGTATTGATGATGAAACTATCTCTCTGTGTCTTATTACAAAACTCTTCATTGCAAACAGAATTCTCTACTGTAATTGCTTCAAGTAGGCTACTTGCTAATCAGTTTCAAGGGACCTTATTAAAATGACTGGTTTTTCAGTTTTTTCATTGGGACATATTAACTGAAACCAATCTCTGCAAACATAAACTTTCAGTTTAGGATTAATGAATCTGGAGTAAAGTTTGAGTGTGTGGAGATAATCTTCTGATTCCTTGGGGATGGCTATTTCTTCTACCTTGGACTACTTCTTTTGGGAGATAAAATAGTGTAGTGGGAAGGGAAAGGGATGTGAAGCCAGATCTAGGTTTGCACACAGGCCCTTCTATCTACCCATGTGCTCTTGGGAAGGCCATAAATTCTGAGCCTCAATTAAGAATGAAACTACTACCTACAGCACAGGGATATTTTGAAGATTCAATCCACAATGGATATTAAATTAGTCTGCAAACTGCAAATTGATGATATAATGATTATGAGTAGAATATTAATGATCATCATAATAACAGTGACTAAAATCTTTTGGTTGCTTATTATGTGCTGGGCAAGATACTAAAAAGGTCTAATACAAATCAATGAAAAAGCAATTCTTATTCTACCCCAAACAAGAATCTTATTCTAACAATGAACTCCATATAATGCCCAAGGAATAGTACACTATTAATCACACCTCTAAATTCTCTCATTTTTTCAAGGCATACATATCAGCTGCAACATGTAATTTTTCTCCATTTTGAATTCCACAAATTGTTATGTTTTTACAAACAGGTCTCTTTCAAATTGATTGATTCCATAATATTAAGCCAGTATCTTGTTTGAGGGAGATCCTGAAATGCATCTGATATATCTCTCTTGCATAGGGGGCATTTCTAATATTTCATTCTCTTACGGGGTTTAGGCAAAATTCATTTGTATGATCTACAATGTTCTATGTCCATGGTCCTGTCTTTTCTAATTTCTCCTGCTTTTTCCTTCCACGTCCACCACAAAATTCTTCTCCTTCAACGTGGCTGTACATCTTGTCTTTGCATATTCTGTGTCTCTGAAATACTTTCCCACAGCTTTTCCTCTTTTCAAAGGCTAATTTGCTCTCATCTTCTTAGTTCAAGATCAAAAGTTAAGATCTTCATAAAATTCTCACTAAATTCACAGAATTTTCTCTTCACTTGATCCCCCAAAGGGGGAAGAATGTTGACTGATCATTTCTCAGGATTTCTGTGTCTTCCTTATGTCATTGTTATATTTCTCGTGCTATATTATAATATGCATTTCCCGTCTCTCTCATTAGACTCTGAGCTACCTGATAAATAAAACAAATAAAATGTTTTAAGGATTTTTTAGTAAATTATAGAAAAATTTGAATAAAATGATCTAAAAGAAAAGAAACAACATAGTAGATTATTGGGGCACCTGGATGGCTCAGTGAGTTGAGCATCTGCCCCCGGCTCTGGTGGTGATCCTGGGGTCCCTGGGTCCTGGTCCTTTTTCCTTTTCCTCTGCTTTTCACCCCCTGCTCATGCTCTGTCTGTCTGTATCTCTTATAAATAAATAAATAAATGAAATCTTTTAAAAAAATAATACATTATCATTATTCATTATTTCTAAGCCAATGATTATATTTCCTTAGTAATTTTTATTCAAATATTTTTAATGTATGTCTTTGATCAATACACACATATATAATACATTTCACAATATTGTTAATAGATTTTTCCCAGTTTGTTTTTTTAAAGATTTATTTATTTATTTTAGCAGAGGAGGGGCAGGGGGAGAGGAAGAGACAGTCTTATGTAGACTCCATGCTGAGCATAGAGCCTGACACAGGGCTTAATCTAAGTGTCAGACCACACAACCGATGCACTACCTAGGTGCTCACCCTATTGTGTTTTTTGACATTTCTAGTAAGTAAGAGTGCCATTTCTGATGAAATTTTATTATTCCAGTTCATTGTGATCCATGGGTTTTGTTGATCACATTATTTGTGAAACATGTTTTTATTTCTTTTTTCAAAAAAATTATGTATTTTATTTTTCCTTTGTATAGACTTGCTGGCTTCTGCAACAATACTTTAATAGATGTTAATATCAGTTAATAACTGATATTTTAACTCCTCAACTAATATGACTACATACAAATTTTAAAACCTTTTTTTAATCCTTTTAGTAAATGAATTACTATTAATAAACCTTTTTATTAGGGACATTTTTATTTTCAAACATACACAGAATGAGAAGTTCTCATATAATAATCCCTACCTCAATAACAATTTTCCAGCTTCAGTGTCTACATTAATGGTCAAATATATTTTATCTATACTTCTTACTTCATCTATCAGCCCCCAAATGTTATTTTGAAATAAATCCCAGAATTTGCACCATTTCATTTGTCAGTGTTCTCCAAGCAAAGACCACTAGGAACAACCTCTGGTCAGTTGTGTTATTGTTGCTTGGTTCAACAAGAGAGGTTGAGCACCATGGGAAACAGGCACATCTCAGTAAGGGGGCTCAGGGACCAATCTTGATATGGGATTTTATCCTCTGAGGCTATCTGGGATAGAATTCAAGAAATCATGGTTACCCTCTGGATTAGATGCTGTCATGGAGTAGCTGAATTTTTATGATTTGATATGTTAAAGGTTTTTATTGAGAACACAGACAAATTGGAGTTGGGCTAAAGTTTTAATTGGCAAAGAAGCAGTAGTTCCTTATATTCACCAGGTGAAGATATTTGATCATTTTTGTGGTTTAGGCACTATTCTTGATTTTGTCTAGATTTCCAACATTATTACTGAGTGACCCTGTTTTTATATTGCTTCTTTACCACTACCAAGTAACCTTTTCTCATGTTGATACTCTGTGAAATTATTGATATTATGGATTATAATTTAGTATAAATAATATTTTTCCTTGCTAGTATATATGCTATTTAATATTTAATAATATTGATGTTACTATAATATATAATAATATTTAATAATTAATAATAATATAATATAATAATAATATTTAATAATATTGATGTTACTATAGCTTAGCTTTTTTAGTGTCAGACCAGATCCTACCTGACAGTTGTCAAGAGATATTTCTTTCTTCCTCATATCCACACGTATCTCCCTTAAGATATATTATTTTGACCACATGGATAAAATGTAAAGAGTTAATATTTTAAGCTGAGAGTAAAGATCTCTGCATTTTACAAATAATTTTCTCCTTTCTAAGAATAGTAATATTGTCCATCCTTTAAATCCTGGCTTGAGTGTTTCATTTATCCAAAAATCTTGGAATGCCCCCCCCCTCAAATAAATAGAAACGATCTTACTCCTTAACAAATTTCCAAAGCATTTAATTTTCAAAAACAACAACAACAAAAAATGAGATGAGTTTCAATGGATTTTGAGAATTATTGATCAGATTACTGAGAATAAACCTTCATAATTCAAATGAAGAGATGTGAACAAGCAAAGCATAGTGAGGCACCTAAATCCTAACAACAGTGCAATTTTATTGCCACCTCTAGGTCTGAAGGGACATAGAGAGATGTAGGAGCCCAATGGGAGCAAGGCTGTGGATGAGGAGCTGATTGAAGGGAGCCAGAGAGAGGGTTGTATCTGCTGTTTGAGACATGGTGCCAAAGCAAGGAGAGAGTAGGGACAGGGACAAAGTGCCGTGACCTCCCTTTCTAGGTGCCATCAAGCCTCTTGTCACAACTTCCTTTTTGCTGCATTCAGTTGGATCCAGCTCTCATGCATGCCTGGAATATTTAGTCAGTATGTTTATGCTTAGAGCAGAGAAAGGAAGAGAAGTGCAAATGAATGGTTATCTCTGGGGTCAAAGTATGGTTCTTCCACTTACCCAGTAGGTGCCCTGAGCAAGGTGTCCAAGCTCTCTTTACTTTCTTCCTTTGAATCTAAGAATAATAATACAATCGTTGTGAAAATTAAATGGATATATAATTATATATTATATACATATTTATAAAATATATCTCATGTAATATATAAAAATTAGACACAAACATACATAAAGCGCCTGGAGCAATATGAGTGACTCTAAATAAGATAAGTGTTTGTGGATATTACTGATAGTGAAGACAGTGATGCCCTTTTATTTATTCACAGGAGGAAGCAGAAAATTATTTAAGGGCAAGGAGCCTTAGTTTCCTCATCTGTTTAAATGATCATGTTAAATTAAATGACCTCAAATGTTTAGATTGAGGATGATGCAAATAATTTGTTGTAAAGCCTTGAGAAATTGAAAACAAAGGTTAGCATTGGTAAGGTTGTGGAGAAATTGCCTTGTATGTGATTGATAAGAATATAACATGGTATAGCTGCTATAGAAAACATTATAGAAGTTCTTCAAAGAAATTAAAATAGAACTGCCATATCCTTCATCACTCTCACTTCTGGATATATATCCAAAAGGATTGAAATCAAGAACTAGTAGAGATATCTGGCATCCCCATGTTCCTTGCACCGTTATTCTCAATAGCCACAATGTGGCAACAACTTAAACACCCATTGATGGGTGATGAGTAAAGAAAATGTGGCATATACCTACAATAGAATATAATTCAGCCTTGAAAAAGAATGAAACTCTGCCAAATATGATAACATGAGGATATTACACTAAATGAAGTAAGACAGCTACAGAGGATGAATACTGCATTATTCTACTTAAATGAGGTTTCTAACAGAATCAGACTTATAGAAAGAGCATAATGGTGGTTTCCAGGGACTGGGGAATGGAGGAAATGAGAGATGTCAATGGATAGAAAAGGTCCATTATATAAGATGAATAAGTTCTAGAGCTCTGATGTACAACTTTTTGTCTATAGTTAACTGTGTTGTATTGTGCACTTAAAAAAATTAAGGGGTGCAATCTCATATGAAGTGTTTTTACCATAAGTAAGAAAAGAAATAAAACTTAAAAAGCATTGTTTATCATGACAAGGTAAGACAATATACAACATTTCCAGATTTCAGAGAAAATTTGACAAAGAACTGAAATGCATTCATTGTATTTATCAGTAGGATGATAGACAAGCTATAAAGAACTGGCTTCAGTGGTGGAGGAAAAAGCTGAATTGGAAAGGGCAAAAGAATGGGAGATGTTGGAAGCAATAGACAAAATTTCTAGGAATTTTGGCTTCTACTATGAGTTTTGTTTTATGCACATGCATGTATCTACTACTAATATATGATAAGTATTACACCTGAAAACAGTTTTCCAGCTTGAAATTTTGTGTGAAACCAAAATTTTACCATTAATAGCATATTTTACTTGCTGTATAAATTCACCAAGATAGAATCTGATACTGGGCAGAAACAATTCTGGTTTTCAGGTAGGTTTCTGGATTATTTTGGCTATATTTATTGTTTCTTCTTACTTTTCAAAGCAAACATCTTCTGAATGCTTCTTAAACTTACTTATGGAGTCAATGAGTCCATCACATACATAATTTTTTAAATGCAAAGTCATATTTATTTGGTTTTACAACTGAGGCTTAAAAAGAATATGGACATTGTCCAAGGTCTCATAAGTTAGTTACTCAGGATTTAAGTTTTCCTTTCACAAAACTTGAATTTTTTTGATGAACTAAGATTTATAATCTTTTCATGTTGTTTCTAGTAGTATAGTATACTTTTTGCCTTCATGGAAATTGTCTGATTGGTATACTTAAAGTATGATTCCTTCAGGAATACAGATAACTAAAAGATTTTTTTAACCTTCCCAATATAATTTGTCCAACTCATGTTAACTTGAGAAACATAAGAAAGGAAATATTACAGCTTTTGGACATCTCCAGACATTCAAGCTTAAACCCAAAGGGATCTAGGAGCTAATAAATCACCCAAACAACTTCAGAATGAGCTCACTGGGAGCCAAGCTCATCGCTAAACAGGTGAGTCATGGAGTTTGTATATGGAGTGAATCACCAATGCTCTACCTGTAGCCAGGCTTCCCATTAGAAATCTCTCTCCATTGATGAGTTGTGCTTCTTGATGGAATTAGTCTGGCTTTTAGAAGCTATAAACACCCTAACTGCATTTCTTATTTTCAAACTGTTTATTTTCACACTCTTTGGTTTTCAGTAGTTTCTAAAGGATGTCTGTTTCTTTCTTCGTCTCCAGTTCCCTGTCTTTCCTTCCCTCCCCTCCCTTCTCTGTCTGTCTCTCTCTCACACACACACTCGATAAATGACTTCATATTGAGTTATCTAGATAATCTAAAATCACCCTCTGTCCTACAGTAGTACCCACAAAAACTAGTTATTATATTATATTTCTCAAAGGAGGAGAAATATAAGGGCAGGTGGGCTTTTCTGTCTAAAATTCCCTTATGAGAATGGGTGACCAAGAATGGTTCTACACTTAAATGCTGGTACAGTATCTTTCTATATTTGGCCTTTGGAAACACCAAAAATATTGTAAAAATTTCTCTCTTACATAAAGAATTGATACTCACTGTAATTTTTGAGTCCTGACATAAAATAGAAATCCACTGGATTTCATTTTTCTAATACTGCTTCTCAGAAGAGGTGCTTGGCCTCAAGAAAGGATTTAAGGCAATCATACTCACAGTAGTGCTTCCTAACCCTTTTTTAATGTCATGTTGTGTCATTGGCATGTATTTTGGGAAACACAGAGGGAGCATCTGATAGCCAAAGAAGTCACAACATTTACACATCTGTACACCTGTACACCTACTGTCCTAGTGATGCTTCATGTGCCTGTGCAGGCTGGTAAGCTCTGGGTAAGAAACCAAGGTTGGTAAAGTCCTGGAATGAAGGAAGCTTGGCTTAGAAAAGCCACACAGACCCTTATAAAGCAGGGAGCAGGCCTGGATAAGACCAGGCAGTGAGTAAATCAGGAAATGACTAATAGAGCAGTGGATAGGACAGAAGAAGTTTCCCAATGACTATTTCTTTCTTCCCTGATTATTGAATCTTTTGCTGTGCTTTGCCATCGAGTTAATTGCCAAAGTATGTAGACACATCAGAGATATGTCCCTAATCTTTAATAAGCAAGGCAAATCCTTTAAGAATTAGTATAAAAGAGAGCTTTAATGTGCTCTGCAACTGTGTTTTGAGAACCTCGATGGGTAAAATGGAATCTACAAAGACTGATGAGGAACCAAATAAATGAAGTGGCTCATTTTGAAAAACAGTATCCAACTACCAGAAAGACTAAAAATGATAATTACTAATTAATTTTGGTGTTCAAATAGCTGAAAATGACAAGTATTTGCCTCATTATACATAGTTAAGTAAACATCTAAAACTTTTTGTCAATACTTTAAATAGTACATAGATGTAATTTTTCATGTTAAAAATATTGACTTTCATATATATATGAATTTATATGTACACATATATGTATACATACACACATACACATATATACCTTGAGTTGAATGTATCAAAAATAGTGTAATATTATGGTAATCAATAGTTACCATGTCTTTTGAAAGTACAGAGACTCCTTTGTAAAATTAGATAGTATAGGGAATTTTTTTCTTTCTCCTTGAATTCATTTGTCCATTCACCAAAAGAAAAAGTAAACTTAATATAATATTTCTTTGTGAAAACTATTTCCTTGGTTATTTTGCCTTATTCCTCTAAAACACAAATACACACATACACACTGTTTGGAATTTTATTCTTATAGTGATGTATTTTACAGGTTTTATATGTTAATAGTAATAAAATATTTCTATTTGAGTTATAATCACAATTAAATGATTAAAATAACCTATATATTTACAATGTTGATGAATAATTATTCAATACAGATTTCATTTGAAATTTATCTTATTAATGAGATGGGGGTATATTTATGGGGTCACATGAAAGGAATTGTGTAAATGCCCAAATGTTGGAGCAAGGAATCATAACATGATTCCAGATAAATGAGAGATATGCCTTGCATTTGTAAACTGTGAGAAGTGTGGATTTTGAAAAGGGAAGACAAAAACAATAAACAAAAAGCCAAGAGCACAGGTGCTTTCTCAGGCAAATGATTTTCAGAAAGGAGGAGATAAAAAAATGGAGGAATTGAAAATTAATTTTCTTCAAACTATTCTTGTCTACATAACCTTTGGTGAGTCTTTTTACATGAGTAGAAATAGCCATACTCCAATTTGAATTCCACTGGCATGGTGGAGTCATTGGTACTCAAACTAGATCAGGAAAAAAAAAAAAACCTCAAAAGAAAAATAAAAGTAAGTTTGAAAGTATGGCTGATCTCTGCTTGTTATTCTTATGAATTTGTTCTTTAGGCTACTTATTCCCAAATATGTCTGTATATTGGAACCCCCTGGGGGGGCTTTACAAATACTGATGCCTAAGTGCTGCCCAGATGTTCTGATTAAATTGGTAGGGGTTGCCTAGGCATGGAGATGTTAAAAACTCTATAGGGGATTCCAACGTGCAGTTAAGCGTGAGTCAGAATTCACTTTAGGAGGGATGCAATGAAGCAAGAAACAATAGTGCTTATGAGATAAATCTTTAGGTGAAATATGTCAATGATTTTGATGATTTCCCCTCGAAATTGACAGAGATGTGGAAATGATGGAATAATTAGTAAGACTTTGAGACAGTGGTTGCTTTAGAACAGCCTATAGCAACTAAATGGATGCTACAGGAAAAATTTACTTTTAAAAAATTAGAAGAATTGGTAAAATAATCCAGAGAGTTTTAAGGTAGATGCAAAACCGTAAATGCCTTATTTTATGGGCACTCTAACAAATACTTGTAGGCAATTTTGTTTCTAGGTGGTATAAAAGTAACTTGAGTTTGGAATCCAGGCTCCACCTTTATATGCAACTCCACTGTAAACTTTGTTTTCTACCAGTAATGTGGCACATAAATATTCCACATAATAGTAAATAACTACAATTATTCTGAAGCATGCTTCAAGAACTCCACCTCCCCATACATATTTCCATAAAACTTTGCTTGCAACTAATTATTTCCTTAGGATTTGTTACTAAAAATGAAACCTACTAGAGTAAGTGTTTTGGATATTTTTAATCGCTTGGAATATATTAACATGTTTATGGGGGAAAGAAGTTTATCTACCTGTAGTTTAAAATAATAAGTTATCTGATAAACTACTTAATAAATGTTAATTCTTTGGACAGCAAACTTTAAAATGGTGAATTTTCAATTGGAAAAAATCATAAGTCTAATTCCTATGCAAATAAAATCCTGTGTTTTTTTCATATTTCTGATTAATTTTCTTTTAGCTTTTACAGCTTCAAGTACATATTCTATATATAGAGGAGAGGATATAGGAAAGTAAGTAAGTCATAGTAGATTAGTTTGATATTTTTTAAGGCTGTGGAAGCATGCAAATAAGTTGAAGAAGGGAAATATTAATATAGCTTCATTTATGAGTTACATATTTCTGTCCTGCCATATTTATAAGTAAAAGGAAGAGATGGTGGCAGCAAAAATGCTGAAATATTAGTGTTAGTTGTCTCAAGTGTTTTTTCTCAGGTAGTACTGAAATTTTAACCAGCAGCCTTCCATATTCTCTAAAATTATAAAACAAAATAATGTTCAAGAAGGCTATTCTGAGAGTGTGGGACTTCACTCTCTGAGATAAGAATGCATGTCATCAGAGAGCTAAGGTGTACTTTTTGTCCACAAAACAACATGGTTCAAGGCAAGAAGACAGCAGTGATCACCTTTTGCCAACATTGGCTGAAGCCATGAGACATTCATTGGTATTCTTCAGCTTGCAGCAAAATTCACTGAAATAAATGGCTGATGTCAATATCACCTATGTCACTGAGTTCATTCTCAAGGGAATTACAGATCGGCCAGAGCTCCAGGCCCCATGCTTTGTGGTGTTTTTCATCGTCTATCTGGTCACAGTGGTGGGAAACCTGGGTTGATAACTTTAATCAGGATTGACTCTCGACTCCACACACCTATGTACTATTTTCTCAGTCACTTGGCCTTTGTGGACCTTTGCTATTCTTCTGCTATCACACCAAAGATGATGGTGAATTTTGTTGTGGAACTCAACATTATTCCTTTCCATGCTTGTGCAACACAACTGGGCTGTTTTCTCACCTTCATGATCACTGAGTGTTTCCTTTTGGCTTCTATGGCCTATGATCGCTATGTAGCTATCTGTAGTCCCCTACACTATTCAACCCTGATGTCAAGAAGACTCTGCATTCAATTAGTGGCAGTTCCATATATATACAGTTTTCTGGTTGCCCTGTTCCATACCATTATCACATTCCGTCTAAGTTACTGTGGCCCCAATGTAATTAACCACTTCTACTGTGATGACCTCCCTCTCTTGGCTCTGTCCTGCTCAGACACACACATGAAGGAAATTCTGATCTTTGCCTTTGCTGGTTTTGATATGATATGTTCCTCTTCCATTGTGCTCACCTCCTACATCTTTATCATAGCAGCCATTCTAAGGATCCACTCTACCCAGGGGCGACGCAAGGCCATTTCCACCTGTGGCTCCCATATGGTGGCCGTCACTATTTTCTATGGAACCTTGATCTTTATGTACCTACAGCCCAAATCAAATCACTCCTTGGACACAGACAAAATGGCATCTGTATTTTACACAGTGGTGATCCCAATGTTGAACCCCCTGATCTATAGTCTAAGGAACAAAGAGGTGAAAGATGCATCAAAGAAAGCCTTGGATAAAGGTTGTGAAACCTTAAATCTGTTAAAATTAAGAAAATAATGATAAATACTTTATAATATGCAAGAAGGTAAATAAATCCCACTTCTTTCTGATGACATTTCTTTTATTCTTTTCTAATGGATTGAAAATGTAACTGCACTTCAGCAGACCTTGACCTTTTCCACAAGAACCCAAGCCTGGGTCTGGAAGTCAGTGTGATTCAAAGAATCCCATTCAGACCATTGCAGCCTTTATAGACCACTGAAATTATGGTCAAGTACACCCTCAAACACACATCTGTGTATCTCAAGCAAAGGAAGTAGAATGTTTTTGTTAGAACTTAATACTCTGGAAGTAGGGCTGCCTGAGTTTGAATGCTATGCTCTACATTTATTAGCCACCTTGGACTATTGACTTAAAAAATACTTTAAAAAATACTAAAAAAAATATTATGACTCTGTCTCTAATTCTGGAAAGTAAAAGGACTGAATTCATTGGTTTGTTTTAAAGATGAAACGAGTCAATATTATGAAATTCTTACAACAACATCCTGTGATAAGTGCTATGTATGTTTTTACCATATAAGTGTTGTTTGTTGTATATAATTAAAGATAAATTCATTGAGTTCTGAAAGGCTTATCAGTCTTGAAGAAAGAGGAACAAAGTTTGGTTAGGTTTCTACTACCTTCCAGGCAATCAAGTAGTATCAAGTAGTACTAGTTAACACAATCAAATAAGCCTAAGAAATGTCTAAGACTTTACCTGTGGGCCTAAATTATGTATAAAATGCCTAAGTTCACATAACTAATAATGCAACAATTCTTAATGTAAATTTAAGTCTATCTGAATTTTGCTTCCTTGACAATAGATGTTAATAAAGGTATTGCAACATAGGTAATCTAATCTTAAATGTGTCATTATCAGATTTTTAAAAATAGTGGGAAGACATTTGTGTATAAGAAATTGTGTTATTGGGATCCCTGGGTGGCGCAGCGGTTTGACGCCTGCCTTTGGCCCAGGGCGCGATCCCATATCGGGTTCCCGGTGCATGGAGCCTGCTTCTCCCTCTGCCTATGTCTCTGCCTCTCTCTCTCTCTGTCTCTCTGTGACTATCATAAATAAATAAAAAAAAGAAATTGTGTTATTAAATGAATGAATGAGTTCAACGTACCTATACATTTGTTCAAATAGAAATGATCTTAAGTTATAATGTTATCTATCTATGCCTGCTATTTATTCGACTGCCCTTGTAGATTTGAGACATGAAATTTGACAAAAATAGCAATTTGTAAGATTTTATAATTTTTTTAATGTTTCATAAAAAGCAATTAAATTAGTTTTTAATGTTATTATTTTACCATTTTAGAAGGAAATTATGATAGTTTCAGCAATTATCTAGAATATAGTTTGAGGTTTGTAATGCAGGTGACTATTTCCTCTTCTGTTTTTAATTTGTAAATAACTCAGACATGCTGCTAGAGGTGCTGTGAGAATCATGTGAGTTGAATGGATTCTTATATTTTTAAAGTAGGTTTGATGGAGAAGTGTGGTGTTTCTATTCACTACACTCTTCCTGGTAGATGTATGTTTATATGAATAGATACACACATTCTCATATATCACATACAAAACACATTAAAAACATCTTAGCCAGTCTCTTTCAGCAGGTGAGGAAATTTGGACCTATAAATCTTGACACTTCTTTCTGTTTCACATGATCGTTACACACAATGCTTAAGTGCTAATTGAAATGACATTTTCATTTTTTTATACAATTGTAATTCCTTCCTTTTAGTAGTCACTTCTTAAGGCAAACCTGGCTTTTCTCAGGGATGTGGACTAAGAAATTCAAGTATACTTGACAGACTTCTTATTTAGTTTCTTGTTGGGCAGATGCACACAGGTCTGTGCAGCCTCCAAGACTATACTCCAACAACTGCTCTAGGTGCCTGGGGTCATCCTCTCAGTCAAAATATTAAAATCAGAGCAGCTGGGTGTCTCAGTTGGTTAAACATCTGACTCTTGATATCAGTGCAGGTCTTGATCTCAGGATCTCAATCTCAGGGTCATGAGTTCAGGCTCTGCATTGGCCTCCATGCTGGGTAGAGAGCATACTTTAAAAAAATGGCATTCTCCATTTTGTCTCCAGGCGTATTTAAATAAAATGTTTGTATTTTGACCCTTCCTTCTGTTGTCTCTATGGTGTTTTTGTGAAGGGATATAGAATTAAGGAGCTGATTAAAAAAATTAAAAGCATATAATCCATCTTGGCTGTGTTCAAAATTAGTGAAGAACATGACTCATTTCAAAAGGTTTGGCCCCAGACGTGAGGCTTGTTACTCTTACTCTTGTGGCATATAAAGCTCCAGTTACTTATAAAATAAGGAAAATACTCATCTCTCAAACTAGTGTATGAGCACTTAGCAATATATATGAGAACCATGGTACAATCATTGGCACCTAATTTGGGGTTGGTAAATACCAGCTTTATTACCATCATCAGTGACATGGACCATCCCTGAAGACATGTTCCTATAGATAAAGGATATTTTTTGTAACTATAACTGATTAGTGGTTTACATTGAATAAAAATCCAAGCAATTGTCTTGTTATATTGATATTAAAAGTTTTAGATTTTCTATTAGATTTTCTTATTTTGGGGGTGTCTGGGTGGCTTAGTCAGTTAAGTGTCTGCTTTTGGCTCAGGTCATGATCCCAGGGTCCCAGAATGGAGCCCTACATAGGGCTTCCTGGTCTGCGGGGAGACTGCTTCTCCATTTGCCCTTTTCCTTGCTTGTACTCCCTCTCTCTCTCTCTCTCTCTCTCTCTCCCTCTCTGTGTGTGTGTGTGTGTGTGTGCGTGTGTATCAAATAAATAAAATCTTTAAAAATATTTTCTTTAATTTGGCTACTCTTCACTTTTTTTTTCAGTTTTTTGATTGAAGACTTACTTGTCCTAAGAAGAACTGTGCTGTTTATGTATAACTTGTTTTATTTGAACAAAAAGCCATTGCTCAGTTCTAAAATTTTTGCACTAACACAATAATATTAATAATAATACAAGTAAAAATAGATGACATTTATTATGTGTTCACTGTTGTTTGGCCTAATTCTATGTGTTCAGCATTTATAAACTCCTTTAATATTCTTATCCATACTAAGAAATAAGTCACACACATAGAAATTTGATATGTGAAAATTGGATTTACAAGGTCGAGAAATTAAATTGTCTTTTACCTATTTTACCTTCCAAAAGAATAATTTAAACCTGTACAAAGTTAAAATTCCTTAGAAACATGCTTTAACTAAAATAGTTCAATTGTTTTAGAGGCACAAGATTTTCAGGAATATATGTAGAATGTAAGTCTTCTGATAAAGATAATGTAATTTTTTGTAATACTTACTTCTAACTCCCTCGTAGTCTCTCAATTATATTTCTTATTTATGTATTAGTTCAGAGGAACCCATTTTTCTACATTTTTTGACCTCAAAACAATAACAGTAGAATGTAATCTATGAAGAAGAACCACTAGTGATTATATATTTATAGACTCTTTCCCTGCTCAGGACTTCTTTTTGGCACTAAATTTGGTCACTAAACAATTTAACTAAAACATAGGATATCGGCATTTTATTATGTATGTATTCATACAGATTGAGGATCATTCAAGATAACTTCCTAAAAGTCTCAATTTATTCATTTTTATTTTTAAAAGATTTTATTTATTTATCTATCTATCTATTTATTTATTTGAGAAAGAGAGACAGAGAGAGAGAGAAAGACAGAGAGAGAGAGAAAGAGAGACAGAGAGAAAGGAGCAGTATGGGGAGGGGCAGAGGGAGAAGCAGACTCCCCATGGAACAGCGAGCCAGACACAGGGCTTGATCCCGGAATCCTGGGATCAGGACCTGAGCTGAAGGCAGATGCTTAATCCACTGACCCACCCAGGAACTCCTTTAAAGTCTCAATTTATAGACAAGAAAATTGTGCTTCCATTTGCTAAGGTCCATAAGTTCTAAACCAAGGCAGGTTCGCAATAGCAAACCTATTTTTGTGACATCAAAGTGTGGAAGTGAAATATGGCTAAGCTTTATGGAAACTGTTAATAATCTGACTTTTCAGAGAGATGGAAGATTCTTAGAAACATTTGAAGCTAACATCACTGGTAGGTAAAGGGATGATAAAGGCAGGAGGTCTTCAGCTCCATATGTGATGACCTTTCTCTCTACTCTTTTTTCCAGAGTTTATGAACAACAGGGGAGATATATTTTCTGTGCCAGACTAAGGCTCATATATCTTTCCAATTATTTCTTAAACTTGTGAAATTTTAATTTAAATCTGGACTTTAGGTGACATTTTCGTGAATCACCATTCAGTATTTTAAAAATCCCAACATTGTATAACTGTAGTTGGAAATAGAAGATAGCCATTAAAAAATGAAACTTCATAGCTGGACAAACGTGACCACAAATCTTGTCCCCCCCCCCAATTATTAGGTGTGCATTGTGTTAATGAATTACATAAACTGTTTTGATTTTTTTTGTTGTTGTTTTTTGTTTTTAGATACCTGTCTCAAGTAGGGTGCTAGGAAAATTAACTGAGAAATTAGTTAATGTAACTAAATTAGAGCCCTTCTGTAAGCACCTGACACATGGAAAAACATTCAGTAGAAAGACAAACTGAATATGATTTTGCTAATATGTGGAATTTAAGAAAGAAAACAAAAAAGGAAAAAGGGAGATGAAACAAACTATAGAACAAATTGATGGTTACCAGAGGGAATATGAGTGGGAGGATGGGTGAAATAGGTGTTAGAGATTTAAAAAAAAAAATCAGTGTTAGTGCTACTTTTACTTTGAAAAGTTTCAAACTAAATAAATTCATTATTTATTTGTCTATTCATTGCTAATGGTAACAAAAGTAGCTTAATTCTTTCTTCAAGAAAAGAGATGCTTATTTTAGTAGCAGGAGTGAAGGAGCCTAAAAATTTCAATTTAAAATATCTTCAGAAATACATGATACAAAAGGAAATTTGAAAGAATTGAATTTTTTTAAAGATCGCAATAAAATCATTTCTTAGCTTTTATATATATTTTCACTTTGTTGACTTTGAAATGAAGCATGTCATGTTGCCAACTATTTTGTAAAATCTAAAACCTAATAAAAGGGATCGATACAATAACAATGTTAATAATTAAGTATAATAGAGACACTTATGAAATGTTTGCTGTGTTGGGAACCATGCAATGCCCTTTGTCTTTAAATATTTTCTTTCTTTCTTTCTTTCTTTCTTTCTTTCTTTCTTTCTTTCTTTCTTTCTTTCTTTCTTTCTTTCTTCTTTCTCTTTCTTTCTTTCTTTCTTTCTTTCTTTCTTTCTTTCTTTTTCTTTCTTAGAGAAAGAGAGAGAGACCATGAGGAGGGGGAGGGGCAGAGGGAGAGGGGCACAGAGACTCCCTGCTGAGGAGAGCCTGACCCTGAGCTCAATCCCAGGACCCCAAGATTATGACCTGAGCCAAAGTCAGACGCTTAATCAACTGAGCCAGGTGCCCTGGCATTGCCTTTTATATTTAAAGTCTTATTTAATCCACATAAGCACTCCAAGAGAAAGTATCTATTGCTACCTTTTGCAATTAGGAAACCAAGATACACAAATGTCAAATAATTTACCAATGGAAACAGCTCTTGGAAAAGCAGAGATAATTGCCAAACTGTGGGAATAAAGAGTCCACATTCCTAACTACATACTTATATTAAATAGGCAGTGAATTATAATCATGTAAAGTGACTTCACTGAACTAAACTGGTACAGGATCAGTGTCACTAAATAATGTCAAGGTCACTCTGTTGGTGCTATCTCTTAGCTAAATGCAGAAAGTATTAGGGAAATTATCCATAGTGTTAAAGCCAAAATTCCTTGCTATTAATTTTGACATGTTTTCCAGATTATCTATGCAGCAACTTGAAATACAAGAAACCAGATGTTGATCTATTTCAGTACAACCCAATTTTTTCAATACGACACAGAATCCAAATAAAGCCACTATTCCCCCATACTCTGTTCCTTTGATTTTGGAGAAGATGTCATGGTCAAGCAGGCTTAGAATTCTGCCCCCCCCCCCAGCTCTCTCTGGCTCTCCCTCTTTCACTCTTTTATTTCTCCTTTTACAATTCAAAAACTTAAAAGTTATAGAATACTTTTCCTATGGAATCACAAATGGAACAGTGGGTAAGACATATCCTGATTGAACTTCAGCTCTGAAAGTGAGGAATTCAAACCTATCATTTATCAGCATTGTAACTCTAGGTAAGACACAGTTCAAAGTCCTCTGATCCCTTCCTGTCCAATGCTTTTTCAGTTATTTGACAGCCAAACACAACTTTGCTATAACTCTTTTCAGTGCATTTTTTACCTCCTGATTTCTCAAGCTGTAGATCAATGGGTTTAACATGGGAATCACTACCACATAAAACACTGAAGCAAATTTATCTCTGTTCAGAGAATGGCTTGACTTGGGCAGTAGGTACATAAAAATGATTGTCCCATAAAATATTGTGATGGAGGTTAGGTGGGAAGCACATGTAGAAAAGGCTTTCTGTCTTCCTTCAGTAGAATGGATCCTTAGGATGGTAAAGAAGATGAAGATATAAGAAATTATTACAAGTAGTAGAGAGCAGAGGGTATTGAATCCAGCAATGATGAACAACATCAGCTCTTTGAGGTGAGTGTCAGAGCAGGCCAGAGCAACCAAGGGAACATCATCACAATAAAAGTGGTTGATCACATTGGAGCCACAAAAAGACAAGCGGAATGTTGCCACTGTCTGTATGAGACCCACTGTGAATCCATAAGCATATGTGCTAGCAATCATTCGATTACAGAACTTTCTAGGCATGAGAATGATGTAGAGTAGAGGGTTGCAGATGGCCACATACCGATCATAGGCCATGATTGCAAGCAAATACAGTTCACAAACTACAAATGTGATGAAGCAGCACACCTGAAGGGCGCATGCATAAAATGTTATACTTTTCACATCACACAGAAAATTCACCAAGGTGTTTGGGGTGACAGATGAAGTAAAACAAAAATCAACAAAAGCCAGGTGGTTGAGAAAAAAGTACATGGGTGTGTGAAGCTGAGGGCTGACTTGGATGAGCGCAATCATACCGAGATTACCCATGACACTAGCTAAATAGATGATTAGGAATATACCAAAGAGAATGGCTTGAAGCTCTGGATTATCAGTGAGCCCCAAGAGGATAAACTCAGATACTACTGAATGATTGCCTCTAGCCATGGAAGAGATTTTAAAGTTTTTTTTTTTTTTAAATCCTCCAGGGCATATGTTCTGAATATTCTTGTCTCCATTGGCAATAATCAAGCAGAGGTTAGGAGATGGTTCTGACCCACCATGATCCGATCTTGAACACATTCACAGGAGAATCTTCATGTTAGTTCTGGCTTCAAAATGAAGTCATTTGTCCTAGGCAGCAATTCAAAAAGATAAAACTCTGGGTGGATTTGTAAAAACAGAAAGACGGTATTTTATTTAAATTATTACAGAATTGAAGGATCTATGTCATAACTATTTTTAATAGAGGAAAATAAAGATTGAGCATTATGTGAAATAGATAAAATATTTTTAAATTGTTGAAATAGATTAAATAAAATCATACTAATTCCTTTGAAATTTTTAATCAACAGGAAACAAAAATTCAAAAAAATCGATGCCAGAAAAGGTAATATGAAAAGTCATATACAAAATTTTGCGTACTTATGACCTCTATACCAAATATTCAGTATAATTTTTGTTTTATGTTGTTCTCTTACTATTATTTCTAGTTTTCCTACAATGTCATGTAGTATTTGTGAATTAACAGGTGAAAAAGTCCCACACTTAACCATCTGAGCTACCCAGGTGCCCCAGGTGGTTATTCTTTAGACAGTACTTTGAAGAGTTCTTCCATTGCCTCACAAGCTGTGATCTCATATCTTTCTCTCCCAGCTCTTATTCTTTCAGTATGGATACTTCTCTGATGTATTGGAGTGTGGGTAGCTCTTACTCCGATATTACAAAGCTCTCCCACATCTTCAATCATTTTATTTTCCTTTCCTTAAACCAAAATTTGGGTCCCCCTCGAAAACCTACTTCTTTCCAGGTCACTTCTTCACAGGCCACTCCATCTGAATGAAACTATCCACGTATTTCAAATCTGGCAGGTAAGATAAGGCATTGTTCATGTTTGGAACAGTGTCCTTATTTATTATTATGTCTTGCACTTGTGCTAACTACCCTGATGCTTCAAGGCTTATACCCATATTTATTGTTATCATACGTATTTGGGTCCGTGTCCGGGTCCCTCCCTCTTACTCCTTGAAGACTCAGGTACTAATATCACTGTACCTCTGCCACAAAGTTGTTGTCCGTGCCCATACACCCCACATATTTAAAAATATGGCTTCCCAGATTCTTGATCTTGATATCAGTGCTCTCACCACCATTCTACTTGGGCATCCTACTGTCATGGTTCCATTTTGAAAATTATTTTATCTCGAACTGGATTAATGCTAAACATCCAAAATCAAAACATTATCTTATGATCACAGCTTTCTACCCTTTTTTTTCACATCAGTTATGACACTACAACTTTTCCTTTATGGATACATGTCACCATTTCTTTAACTTTACTCATTATCCTGAATCTATTGGCAACTCCTTTATTTAACTCTTACTCTGTGATGGGTTACTACAATGACTCTTAACTGCATCCAAATTTTCTGTCCCTATTTCCTCCCAGATATACCAAAATTTGGGTATTTTGAAATATTCCTGTCTTTATGATTGTTCCTGAACTACCAAGAACACCATTTAGGCAAAAGTGAATTATTAAAATGCATTTGTAATACATTTGTACATGTAATACATGTAAAAAATGTATTATATTTAAAATCAAGTAGTCACTTACTTGACCTGCTCTTTTGCAGAACACTGTTTGTATCTCAGTCTGCCTGCAGTCATTTCATACCCTTTGGATGCCTTCATACTCCTGTACCATCCCCTTACTATCAGTAGTTAACAGTTCTGACCTCACAGAGAGACTTATGGCCATAAAATAGAACATTTCTCAACTTCCTGTCACCAGTGATGCAAAACTGCCTTCTTTCACATCTAGCCTTTCCACTATTTGGGGAGTGGGGCTGTTATTTTCTAAATTTATATTTTTGTTCCCAAACTTTTATGTCTTCCATTTCTTCTTCCTCTATCAATTCAGTCTTTCCCACCAATCTTAAAATATGCAAAAAGCCTCACCAGTGACTTCTGACTTCTTTTCCTTTATCTTCCATTAAGCTCTTTTCTTTATCCCTGCAGTACTAAACATCCTGGAAAAGTCATTACTTCATCCTTCACGTTGATATATCAGTCAACCGTATTCTGAAATCTGTTCTCAGCATAATGGCAATGCAACAACTCATTCCAGGTTCAACAATGCTCTTCTTATTCCCAAAGACAGTGAGGACATCTTTTTATGGCATCTTGGTAACATCAGACATCTTTGACATCAGCTTTCCTCATGATAACCTTTGGGTTTGGTTTGGTTTTGTTTCCAAGTTACTAGAATCTTTGGGTTTTCCTATATTTCTGTGTACTTTTATTCCTTGATGGCTCTGCTTCCCTTGTTTATGCTTTAAATAGACTATTACTCTGCAGTTCTTTCCTCAGCCAACTCATGTCATTTTTTCACATTTCTCCTGAGAGTGCTCATCTAATGCTATAGGGAAAATTATCATTTATATGCTGGTAATACAAAAATTGAAGTTTCCAGGTCAGATTTCTCCTCTGAACTCCAAGTATATATATTTAATAGGTTCCCAGACTACTTAATTTAGGTATACCCAATGCACCTAAATTTAGTAGGTTCAAAAGAAAATTCAGCAATCCAAGGCTCACCCTATCCTGCTCATATGCATGTTTTTTCTAACTCAGTGAATGGTGTTGTTTCTTAACCAGTTATCCACATAAGAAACCAAGAAAAAATTATTCATATATCTAACTTCCATCAATAAGCAATGCATTATTAAACACTACTAATTATTTAACTTGTTTAAAAAATCTGTGTAGTTCTAACACCTTCTATATTCTTTTGTTTAGGACTCTCAAAAATTTCCAGATTATTGCCCTCTAACATTTATTTTATCCAGAAGTCTTGCACTCTTTCTGTGCAGTAGTGCCTTAAGTGTAATTTCTGACATGTAATCTCTGTGTTCCAGCCATGTAGCAGACTATTCGTTTCTCAGATGTGACTGGATTTTGTACACAGTTGGGTCAGAGTACTCCTCTGTCCTCTAGTTGGCTACAATCTTTCTATTTATCCTTCAGATCTCAGGTGAAATTTCCCTTTTTTTCTAGATGTGTTTCATTACTTCTCAAGTGTTTAATCCAACAATTCATTCTTCTGTTAATTTGTTTGTAACCTGCTCTAAATGTCAAATTCCTAGAAAACAAAGATAGTTTTATATTTTCCCATTTTTCCCTCTAATATCTTGTAGGACTCAGCAATTCATAGATGGTCCCAATATAATAGTAGAATAATGGAAAAAATAAACACAAAGTTTGTATTACTTCAGACCCTTTTCTACTACCTCAATTACCTTGATATTTTTCCCCTACTACATACTTCCTTTTAGTGACCCACAGTATAAACAAAAAGAGTCCAACATACTAGAGGCAAATTCTGTGAATACTTAACATTACTAAAGTACAGGAAGTATATTTTGTATTATTTGTTGATCCCTCTACATTTTAAATACATTTTCTTTGTATTACATCAGTTTAAGCAATTTCTGGAAAAACAAAACAAGGTGATGTTTCACAAGCATGAGCAATTATGTTAAGGTTAATCTTTTGGGATACTATTTGCTTAACATTCAAGGAACAATCATTTGAAATTTCATATTACTGTGCTGAGCCCAGTTATAATAAAGAACTAATAACTAACACAAAGATTATTTTAACACATGGGGAAAAAAACTCACACAATATTTAAGTATATTTTATTTAGTTTTTTTCTTTCAGTATGAATTTTACTAAATTTCAAAATTTAGTAATAGGTAGCAATATGCATTCAATCAAAGTTCATTAGCTTGCTGTTGAACTTTGCAAGGCTATCAAATACTGATTTAAATTGCACCAAAGATCCAACCCTACATCTGAAAGTTAGTATCTGTTGAGCTGTAGGCAAATGATAGTTAAACCATGTATTTCTTATCCACCTGGAGGTACATTTAACTTAATCTGATTAATTGTTTGAAAGTTCTGGTCAGAGAGGAACATGACTTAAAATGAACTTCATTTTGTTTCCTGAAGCCTTTAGGAAAGCATTTAAGGCAAGCTAACCGCAGAGAAATGAACACTCCTCTTCAAACTCTTTAGCAGACTCTGTTTCTCTCTATTCCACATATACAAATATGTATAGAGTGATTCATAGAAAGATACATAGAAAATCATAGACAATTGTTTATTTTTATAAAAGAAAAAAATAACAATTGTCTTATTACATGTAAATATTTTATCCTAGGAATATTGCTTTATTGAGTTTTTATAGCCCATTATACCCAACAGAATTAAAATAGCAACGAAAATCTAAAACATAAATTCTACAGAAGCCACCATACTTTTGCATTTTAATATTCTGCATTTTATTTTTATTTTGTATTTTTTTGCAGTTTTTAAAACTAATCTTTAGTAATTATACTCAAGTCTCTTTCTTCAGAGACTTGAGAAACATCTATCAGCATGTACACAGCTATGAGCCTCTGAGAATATGTTCATTTTTGTTTTAGAAAGATATTTTCAACTTTTTCCTTCTGTCAAAATCATAAAATCTATTTTTAGGATTTATACTTAGAACAAATTTATTTTATTATATTATTATTATTATTATTATTATTATTATTTATTTCTTTTTTTGGAGAGGGAGAGGTAAGGGAGGGGCAGATGGAGAAGGAGGGAGAGAATCTTAACAGTTTTCACAACCAATACCAATGTGGAGCCTGATGTGGGGCTCCATCTCATGACTGTGAAATTGTGATTGAGTTGAAATCAACAGTTGGCTGCTTAACTGACTGAACCACCCAGGCACCCCAGAACTAATTTAATCTTTAAAAATTTCAATTCTTTCTGTATTATTGTTTCAACTATCTGTTGCAATACAAGAAAACACCCCAAACCTTGAAGGCCTAAAGAAACCATGATTTGTTATCTTGTGACTCTGTGGGCTCACTAGACAATCCTTCCCCTATGGTAGCAATTGGGCAGTAGGATGGATGTATGGCCCAAATAATTTTGATCACAACTGACACTTGGTGAGGCTGCCAGCTGGAATATTTTCTTTTATGCAAGTGACATTTCCAGGTGTCTAGTTTGGGCTTCCAACAATATGGTGTTTGGGCTCTAAAATTTAGCATTCCCACAGAGAAAGAGTTAAGCCTTAGAAATTACAGTGTAGCATCACTTGTGAGCATTTTGTTTTATAAAGGAAGTCAAAGGACCAGAGTCCATAAGAAAGGTAACTATACAAGTGTGTGAATATAGACATAGGGATTTGTGTGGACTATGTGGTAATAATCTACCACAACTATGATTTTCCCAAATCTGCCTCAAGGCACTTAAGTAAAATGAACTTACAAAAAATATGGCACCTTGAATCATTATTAGTCAATGTCTGAGAGTATTAAAACCCATGAATTTTGAACTCAGAAGCATTTGACCCCAAATCCTAACTTTGCTACATATAAGCTATGTGTTCTTGAACAAGTTACTATTATTTTTAAAATTCAGTTGTTTATAAAATGGAGATAATGCACACCACACAAGCTTAATAATTATTTAACTTGAGAATAATGCATATGCTAATATGGATCAATGAAGAATTTCCTACCCTTAGTTTCTCTTCCAAAAAAGAGAAAAAAATAATTATTTATGGCAGACTTCTTCAAGGATATGTAAACTCTTTACTTTCAAAATTTGTTCACGTACCTGGAAGATGTTATGCTAAGTGAAATAAAAATATAAATTCATATTTCTTAAATATATATGACTTTTACTTGTCAATTATACTCAAAAAACATAAAAATGTCCATTTGGGCTTTTATCATATTGATATTTCACAAAGCATAATATAAGTTTATCATATTGATAGAATCTTGCTAATCACACCTGGTGAACTGTGAGTGGCAAGATCTCTTGATGCTTTCATAACATATAGGAGTCAAAATTTTGGAGGAAAAACCTGAAAATATTCAGAGTACAGTAGTTTCCTAAGTACATTTTCTTTAAGTTAATATGGAGAAAATTTGGCCCAAAGGAATGATGCACACTGATTCATAGACAGTGATAAATACTGTTGGACAGTTGGCAAAGGGACTGAGAATAACAAATCTCCAAAAATATGGCATTCTAGGGGAAAGGATTTTAGATGAATTTGTAGGAGTGGGTACAAAACAGGCTGATATAATTTTTTTACTACTAAAAGGTAACTATAGTAAAGGGTTTGGAACAATGAGGAGGCCTAAAGAACCTATCATATAGAGAGAAGCCACCTACTCTTCTCTCTTGCAATCCCAGGACTATCTGTGACACCAAGCAGAGTAGCCACAATGTTAGGAATGAAGCCTATGAATGCATCCAATAACATGGGCTGCCTTCTACCACTACCAACATTGGGTGTCCAATCTGTTAGAAGCAGGAACCTCTGCTGAGTCCTAAATACGCCATCATTCTTTTGAGAGACAAGTCAGAAACACTGTGGTAAGTCAATTATATCAAACTACCTTAGTATTGAAGGGCACAGCAATTTGTTCATACTGAAATCAATAGATTGAAGGAAGGAGTACTTCCTTCCCACAGCTTAAAGGATACCTAATTCACTGGAATGGTAAATAACAGAATATTGTTTCAGAAGAAGTATATTTTACAACAGCAAAAGTTTGATATGACCATGGCATATAATGAATAATCTTAACATGTATCTTGTTACCAACAATGAGCTGACTTGACAAGAAATCTGAATGGCATATTGACAGCTCAGCTACGTAGAGCACAGTCCTCCATGATACACTGTAGGTTACAAACCAGTGACAATATAGGTTATGGTGTCTTCAATAGCATACAATCATGGGTCTAGGAATGAAGAAGTGGTTTTAGGATTGGCCCTTCTTGTAATTACATTCTGTGACCCAATTTCCGAATTTTTATTTCCTCTTCCTACAATATTAGTCTATTCTAGGTTATAGTTTTGGGATTTCAGAAGGCAAATATTTCCACCAGGGTCTCAACGACTCTTTTAACAAGCTGCAATCTGTGACAACTTTATGCCAATGGAGCAGCAGGCCAGGAATGAATTGGTGTGCTGGCTAAGGCAGTCAGTTCTAATTAACATAAGAAGATAGGGGTGCCAACACACAATTGGGCCAGGAAAACTATACCTGGAACAGAGGAATTCACAAAGCATCTTTAGAACTTCTATGCCCAGTGATAATGTCAGTGCCAATGGGCAACTGCAAAAAGTACACATTAAGAAGGACACGGTAATTAGATTCTCAGTAACTAAGTGGCATAAGGGTTATGTCACCCCATTCAGGAATAACTAGTGCAGCCAAAGGCCTGGGTGAATGTGAGGGAAATATAGAAGGGGAAATGCTTGAAAAGTCATATTAAAATATTGAGCCAAGAGAATTTGGCATTGCTTACAAAACTAAACACACTATTGCCATATGATCCAGCAGTTGTGTTCATTGATATTTAACCAAAGGAGTGCAGAACTTCTATCCACACAGAAATAAGCACACTGATGTTTATAGCAGCTTTATCCCTAATTACCAAAACTTGGAAGCAGCTGTCATTTGGTGGGGGAATGGGTAAATAAAGTGTGGTACATTCAGACAGTAGAAGGTCTTCAGTAGTAAAATATATATATATATATATATATATATATATATATATATATATATGAACTATCAAGCCATGAAAAGCATGGAGGAAACACCAATTATCACCAAGTGAAAAAAGGCCCATCTGAAAAGGTTGCATGCTATATGTTTCTAACTCTATGACATTCTAGAAAAGGCAAAACCGCAGAGACAATAAAAAAGATTAGCAGTTGTCAGTGGTGGGAGCAGTGGAGGACAGATGAATAAATAAAGCACAGAGGATTTTTAAGGCAATGAAAATACTCTGTATAATAAATATCATAATGATGGATATAAGTCATTGTACATTTGTCCCAACCCATACAATGTACAGCACCAAGAGTGAAACCTAAGATGAACTATGGACTTTGGATGATTATAATATGTCAATATAGTTTCATCCATTGTGACAAATGTACCTTTCTGCTGAAAGATGTTGATAATGGGGGGGGGGGCGTGTCTGTGCAGGTGTGGCACTAGGGATCTGTGAGAAGTTTCTGTATCTTTCTCTCAGTTTTGTGGTAAACTTAGAAGTGCTCTACAAAAATAAAGTCTTCTAAAAAATGTTTAACCATATCAATAGGGACATTTAAAGTAAAGAGAAAGGTCACTTATCAGGCATTTCAAAACCAAAACCCTTCAAACAACCATCTTGTTATTTTTTTAATAAATTAATTTTTTATTGGTGTTCAATTTACCAACATACAGAATAACACCCAGTGCTCATCCCGTCAAGTGTCCCCCTCAGTGCCCGTCACCCATTCACCCCCACCCCCAACCCTCCTCCCCTTCCACCACCCCTAGTTCGTTTCCCAGAGTTAGGAGTCATTATGTTCTGTCTCCCTTTCTGATATTTCCCACACATTTCTTCTCCCTTCCCTTTATATTCCCTTTCACTATTATTTATATTCCCCAAATGAAGGAGAACATACACTGTTTGTCCTTCTCCGATTGACTTACTTCACTCAGCATAATACCCTCCAGTTCCATCCACGTTGAAGTAAATGGTGGGTATTTGTCGTTTCTAATGGCTGAGGAATATTCCATTGTATGCATAAACCACATCTTCTTTATCCATTCATCTTTCGATGGGCACCGAAGCTCCTTCCACAGTTTGGCTATTGTGGACATTGCTGCTAGAAACATCGGGGTACAGTCAACAAAACTAAAAAACAACCTACAGAATGGGAGAAAACATTTGCAAATGACGTATCAGATAAAGGGCTAGTTTCCAAGATCTATAAAGAACTTCTTAAACTCAACACCAAAGAAACAAACAATCCAATCATGAAATGGGCAAAAGACATGAAGAGAAATCTCACAGAGGAAGACATAGACATGGTCAACATGCACATGAGAAAATGCTCTGCATCACTTGCCATCAGGGAAATACAAATCAAAACCACAATGAGATACCACCTCACACCAGTGAGAATGGGGAAAATTAACAAGGCAGGAAACCACAAATGTTGGAGAGGATGCGGAGAAAAGGGAACCCTCTTGCACTGTTGGTGGGAATGTGACCTGGTGCAGCCACTCTGGAAAACTGTGTGGAGGTTCCTCAAAGAGTTAAAAATAGACCTGCCCTATGACCCAACAATTGCACTGTTAGGGATTTACCTCAAAGATTCAGATACAATGAAACGCCAGGACACCTGCACCCTGATGTTTCTAGCATCTTGTTATTTTTTACTCCAGTTCAACTATGGAAGAAAATCGTAGCTGGTATTTTCAGTAACATCTGTATAGTTGATGTGTCACAAGACCACCTAAAATTCTAAACATTACAGTGAAATAAGATAAAGTTACAATTTTAAGGTGCTTTGTTCTTTGTCTCTGTTGTGAAGGGTCTCATGGAAAAACAGAATGGTTGGTTTTATCTCTTTTTTAGAATTCAATCATTGAATGAGTAATGTGTAAGAAAACCAAGAAAACACCTATTTTTTTCAAGGAACTAGAGATCAGAGAACTGAGCTTCAGAGAACAAACATTTCTACATTTACTGGCACTGTACCATGTACAAGCCTTCATTGAAACATTCTTAATATTCAGCATTTTTTAGGAATAACACAACTCATTATCGATTACTAGAATATACCTTTTCAAATATTTTCTTGAAGGCATTTTTTACCTCCTGATTCCTCAAGCTGTAAATTAACGGGTTTAGCATGGGAATCACCACTGCATAGAATACTGAGGCAAATTTGTCTTTATCCAGTGAGTGGCTTGACTTGGGGCGCAGGTACATAAAGCTGAGGGTACCATAATACATAGTAATAGAAAACAGGTGAGAAGCACAGGTAGAAAAGGCTTTTTGTCTTCCTGCAGCAGAATGGATCTTTAAGATGGCAAAGACAATGAACCCATAGGATATAAGAACAATGATAAGAGAGCAGAAGACATTGAACCCAGCAATGATGAGCAACATCAATTCTTTGACTTGAGTGTCAGAGCAGGCCAGAGCAATCAAGGGAACATCATCACAGTAGAACTGGTTGACCACATTGGAGCCACAGAAAGACATGTGGAACGTAACCATTGTTTGTATGAGCCCCACAGTGAATCCATAAATATAAGAACTAGTGACCAACTGGATGCAGAGTTTCTTGGGCATGAGAATGATGTAGAGTAGAGGGCTACAGATGGCCACATACCGGTCATAGGCCATGACAGAGAGCATTAGTAATTCCCAAACTGAAAATGTGATAAAGCAACATACTTGAGTGGCACATGCATAAAATGGCATACTTTTAATTCCACGTAGAGAGTTCACCAGTGTGTTTGGAGTGATGGCAGAGGTACCATAAAAATCAACAAAAGCCAGATGACAGAGGAAAAAATACATGGGGGTGTGAAGTTGAGGACTGATTTGGATGAGCACAATCAAGCCAAGATTACCCAACACAGTAACTAAGTATATCAATAGGAATACACAGAAAAGAATGGCCTGAAGCTCCGGATTATCTGTGAGGCCCAAGAGAATAAACTCAGTGACTGCTGAATGATTGCCTTTTGCCCTGAAAGATGAGCAATAGACAATAAACAATAAATGACAAATCTACAATGAACTCTTTTAGAAGATACACCCTGAATAATCGTTACTCTGTAAGGAATAAATAATCAATTCAATGTGAGAAGATAGCCCTGGCAAACCAAGGTGTTATGTTAAATTCAGCCAAAGCAGAATCTGGATAAGCACTTTGTATTGTGTGTGGATTTCACTTATGCTTTCAACGTGAAAGCATTTGGTCCAGACAGAAGTTCCATGATATAAAATCCACTAGGAAGCTGTAGAAGAAGAAAGAGAGTATTTTGATTAAAATTTTATAATCAATACAATGGCAGAGCCTGTGCTATATTTTTCTTTAAATATAAATAAATAAAAAGGAACATTAAGAATCTAAGTGGCTTTTACAGCGTATCTCAAAATGATTTAAGTTGTAAGTGTATCTCATAAAATTGCTATAATTTCATCATTTTGTCAGAATATTAAAGATTACTGAAATCAAGTGGAGAAAATATAAAAGGGAAGTCAGAATCAAAATATTAGCACTATTTATTTATAGGCATCCTATTTGGTATAATTTTTACAATTTTCTTCTTTTTACTTACCTCTAGTTTCTTTTTCTTTTTTTTCAATACACACACATAATATTGATATTAAAGAAAAATAGGACTGCGATTTTTCTGGCTTGTCTTTTGGCAAAAAGCACACCAGGGAATGATTTTCCATATTGTAAAATAGCTTTCAGTGATTAGGAGACATTATTTTGCCTTCTTTCTTCAAGTATATAAATGACCCAAAGTGACTAGAATAGAAGCAGCGTTTAGAACAACTACATGTTCTATATGTTCTATAAAACATTTCCATAAAGCCAGGCTGGATTCTGAATGTATGAAAGCTTGCAAAATTGGAATCATTCCCTTTCCTTTCTTAAGCACAGCAGAGGATTAGTTAACTTGATTTTCCTTTATCACGACATTGTCTCATATTACTTCACATGATCAGGACACAGATGGTCAAGATAGATAAAACATAGTAAAATATAAAAAATACTTCCTTCACTTAAATTTTGATTAACATCTCCTTGGAAACTTTATCTTACTTAATATTTTATTTTTTCTCTCTCCCCTTTAGCATTTTTAGCTACACATCTTGGAACAGGCATCTACCCCCAATTTCTCAATCATATTTACTACAACTGACCCCTAATTTTATTTTTGCTTCCAGTCTTTCTTAGGTCTTTCTGTTCCTCACATTTTAGCTTATATGAACTTTTATAGACCAGTCTTCATTTTTATGTTCTTGTGATATAATCCTTCAATGTCTTACCTTAGCTACCAAGATAGAATTCTAAGGTCTTTAATAAGGCTGACATAACTCTTGAAAATCTAATTCCTTCATCTCAGAACAGGCTGGTTTCTTGTGATTTTCTTCATATAGTATTTATATCACAGGTATTCCAAACTACCATAGTGATTTGAATGTAAGCCACAATTTTATACACATTATTATCTTTGCCCAGAACACTTTCCCTTTGTCTTCCCTTTTTTTTTTCTTTTTTCTTTTTTTTTTTTTTTTACTTCTCTTCTACTACACTTTCTGTGCTCTGTTGTACCATTTCCTTTTGGAGGCTTTCCTGGCCTCTCATGGCAGATTAAGTGGTCCTCATATATACATTTTTGCAGACATTGATTCTTTCAACATAGCCCTTGCTACACTATATGGCAACCAATGGTTAACATGTCTGTAGAACATTCTAAATTTAAACATGCTATTTCTAAGAAATAATATTTGTATTTTATACCCAATTTAATCACCTACCTTTTATAGTATCTAATACCAAGAAGATGGTCAATAACTATCAGTTCAATAATTAAGTGAATAAAGTTATAGATATGTAAGTCAAGATATATTTTCCCTATGATCTGATATCTTTCAATATTCAATACACTGTTATTCAGTTCAACCACAATCTCCTGAGTAGTCTGGTCTAGTGCTCCTGAAAGGGATCTTCATGAATCCAGTAACATTTAACATTATCTGGGTATTCAGAGACAACTTCATATTGTGTGTGTGGTCCCTCAGGAAAATTTTTTTGGGTATTCCATTATTTTTAACAAACATTGGATAACAATATAATTATACATATTCAAAAACAAGAAGTTATTTGATGTTTAGTGTTTGGGGACCAAATTATTTCCCTTGAAGTGATAGATCACCTGGGCTATTACTTAATGGAAGAATCTAGGGTAGAAGAACATTTTAATGATCTCTTTTGGGAAAACAGTTTGAGTAATTGCTATTTCCACTTCGATTATTTGCTATATCTGCTTTACCTTTTGTCACATTGGTTTCATATTAAAATTATGAATTTATTTAAAATAAACTTTTAGGTCCTGAGCCTTGTATTTAACAGCAGTTTTTGAAAACCATTGAACAAAAATCAATTTCCTGATTAGAAACATTGCAATCTTTTGTCTGAGATTAATGTCTCAAACCGTTGTCATGATTGACATTACAGTCCAAAAGCAAAGATGAATTTAAAAGAATGTTCATTATTCTCTTTGGTCTCTAGGAAACTAAATGCATACAAATCATAGGGCAACAAGAACTACCTTGTAGTCAATTCTCAGAAGTGAATGAACCTGTCTATCTAAATTTGCTTTCAATGAAAACAAATGGTGTCCATAGCATTGAACTACTCTGGCTGTTTAGCCTCAGCACCATCTACGCAGAATAGAAAACAGATGAGGTCTGAAGTAATATCTCCTTTTGGTTTTGATTTGCATTTTCCTCATGACTAACGATGTTGAACATCTTTTCATATACCTATTGACCTTTCACTCATCTTCCTTGAAAAAATATTTATAAAATGCTTTGTCCATTTGATAAGCAAACAAAGAAATACCTGTAAAGGAAATACAGCTGTTATCTTAGGGATGAGGAGGTCATAGCAAAACAAAGGGAAGAAAAGGAGATGAAGTCTGAGAATTTACATGAGTGCATCACTCAGAACTTTGTGGGTCAATGTAAAGCCTTTGCCTTTTGCTTTGAATAAAATGAGATGCACTAGAAGGTTTCTAAAATAAAGGTCTCTTTTTTTTTCTCACTTTGGATTTACTTTTGTTCTTTAATTCCTTAAAATTTCAATATGCCTCTAAAACCAAAAATGCATGGCAAAATATTTTCAAAATAATATTGTGTTACATATCTGTCAGCACTCACTTCATTCCCTGTCTTCCCTACAGGAAACTGCTTTTGTTCATTTTGACTTGTCCTTTCAATGTAGTTGTTTTTTTTTTTTTTTTAACCAGATGTAATAAAATACATGCACATATCTTTTTTTTTTTTTTTTTTTTTTTGAGAGAGAGAGAGAGAGAGAAAGAGAGGCTGGGGAGTGGCAGAGGGAGAGGGAAAGAGACAATCTTAATCTCCATGCTAAGTGTGGAGCCCTACAGGGGGCTAGATTTTATGACCCTGAGATCATGACCGAGCCAAAGTCAAGACGTAGATGCTTAACTGAGCCACTCAGGTCCCATATATATATATATATATAATATTTTTATATATAAAATATAATAATCTTTAATATTTAATAATCTTTTCTTCTTTCATATGAAATATACTTTTTTATTTCAGTAATATATTGATATTTCTTTTTAATATTTTTATGATTTAATAGTATATTCTCATGTTCATCATGTAGCACACCTAGAATCATCCTCATTTCTGGAATAGCTGTCCTTACCATTGGATATTTGGGTACCAATATGTTGCTAATATAAATAATATCCCAGCAAATAACTTTGCACATGTGTTCTTTTGCATCTTGTGCTAGTATTTATTTGAGATAGTTTCTTAGTGTTGTGCCCGAGATTGCGAATCCGAGAAACCACCGAGGAGCCGACACTGATGCAAACACACGAGGGTTTATTTACAAGCTCAGCCTGGGTCCAAGTGCACCCGACACAGCAGAGCAGGGACTTGGACCCCGAGACTAAGAGGCTGAGCAACTTTATAGGGGCCAGTGGCCAATGGGATAAGCAGAAAGTTGCACAGTCATGCTGGTCCACTCGCAGGTGGCCGATTGAATTACATTTTACCCTAAAGTATCCATTTGAACCGGCCTATCACTGAGCCGATTTCCGATTAGGGTGTGCCCTGGGTTTGACTAGGGTGGGGCAGTGCCCTAAGCAGGTCGGCACAAGGCGGGTACTGCACAAAATGGAGTCAGTCCTGCTCTGCTTGTCCAGGGGTAGGGGATTTTTGTTAAATTTCTTGGGTCCCACACTTAGAAGAGGGATTGTTGACTGTAGTAATTTTGCTAGATATTGCCACATATCTCTCCATAGGCATTACATGATTTTTCTATCAGCAGTACATTACAGTATCTATTTCCCCTCACCTAGACAAATTTTTGTGTTTTGAAATCCTCATGAGAATTGATATCTCTCAATGTTTTATATTTAAGTTGAAGGAGACTGTCAGCTAGATGGTATTTCCCCTTTCCCTTTGCATACAAATCTGGATTTTTTGAGATCTAAGCTTCTAAAAGAAAAAGCTTATAAATTATTGGTTAAATGATACCTTTAATAATTTGTGGTTGAATCAATCAATAAAGGATGGATATCAATGAGTTAATTGTCACTTAAAAATAAGAAATGAGATGTCCAGAATTTAGATCATGTAAATAGGATGTGGGGATCAAAATGGACTTTTGGAATATTGCAGCGTTTAACAGAATGTCTGACTCATTTCTCCAATTATGTTATTAAAAAATGTTTACAGAATGAGCGTTAAAAGTGAAAGGATCATTTCTCAGCCTTTTGGTTAAGATCAAGTGTAAACAAATTAAGGAAATTTGTCAGCTCATTTTTTTACATTAATGAGAATTGTGTCTTCTAGCAACAGGTCTTATTGAAAACATTCTTGAATTTTATTTCATCAATGGCTTCCTTCTTTATAGATCACCAGCATGCACTTATAGTAGCTTGATGAACTGTTGGGAAAATCAGTTCCAGGAGTACATAGTATTGATGATGCCAGCACTGTAGAATCTACCTGCATCTGACAATGAGGTGGCCAGAAATCAGACTGTGGCTTTTCCATGCCAACTCTGAGGGTATTCAGTTAGACCATATATCATCTATTTTATAGTAG
Organism: Nyctereutes procyonoides; assembly: GCF_905146905.1. NCBI lineage: Eukaryota > Metazoa > Chordata > Mammalia > Carnivora > Canidae > Nyctereutes > Nyctereutes procyonoides. The sequence goes on from NW_026575112.1 coordinate 224,844, forward strand.
AAGATACCTTTCCTATAATCCTTTTTTAAAAGATTTTAATTATTTATTTGACAGAGAGAGAGAGTACAAGCAGGGGGAGGCACAGACAAAAGAATAGGGAGAGGCAGGCTCCCCTCTGAGCTGGAAGCCTGATGTGGGGCTCCATCCCAGGACCCTAGGATTACGACCAGAGCCAAAGGCAGATGCTTAACTGACTGAACCACCAAGGCACCCCTTCCATAATTCTTTTCAAAACATTTTTACTTCCTGGTTCCTCAGGCTGTACATTAAAGGATTTAGCATGGGGATTACCACAATATTAGAAAACAGAAGCTATCTTGTCAGTATCTAGAGAATGGCTTGTTTTTGGCTGCATATACATGAAGATGATTGTGCTATAAAATATAGTGAAGGAAGTCAGAGGGGAGGCACAAGTAGAAAATGCTTTTTGCCTACCTTCAGATGAATTAATCCTCAGAATGGCAAATAGAATGAATATGTAGGAGATGAAGATAATAATAAGAGAACAAAGGGTATTTAAACAGTAAGTGTGAACAATACTAGTTCTTTGGTATCTTTGTAATAGGTTTTACAACAAGCTGGACCAACCAGGGGAACATCATCACAGTAGAAGTGATTTATTATATTTGAATTACAGAAAGATAAGTGGAATGTAAGGACTGCCTGTAGGAAACCCACAGAAAAGCCATACAAATATGAACTAACCACCATTTGAATACAGACCCTTCTGTTAATGATAGTGGTGAAGGGTTGCAAATGGTGACATACCTATCATATGCCATGATGGAGAGCAAATACACTTCACAAACCACAAACATGATAAAGTAACACAAGTGAGTGGCACAAGCAGGTAAGGATATCTCTTAATTTCTTGGAGACGGTTCACCAGGGTGTTAGGGGAAATAGAAGAGGTCTAGCAAAAATCCAGGAAAAAAAGTAGGATGCTGAGGAAAAAATACATAGGTGGGTATTAGCTGAGAATTGATATGAATTAGCATAATTAACCCAAGATTACCCGTGACACTAATTAAGTAAATCAATAGAAAGACCCTGAAAAGAAGGGCTTGAAGCTCTGTTGTGTGAGTCCCAAGAGGTTGAACTCAGTTATATCTGAATTATTGCCTTTGGCCATGGAAGATATGTAGAAGCATTTCATATTGTTTTCTCTAGAACATCTATGCTATGCTGGATAATCTTCTACTTCTTGGATTAAGAATTTAACTCACACTTATTTTATGGTGACCTTATTGAAAAGATAATCCTCACTGGTCCTATGAGCCATTCTTAGGTTTCAATACTGCCTGCTTTTGTTTTAAGGGAATTGCTCCAGGAAGAAATTCCAACATGCTCAGTGGTCTGGGGGATTGATGAAGAAGACAGAATGTCTTGAATTAAAATGTGGAATCTCCTATATACAATGAAAAAACCTAGTATTACATATTAGCAGAAAAATATTTCAGTGATAAAAGAAATGGGAGCACATTTCAGAGTAATATATTAAGATTAAATACTGAACATTTCAACTTAACTGAGAATTAAAACAATCATGAGTCTCACTAAATATTACTCTTAGTGGGCTAGTCAATGCAATAAAGGAAGGGTTAAATATTATTTATAAAGTATATGATATTATATCTGCACCAATACATTCAGTGGAAAAATATTAGATTTGTTACAATTGTGGAAAACTCTTCTGTCACAAGTCAATATAATGAAAATGATGTTATGGTAAAAATGTAACTTCAAGGAAATGTGAAAATAAAATTTTTAGGATTCCATTTAAGATAATAAATTTAAAACCTAGGGTTTAATTTAATATTTAACTTAGCAAAATGTTGACCCTATATGTTCCTGTTGTTTATGTTTAAGCTGCATAAACTCATAGTTTCATATTATTTCTTAGTGGAATGGTATTTAGGAAAGAAGAAAAATTTATAAGTTTATTCAGATATATAATGCATGCTGGGTAAATCTATACTAAATAAACTTGCAAGAACAGCCTAGACATTTCTTATAGTGTAATGGAGATTTATTTATGTTTACAAATAGTAAACTATATTATAAACTACAGAATGTAAAATAAAGTGAGAATCTGTGACAGAACAGACACAGTTAATATACTGTGAACTTTATTAACTGGCTTTCAAAGAAAATGCTTATTTATAGCATCTGTTGATTTTCTGATTTCTATGGTGTAAATATTCCCACCACCACTGATTTCAAGCTACAAACTTGAAGCCATGAACATGGAGTTGGGAATAAACACAGATTATACCTTTTTCAAGCTATTAAGAGAAGCACTGATAGTAGTCACACAAAGTAGGTTAGTATTATAAGCAAAATAATATGAAATATTACATTATACCATATGCTAGAGAAAACTTAAAATCAATAAGTCTCTCTTCACAATATATTTGTATCTATAATTATAAATATCTCTCCCCAATATACTAATTAATTTCAAAGAGAAAAAGTTCATTTTATAAAATATGAAAGGATCAGCTAACAATAAGTTGTTCATTAGATTGATCAAATTAAAAGAATGATAATGCCCACAATTGGTAAAGATGTAGGAAAACAAATATAACCTTACACATCCAACGGAGGTGAGATTTGTCTTCATCTTCTTGGAAGCCGATGTAATAGTAAGCATCAAAATTATTTAAGTTAGTCTTGCCATTGATACAATGATTTTAATGTGAGGCAATTAGGGAAATAATAAAAGTAGGCAAGTATATGAGTGGTTTCATTTTTACTTACCAAAAAATGAATGTTGTCTAAATATATTCTGATAGTTATTCAGCTATTGTACATCTCAATACAATATTAAGTAGCTGATCAAAAGCTTAAATATGTTTACAGTTATTAATATTCTAAAATCTTCCCAGTATATCATGTTGAAAAGAGCAGCATGCTAAACAGATTATATATCGTTAAATGATTTCTGTATATGGACATCATATTATGACCTGTAAGTTACACCTATGAGGTGCTATTATGGCCCTTCCTCCCTCCCTACTCATTGAAATCATCCTTTATACTTTTGCATTCTACTCAGCTTCAGAACCTCGATTGCAATTTCACATGTACATTTTCATGTTACCATGCATCCACATCTATGAATACTGACAAATTAATTTTTCATATTGGTTATTCCTATGTTTTGTGCTTATCTGGTGCCCATATGGTGTTTGAAGTGTTCCTAATCATTTACCACTAAAAATGACTTCATGATTCCACATTTTTGGGGGGCAATAGTTCATTGTGATATGTGGCAAAAGTGGACTAATTTGTTAACAAATTAAAAACGATTCTCAAAGAGGACAAAAGCAATTTTCAAAATCACCAGATCTGAAGCAAAAATCATGACAACCGTTTTTTCTCATATTAAAATTATGTAGCAAATCTTCAGTTCTAATCTGAAGTTCTTAAATCTTTGAGTGATTTCCTAAATGTTCAGCATTTAAAATTAAGAGTAAGATATCTAAAAATTGTCAATTTATTTATTTATTTTAAAGATTTTATTTATTTCTTCATGAAAGGCACACAGAAAGAGAGGCAGAGACCTAGGCAGAGGGAGAAGCAGGCTCCATGCAGGGAGCCTGATGTAGGACTCCATCCAGGGACTCCAGGATTACACCCTGAGCTGAAGGCAGACAATTGCTGAGTCACACAGGCGTCCCACAAATTGTCAATTTAAAAAGTCTTTTACTCTGAAATGTGTTTTTTAATCCATTGCCATTTTATTTTTTATTTATTTTTTATTATTTTATTTATTTATTCATAGAGACACACACACACATAGAGGCTTTATTTATTTATTCATAGAGACACAGGGAGAGAGAGAGGCAAGAGGCAAAGACACAGGCAGAGGGAGAAGCAGGCTCCATGCAGGGAGTCTGACCTGGGACTCGATCCAGGGATTCCAGGATCACTCCCTGGGCTGCAGGCGGCGCTAAACCACTGTGCCACCGGGGCTGCCCTCCATTGCCATTTTAAATCCTATGACAATAGATTCATCAGATGATATTGTTTTCACTTTCTTTTGTGTGTGTGTGTGTAAATTTATTTTTTATTGGTGTTCAATTTGCCAACATATAGCATAACACCCAATGCTCATCCCATCAAGGCCCCCCTCAGTGCCCGTCACCCAGTCACCCCCACCCCCCACCCACCTCCCCCTCCACCACCCCTAGTCCCTTTCCCAGAGTTAGGAGTTTCTCATGTTCTTACTGCTGAGGAAACTGAGGAATAGTTTGTAAGTGGAATAAATTGTCTAGGATCTTTGATTCAGTCAAAGTTAGACCCAGATTTTATACTCAGGTTTTTAGACTCCAAGGAATCCATGCTTTTTAATGGTACAGCTGTGGCACAGTGAATGCACCAGCCTGCCCAAACACGAAATGGTGAATTCAAGGACGTTGATGATAAGCTTTTGGTATATAGCTTCCAGACTCATGATCTGCTGAAGGAGTTTTGTCAGAAAACAGGCCAGAAATGTTCAAATAGTAGGTAAATGTGTTTAAAGGAAAGATACTTTTGAAAATCATAAATCAGAGTAGCCAGTCCTGAGTCTCTATGATCTATCAAAACGTGCAGTAAGATAAAGAGAACCCTGACCTGAAGCAAGTTTAAATATGATCTTCTCTTTCTGGCTATTAATAGCATCCTAGTCTTTGGTCATTAAGCATTTATGGGACCCCTAGATTGAAAAAAACAAATTTAATAATATGCATGAGTTGCAAATTCAAAACCATTTTCCGTGTAATTTAAAATTGTAAGAAGATCTTTGCATTTATTTGAAACATATGCATACATATCTATATATCTATATATACCTATATTATATATCACTATATTTCATATAATATCTTCATATAGGGATCATACAATCTATAAATATAAATGTATGTATATTTATTTGTATCAGAGTTACCAATTGTGTATAGTAATCTTTATTTATAAGTTGCTCCTCAAGTTCATCAGAACATCTGGGATTAGAACTCAGGTCTTTAGGCTAATTGAAGGAAGGAACCTGATATATGGGTATCCATCATTTCCTATGACCCTTCTCATGTTGTTTTATCTTGAAGACGCCTCCAAAATGAGTATCATTGTCCTCATTTAATAGAGAAACTAGTGAAAGCCTATACATAAGCTACATTGTGCAATGGGTTCGTTGTATTTAAGCTATACCATGATTAATAAGGATTGACTCACCCAAGTTTTGCCTAGTATAATTTATGATCCTTGCTACTGGCAAAATGTTATATGATGTTTCCATTGTTTTGAGTTAATTTGGAATGGATGATCCCCTTGGGAAACTAACCCTAAATTACTTTATTATTATTTTTTAAATTTTAGTTAATTGGAAAAACTATATGAGATCTCATAGGCTTACAAAAAGCAGTTTACTTAGCCTTTTGGGACCAAGCCAGACTTCCAGGTCAGTAGAAAGTTGTGTTAAGTCAGTCACAGAGTAAAGTTAGGATGTAGTACTATTCTTTTTAATAAAGGTGGTTTGTTAAATTACAATATGGAACAGTTTTATATTGTCATATTTTCCCAAGAAATTAGCATATCAGGAAAAGAGTATTTACACTATGCATCTTTGCTTTTCACATGGCATATTGTTAATATAGCTAGAGAATTCTGAACTGGAAATTTGGAGAGGCAGAGTCTGAACTTTTGTCCGTGTTCTGCCTATAACTAGTTATGTACCAAATTAATGGCTTTTTATGCAATTTTTTTTTTATTTGAGAATTGGGAAACTCAGTAATTTCCTATGGACTAAAAATAAGTTGTATGCAGTGAACAAATATAACAGAAATCACATATTAAAAATAGGCATCTGATAGTTTTTGAAGAGGAAAAACCAGACTGTAAAGAAAAGTCTTTCTATTTATTCAAGTCACTTCTTTAATTTCATGAACATAAAAGCCTGGTTTCTACTGATGATAACTTTCTTCAAGGCATCTTTCACCTCCTTATTCCTGAGGCTGTAGATCAAGGGGTTCAACATGGGAATGATCACTGTGTAGAAGACTGAGGCCATTTTGTCTGTGTCTAGGGAATGATTTGAGCTCGGCTGTAAATACATAAAGATGAGGGTCCCATAGAAGATGGTGACTGCCAGCATGTGAGAGCCACATGTGGAGAAAGCCTTGCGCCTGCCCTCAGCTGAGCGCATCCTCAGGATGGCAGAAATAATGTACGTATAGGAGACGAAGACAATCAAAAGGGAAGAAATGAACATGATCCCAGCACAGGCAAAGATCCACAGCTGTTTGGAGTGAGTGTCTGAACAGGTTAGCCTAAGGAGAGGCATGTCATCACAATAGAAATGATTGATGATATTGGAATGACAATAGGAGAGGCGAAAAGTGAGGATGGCATGAAATAGTGCAACCAGGAAGCTATAGCTGTAGGGAACAGCTACAAGCTGAATGCGGATTCCTGGGGACATTACAACCATGTAGAGGAGAGGGTTACAAATGGCCACGTATCGGTCATAGGCCATGGATGCCAGTAGCAAGCACTCAGCAGTCATGAAGGCCAGGAAACAGCCTAACTGAGCAGCACATGCATTGAAGGAGATAACATTTTGTTTGTACAAGAAATTGCCAAGCATTTTGGGTGTAATGACAGAAGCATAACAGAAATCGACAAAAGCTAGGTTGCTAAGAAAGAAGTACATTGGTGTGTTGAGTCTTGAGTCTGTTCTAATGACTAGGATCAAACCCAGGTTACCTACTACTGTGAAGAGGTAGATAGATAAGAAAACCACAAAGAGGGGCATCTTCAACTCCTGACGATCTGTGAGGCCCATGAGAATAAATTCTGTCACTTGGGTGCAGTTTCTCTGGGCCATGTGTCTTTGGCGTATCTGGATAAGGAGAGGAGAATTAGGTCTATTTTAATTAAATCAAATGTAATGTATAGCTCCCTCTCCTCCCCCACCCAAAACTCTCAGAACCCAGTCTCCTTTATGGAGACTTCATTACATAGTCCTGACTGGTTTAAGTCATCGGTCATTGGCTGATTCAAAGCCCAGGCCCCCACTCTAGGGTGGAGTCCAAAAATTATGCCTTTAATATAACAAGACACCTATTCAACCTTCACCTTTCTGAAGCATTTTCAGAACTGTGAACGAGGACCAAATCTATCTGAAAAATAAATACTTCTTATAAATCATTACATCACAATGTTACAAAAATAAGAGACTAAAGTTTCAATCATGGCAATGCAATGTACTAGCAATTGTGTCCCTTTTCAAAGCGCTCGAACTTTCTTGGCTTGTTCGGTAAAATTCAAAACGTGGGTAACCTTCTGAAGGAGTAAGTGTAAAATTTCCATTGGGGCTCATCCAATTTATTACATCTCTGAGAAAGAAAGAAGATGCCCTGGAGCTTCTAGCTCATTTAGCATTTTTATAATGAACAGTTGCTCTTCTAATGACAGATAACTATTGAAAGATGGTATTTTGTTGAGATTTAAGTCAAGAAGAATAATAGAAGAAACTCTTAAAATTGGAGGACCTGTATTAGAATTTGGCTTTGTTAGGGTGCCTGGGTGATTCAGTTGGTGAAGTGGCTGACTCTTGATTTCTGCACAGGTCATGATTGCGGGTCTTGCAATCTAGCCAGCATGGGGCTCTGTGCTCAGTGGGAGAGTCAACTTCAGGATTCTCTCTCCTTCTATCCACCCCCTAGCCTCTCTCAGATAAATAGATCTTTAAAAAAATAGAATTTGGCTTTTTCACTCTCTAATCACATAAACTTTAGGATGGCAAAAATTCAGTTTGTTCCTCTGTTTCTAATCTATAAATGATGCTATTTTATGTGTAAAAGGACTGTGAATATTTAAAGGAAAGTGTTTATCCCCAGGCCAGGGCAGATACAAATGGATTTTATTTTATTATTTTATTTTATTTTTAAAGATTTATTTATTTATTCATGAGAGGCACAGAAAGAGAGGGGCAGAGACATAGGCAGTGGAAGAAACAGGCTCCTTGCAGGGAGCCCAATGTGGGACTTGATCCCAGGTCCTGGGGTCACCACCTGAGCCAAAGGCAGACGCTCAACTGCTGAGCCACCCAGAGGCTCCACAAATAGATTTTAAAATAGAAAATATTATGTTAAAAATTGTTCCTCTGATACATAAAAGGTAAATGTACAGAGAAGCAGTGTAATCACTTTGAAAATTCATTGGCAACAGGGTAGACAGTGCTTGTGGGTCAGGCTACAATACCTTCAGGTCTTCAAACACAGAGGTTATTGAACAAGAAAAACAGAAAATTCTTAACTGTTAGATGGAGACAGCCATAAAATTTTACATGCAATATGTCTTTCAAATTAAAAAAGGAAAAGAGTGTCTTAAAATTTTAGACCCTCAAATATAGTCTTAGCAAAGAATAATTAACAAAAACAAGATATATAGCCTAATTAATATATTTTGCTATGTCAGGAAACAGATGAAAGAATACATCAAGGGAAGGTAAATATTCCTCATAAAGCTAAATATGGAAATCAAAAGTACATTTTAAAATTGTGTGTGTGTGAATGTTTTTACCACTTGATATGGAGATGAAGATAATCTCTTTGATGATATTGATCATAGCTGCCAACTACTATTACTTGGGATGAGTAGATCATTAAAGCTTTTAAAAGTCTAACTAGTGATCCTACCAATACTTAAATTCCATTCTGAAGTAATTAAGCAAGCTTTTGATTAGAAATGTTTTCTAGAAAAAAAAATATATATTTTCTGATCCCAAGATGCTGAGGAAGGCTTCACTGTTTGGCAGCTATAAGAACTTCAGTATGCATTTCATCTTATCTTGAAAGGAGGGTATACATATCTATGCAAATATCTTTGAAGGCATATTATATATGATCTGTTACCATGTAACCCATGTTATATTATATTCAAATTCCACTCATATGTCTTCTCTCTGTTACAGGAAGCACATGTAATCTAATCAGAATGATTGGGTTTCAGTTTTCAATTAACAACATCCCCTTTAGTCTTCCTTACTTCCATATGTCCTTTTTCATACGTGCTCATATCTACTAGGTGAATGCTGGATGGAGAGCTGGAAGGAAAATTCCTATTTATCCCTCAAGGTCTATTCAAATCCCACTTCTCCTGTAAAGACTTCTCTGATTTCTAATTTCCATGCTGTGTGACCCACCAGTTTTCTTTTTTGTGCTCCAGAAACATTTATATATAACTTATTTGCATATTATCTCCCATTTCTGGCAGCTGTCTGTTTTGATATATCTCTTCTTTTTTTCTATATATCTTTTCTTTTAAAAACGGCGGGACCGACCGGAGCAGCTCGGAGGGGCTCGGGAGGCGGCTCCGCGGAGGGGGCTGCGGGGCGGGAGCGCGAATCCAACAGCGCAGGCCCCGGAGCACAGGGCGCCGGGACACAGCCCAGGATCCGGCCTCCCCCGGGACAGGCAGAGGCCGGGAGGGCCCGAGACAGCGAGGACGCTCCTGCCCCGAGCTGAGCAGATCAGCGGCCCCGCCCCGGAGCCTCCAGGCCCTGCGGACGGAGAGCCGAGAGCCCCGAGCCCCGTAGTTCCTGCGGAGGCTGAATCCAGGCTTCCAGAGTTGCCATAGCAACTGCTGCTGTTCCTCCTGGGGCCTGGCGGGGTAAACAACCCCCGCAGAGCCCTGCAGCAGGCAGGGGCAGAGCAGCTCCCCCAAGTGCTAACACCTGAAAATCAACGCAACAGGCCCCTCCCCCAGAAGACCAGCTAGAGGGGCCAGTGATACTCCCCCGTGTTCCAATACAACTTGTTTCTGGCCACTCTGCACTGAGCAAAATGACTAGAAGGAAAACCTCAACTCAAAAGAAAGAATCAGAAACAGCCCTCTCTCCCACAGAGTTACAAAATCTGGATTACACTTCAATGTCAGAAAGCCAATTCAGAAGCACTATTCTACAGCTACTGGTGGCTCTAGAAAAAAGCATTAAGGCCTCACGAGACTTCATGACTGCAGAATTTAGATCCAATCAGGCAGAAATTAAAAATCAATTGAATGAGATGCAATCCAAACTAGAAGTCCTAACGACGAGGGTTAACGAGGTGGAAGAACGAGTGAGTGACATAGAAGACAAGTTAATGGCAAAGAGGGAAACTGAGGAAAAAAGAGATAAACAATTGAAGGACCATGAAGACAGATTAAGGCAAATAAACGACAGCCTGAGGAAGAAAAACCTACGTTTAATTGGGGTTCCCGAGGGCGCCGAAAGGGACAGAGGGCCAGAATATGTATTTGAACAAATCCTAGCTGAAAACTTTCCCAATCTGGGAAGGGAAACAGGCATTCAGATCCAGGAAATAGAGAGATCCCCCCCTAAAATCAATAAAAACCGTTCAACACCTCGACATCTAATAGTGAAGCTTGCAAATTCCAAAGATAAAGAGAAGATCCTTAAAGCAGCAAGAGACAAGAAGTCCCTGACTTTCATGGGGAGGAATATTAGGGTAACAGCAGACCTCTCCACAGAGACGTGGCAGGCCAGAAAGGGCTGGCAGGATATATTCAGGGTCCTAAATGAGAAGAACATGCAACCAAGAATACTTTATCCAGCAAGGCTCTCATTCAAAATGGAAGGAGAGATAAAGAGCTTCCAAGACAGGCAGGAACTGAAAGAATATGTGACCTCCAAACCAGCTCTGCAAGAAATTTTAAGGGGGACTCTTAAAACTCCCCTTTAAGAAGAAGTTCAAGTAACTCTGAACGTGAATGGGCTTAATGACCCCATCAAAAGGCGCAGAGTTTCAGACTGGATAAAAAAACAGGACCCATCTATTTGCTGTCTACAAGAGACTCATTTTAGACAGAAGGACACCTACAACCTGAAAATAAAAGGTTGGAGAACCATTTACCATTCAAATGGTTCTCAAAATATACCCTAAAAACTACAGAACACTTCTGAAAGAAATTGAGGAAGACACAAAGAGATGGAAAAATATTCCATGCTCATGGATTGGCAGAATTAATATTGTGAAAATGTCAATGTTACCCAGGGCAATTTACACGTATAATGCAATCCCTATCAAAATACCATGGACTTTCTTCAGAGACTTAGAACAAATTATTTTAAGATTTGTGTGGAATCAGAAAAGACCCCAAACAGCCAGGGGAATTTTAAAAAAAGAAAACCATATCTGGGGGCATCGCAATGCCAGATTTCAGGTTGTACTACAAAGCTGTGTTCATCAAGGCAGTGTGGTACTGGCACAAAAACAGACATATAGATCAATGGAACAGAACAGAGAACCCAGAAGTGGACCCTGAACTTTATGCTCAACTAATATGCGATAAAGGAGGAAAGACGATCCACTGGAAGAAAGACAGTCTCTTCAATAAATGGTGCTGGGAAAATTGGACATCCACATGCAGAAGAATGAAACTGGACCACTCTCTTGCACCATACACAAAGATAAACTCAAAATAGATGAAAGATCTAAATGTGAGACAAGATTCCATCAAAATCCCAGAGGAGAACTCAGGCAACACCCTTTTTGAACTTGGCCACAGTAACCGGAGAAGGACAAACGGTGTATGTTCTCATTCATTTGGGGAATATGAATAATAGCGAAAGGGAATATAAGGGAAGGGAGAAGAAATGTGTGAGAAATATCAGAAAGGGAGACAGAAAAAGACTTCTAACTCTGGGAAATGAACTAGGGGTGGTGGAGGGGGAGGAGGGTGGGGGGTGGGGGTGAATGGGTGACGGGCACTGGGGGGTACACTTGACGGGATGAGCACTGGGTGTTATTCTGTATGTTGGTAAATTGAACACCAATAAAAATTAATTTATAAAAAAAAAAAAAAAAAAAAAAAAAAATATTTATTTATTTATTTATTTATTTATTTATTTATTTATTTATTTATTCATTCATTCATTCATTCATTCATTCAGAGAGAGAGAGAGGGGCAGAGACACAGGCAGAGGGAGAAGCAGGCTCCATGCAGGGAGCCCGACGTGGGACTGGATCCCGGGTCTCCAGGATCACACCCTGGGCTGCAGGCGGCGCTAAACCGCTGAGCCACCGGGGCTGCCCATCTATATATCTTTTCTTTTTTTTTTTTAATAAATTTTTTTTATTGGAGTTCAATTTTCCAACATATAGCATAACACCCAGTGCTCATCCCATCAAGTGTCCCCCCCCCAGTGCCCGTCACCCATTCACCCCCACCCCCGCTCCCCTCCCCTTCCACCTCCCCTAGTTCGTTTCCCAGTTAGTAGTCTTTATGTTCTGTCTCCCTTTCTGATATTTCCTACCCATTTCTTCTCTCTTCCCCTCTATTCCCTTTCACTATTATTTATATTCCCCAAATGAATGAGACTATATAATGTTTGTTCTTCTCCGATTGACTTATTTCACTCAGCATAATACCCTCCAGTTCTATCCACATTGAAGCAAATGGTGGGTATTGGTCATTTCTAATGGCTGAATAATATTCCATTGTATACATAGGCCACATCTTCTTTATCCATTCATCTTTCGATATTTTTTCTTAATAGATTGAGACTTCATTCACTTTCTAAAGTGGTCCTTTCTGAATGCTTGGTAGTGGGTATCAAACGTGAGTTTTTCTAATAATATTTCAATATTTATTTCCCTTTCTTATAATTTATGCTATTTACTTATATCAAATATATTAAAGAGATATTGTAACTTGATTTTAATGTGCTCACCTCTTATTATGGGAAAAATGAGTAGCTTTCACAAAAAAGGAAAAGGCATTTTTGATATAAGTTAGTCCATTAAGTGCCTGATTTTTCCAAATGTTCTAACAGACATTATTTTGGAGATCTCATTTTCTTAAATTTCAAATTAATAAGAAATACATTTTATATAATGGTACATGTACATAACTGAAATAAAATTAGAAGAGTCTTTACCTTTATTTCATAAAATACCACCTAAAATATTTTATTCTGAAATCCAGTTCATTCTATTCTAGATCATTTTAAAAATACTAGTTTTGATCTCAATTTTAAAGTTAATCTTCAAAACTACCTGGGTAGAGAGTGTTCCTATTTCTTCTCCAGGTGAGTTTGGGCAGCAACAGACTGCAGGGTTTTATCAATGACTCTATCCCAAGGGATCTTACATTAGGAGTATGATGCAAGTAGATTATCAGAAAAATCACAGTCCACACCCCTTAGGAATCCCAAGGATGGAGATGAATTAACAAGATTCTCTGGTTTTATGATTTATAGCTCTTTCTTCAGTGTGACATTATTTCCCTAAAATTCTCTAATTTTTGAAATGCTATTATCTATTTATAGCTGTTTTAAGTGCTTATGTTGTTGCTGTTGCTTAGTGAAAAGGTTTGAACTTATTTTTGAAAGGAAGGTAAGATTTATCCTATGACCCTTCTTACAACTTATCTTTCAAAGCACTGAATAGCTAATTCTCTCAAAAATTTATTCCTGAATATTGTAACACATGATACTCTACCTTTGGCTTACTCTTTGAAATGCTCACAAAGCATTTCATTCTTCTTTCAGCTTGTGTCTATCAGTTATTACTTCATTTTCTTGATGATTTGATCTAAAGAGTACTCTTCTACATTGTTTAATTAGTCCATCCAAGACCATAGCAAGTGTGTGAAGGAGAATATGGTTTTTAATATTCATTGGGGGAAAGATGTATCTGCTGTGGACTAAATTGTATTGCCCTCCACCCTCCATTCCTACACTGAAGCCATAACCCCCAATGTGATAGTACTTGGAGATGGGGTCTTTAGAAGGTAATTAGGGTTAGATAAGATCATGAGTGTGGGGTCTTCATGATGAAATTATTGCCCTTGTATGAAGAGACACCAGAGTACTTCCTCATCCCCCTACATGTGCAAAAAAAAAAGGGGGGGGGCGTTATATGAACAACCAGTGAGATAATGGCCACCTACAAGCCTGCAAGAAAGTTCTCACGAGGAACCAAACTAATCAGAAGATTGATCGTAGAGTTTACAGTTTCTAGAACTATGAAAAAATAGATTTCTGATGAGTAAGCCATCCAGTTTATCAATTTTCTAATGGAAGCTTGAGGTGATAAAAGTAGCATCTTTGTGGAAACAAAATAATTTTCCTCATTACAAAAGATTTCTTTGGTTGGGGGTGGAAGAGATTTGGGAATTATTGCTCTTTTCCCAAGATAGTGCATTTTCTGCTAACTTGTAAATGTATGATGTCCATACTGAATTCACACTTGGTGAATTGTAGATCCTCATGAATGCTACTACAGCTAATAAAACTGTTTACAATTGGAGATACAAGTGGACATGGTTGTTGCAAGGACTGGAGGAGCTGCAGACAGGGGTTAGGTGCAGTACTGGTTAGAGAGACTTCTATTGGCAAAGTTGAACTTTTGAGATGCCTGTGAGAAAGTGAAAATCAGAGGATTATGGGCTCCAGGGGACTATAGACTATATTTAGACCCAGAGCTTTCAGGCAGTGCTTTAAATAGTACTCTGATTGAAGAGATGACTCAAGTGTTGTTGAGTCACCTGAAGGAAGATGTCTGGAAACTGTGTTAAGAAGAACAATAGGGGTGACGGGCACTGAGGAGGGCACTTGATGGGATGAGCACTGGGTGTTATGCCATATGTTGGCAAATTGAACTCCAATAAAAAGAAATTAAAAAAAAAAAAAGAAGAACAATAGGTGGCAGCCCCAGTGGCTCAGTGGTTTAGTACTTCCTTCAGCCCAGGTCCTGATCCTGGACCCTAGGATTGAGTCCCACATCAGGCTCCCTGCATGGAGCCTGCTTGTCCCTCTGTCTATGTCTCTGCCTCTCTCTCTGTGTCTGTCATGAATAAATAAGTAAAATCTTTTAAAAAGAAGAAGAAGAAGAAGAACAACAACAACAACAACAACAACAGTAGGGCCAATCTTTATGCCTACTATCCTATTCAACCAGAGTAGCTATAAATATTATTGCTGTAATTATTATTAATATTAAGAATTCATTTGTTAGCTAAATAACTCTGTAAAGGAAAACAAGTTAAAGCCATATACATAGCACAATCCCATCATTTTATCAATGAGAAGGAAACAATGGATTTCCAAAAATTACTTGTGGTACTATGAGGAGTCAGGTTCATTGACATCTATCCATTTGTCTTCCTTTTTCTAGGGGAAAAAAGACCCCTGATTTGTGGCTAGGAATAAAATATAACTAGACCGTACTATACATCCTAAAAATTGTTCAGACTTTTATTTTTTCAAAGTTTTATTTTAAACATCTGAGCCTATTTTGTGATAAGAAGTACTGGAAATAAAACACTCAAGAAAGACTCTGCATGCTGAGAAAGAGTGACAAATATCAAACAGTTTTAATGTCTCAAGATACATTTATTATCAAAGATACATTGTTTTCTGCCAAATTATACAGATGATGTAGTGTATAAACATTACAATACCATCTTAAATTGGGCCCATCACCCAGTCACCCTATCCCTCTGCCCACCTCCCTCTCCAACTACCCCTTGTTCATTTCCCAGAGTTAGGAGTCTCCCATGTTCTGTCTCCCTCACTGATATTTCCCACTTATTTTCTCTCCTTTCCCCATTAATCTCTTTCACTGTTTTTTATATATTCCGCAAATGAATGAGACCTTATAATGTTTGTCCTTCTCTGATTCACTTATTTCACTCAGCATAATACCCTCCAGTGGATTGGATCATATTTTTGTGTGTAAGAGGGACTTTTCTGTGCATTGTAGGTGATGTAGCAGCATCCCTAGCCTTGAGCTTCTAGGCACAAATAGTCTTCCTTTATGCCACCTTGTCATGGTCAAAATCAATGATAGTTCCACACATTGCCAAATGAAAATCAATCCCAGTTGATATCACTGGCTTACAGTGGTGTATATATAGTTTCATTTGAGAAATAACATGATATAAATTCCTCTGGTACTTTCTACATATAAATTCTATTTTAAGTCACACTTGTTTACAAAGAATTCAGAGTATTATTTTATTTTACAGTGAACAAATGTTTATTGACCACCAACTAAAATCAAGGCACTCTACAAGCTTTTTTAAAAAAGAAAACAATCAGATCATGAAGGAAATTCTAATTTTATTTATTCAACTCATGTTTTCAGAATTTCATAAACACAAAGCTTGGTTTCTATTGAGGATGGCTTTTTTCAGGGCATCTTTTACATCCTTATTCCTGAGGCTGTAGATCAAGGGGTTCAACATGGGAATGATCACTGTGTAGAAGACTGAGGCCATTTTGTCTGTGTCTAGGGAATGATTTGAGCTCGGCTGTAAATACATAAAGATGAGGGTCCCATAGAAGATGGTGACTGCCAGCATGTGAGAGCCACATGTGGAGAAAGCCTTGTGCCTGCCCTCAGCTGAGCGCATCCTCAGGATGGCAGAAATAATGTACGTATAGGAGACGAAGACTATCAGAACAGAGGAAATGAATGTGATCCCAGCACAGGCAAAGATCCACAGCTGTTTGGAGTGAGTGTCTGAACAGGTTAGCCTAAGGAGAGGCATGTCATCACAATAGAAATGATTGATGATATTGGAATGACAATAGGAGAGGCGAAAAGTGAGGATGGTATGAAACAGTGCCATCAGAAAGCTATAGCTGTAGGGAACAGCTACAAGCTGAATGCGGATTCCTGGGGACATTACAACCATGTAGAGGAGAGGGTTACAAATGGCCACGTATCGGTCATAGGCCATGGATGCCAGTAGCAAGCACTCAGATACCATGAAAGTGAGGAAACAGCCTAACTGAGCAGCACATGCATTGAAGGAGATAACATTTTGTTTGTACAAGAAATTGCCAAGCATTTTGGGTGTAATGACAGAAGCATAACAGAAATCAACAAAAGCTAGGTTGCTAAGAAAGAAGTACATTGGTGTGTTAGTAAGTCTTGAATCTGTTCTAATGACTAGGATCAAACCTAGATTGCCTACTACTGTCAAGAAGTAAATAGATAAGAAAACCACAAAGAAGGGCATCTTCAACTCCTTTTGATCTGTGAGGCCCATGAGAATAAACTCCTGTACTTGGGTACAATTTATCTGAGCCATATCTCTTAAAGGCATCTGCACAGGGAAGTAGAGAAAAGAGTTAAATTCAAGTTCTCATTCATATAAGTAGTATTTTTATACGTTAATATCTTGTAAAGAGGTTTTGTTACTGATATAAAGGTTGTTAGCATTTTGAGTTTCTGGGGATGAGATGGAGAACAGGAAGGGTTGTGTGTGGAAACACCCTATTTCTCTTCTCTCAAATCCATTGTATATTTAAAGATGAGACAGTGGAACAGTCCACATGGACTTGGTTTCTGTTCAAAGGTCTTGTGCATTAAGCTATTTAAAACTATAATGTGACTTATTAAAGTGTTTAAGCTATTGTTTTTCTGGAAAAAACTTAACATTAGTAACATAAGGGAAGATAAATCTTCTGCGGTGACATCACCCTGACAGATCTGTCATTGTATCTGTGCAGACATAAATCTGCATTGTCCCAATCCTGGCAAAAACGTTGTATTTTCTATTTTACTTTAATAATTTATCACTAAAAGTCCCTTCTAGGTTGCAGAATAATCTTCATAGTTATGTTTATGATTTATATACTAAAAATGGGTAAGTATGAAAGGTATAATGAGGTGTTTATTGGCCTCATTGGATCTCACTTAAACCTTTATTGTAAAAACCATCTTATTATGCTCACCTTATAGATGAGGAAGAGGAAATTAAAACAGTTAACACCTGAAACAAAAGCAGACAGATGGTCTGAGTAGTTAGTTGGGTTTCATACCCATATTGTTTTGACTCAGGAGTCCTTATCTCATTATTATTTAAATTTTGCTTGCTATCATTGCACTAACATCTTTATCTCTGTAGCATGACCGAAGAGAATGGACCCTCATAAATTTTATAATATATTATAAAATACATTTAATATAATCTATATTAACATAATATAATGCATGTAATATATTATATATTGCATGGTATTATATAATAAGTTATATATTATAAATTATAATATATTATAAATTGATACTTGCTTTCCAAGAGTTTTGGAAATTTAAGTCTCTTTATAGATCAATTATATTTAACTGATTTACCTTTTATTAAGGAAATATAGAGTTGAATTATGTTTTATGTATTAATTTTCATTTTCTTGCTTTAAGATAGATCTCTATTTATTTTTCTTATTCATTTTGCCTGAATTTCTTTTTTCTTTTTTTGAAGGACTTATAATTAATATGATTTATTACTTTGAAATAGAAGGTGTTATGTGTGTTGCCCATGGAGCTAACCAATTTAGATCTCTCTATGTATATATCCATATAATTCTGCTAATTTTTAATCACTAGATATTTAATCTTTAGTGGTCTATAAAAGGCAGATAATGATATTATCTAAATCAGAGGAACACAACAAATAGTTCTTGGCACTAGCGATTGACTTTAGTAATTGAATTATTGAGTACCTAAATAAAATTTATTGAAATTTATTTTAAAAAAGCATAAACATTATAGAACCATATTCTTACTATTAATGTCAAATGTCATCTCTATTTTATCTTTCCCTTTTTTTATCTCTCTGTCTCTTTCTTTCCCACCCTTAATCCTGAGAAATGAAAACAATTTTTTTGATAACTCCAGAAATTACAATGGGAATAAATATGCAAATAAAATAAAATCTCATGTTTCTTCAAATTTTCTTCAGAATTTACTAATAGCTGTTTCATAGCTCTTACAACTATTATTCAATAGACCCAAAACCACATTTTAGTTATTTTTTTGTTTGGTTTAGTCAGTATGTTTAATGGGAAACATTGTGTGTTAAGCAATAACTTTCAAAGAATATTTATTTACTTTAATTTTATCCTAAATAAGTGTATCTTCCCTTCTGAAACTTTAATGTGGATGGAGTTTTAATATATAATTATAGCAACATGGAAATTGAGATAAAAACTTAGCAATTCATTCATTCCAAATATCTAATTCGCATATTAAAATGAAAATCGGGCGGCCCCGGTGGCTCAGCGGTTTAGCGCCACCTACAGCCCAGGGTGTGATCCTGGAGACCGAGGATCGAGTCCCAGGTCAGGCTCCCTGCATGGAGCCTGCTTCTCCCTCTGCCTTTGTCTCTCGGCCTGTTTCTTTCTCTCTCTCTCTCTCTCTCTCTCTCTCTGTATTCTCATGAGTAAATATAAAATCTTTAAAAAAATGAAAGTCAATTTGAAGAAAATTTTTTTTCATTACCCAGCATTCACTTGTCTTTCACACTGTTTTCTGTTCTACAAGAATCTGTTCTAATTAGTCAAAATATTCCTGGTTAAGATTCTAAAAATTAAATCACAATCTAGTCCCAGTTACAACACAGTTTCAAATAAGTTGCATTCTGACATAACAAACACCATCACCATTTTCACCAACCTCAGTAGATAAGCAACTTACCTACAGACCTAAGCAACATCTCCTACTCTGATCTATAAGTAAGACTGCACTCTCCTTTTCTCCTTCTCTTGAATATGTTCACCGCCACTCCCTTATAAGCCTATATCAATTCACTCACTCTCTCTTTCAATAATGTATGTTGAAAACCATTGATTTCTAGGCACTGCTGTCTGAAGACAGAGCAGCCAAAGAATAGGAAGTAGAATAGACTGGAAAGATAGAAAAGCTTTATCCAAATTTCCTTTTTTTGGTCTCTCTTTTTTTTTTCTCAATTGCTTTTGCTCCACTTCCAAAACAAAAACTCTGACATTTGTACATACAAATCATTTTACTTTGTATTAAAAATAAAATGTGGATAATTATATTTAAAACTATATGCAACTTTTTACAGTCTCATCTCTGAATATTTTTATAATACCAATTCTATTCAATACTCTCTACCATGAATGGATATCCATTGGTCCAGTTAATAGAATTGATCTCCACTTGTCAATACCAATATGCCCTTCCATGCTTCTCCATTTTGTTCTTGCTGTTTCTAGTAGTCTTCTCTACAAGCAAAATAGATGATGAAGGGAAATTCATTTATCATTAAAGCCTGCTGAAACAACATCTATTCACTGAAGAGCTACTTTCCATGTCAACATATTTCATTTTTTCCTATAGAATCACATTAGGCATAATTCACTTGTAGCTTTTGCCACATGTATAACAACTCTCTGTTTCCATACCTCTTCCCCTGCTGGGTGTTAGTTAGAAACTTACAGTTGAGCGCCATGCTGTTTTTTTGTCATTTCCTGATGCAGTCCCTTCTAAATATTAGGTAATGAAAAATTAAATAGTAATGTTGGGTTAACTAATTTAAGATTAATATCATAATTATATTTGAATATCTCTTCCCCTTCTTCTTATCATCATTAATTTATAAAACATTTCTAAGGGCACATTGGTGGCCTTTGTCCAATATGCTACCTGCTAATCCTAAGTAAGATCTCTAGTTACTGTAAATGCAGAAGTACAGGTCTCACAGATTATAATCTGGTAAATCATGCCCTGATTTTTCCAAATTTCCTCAGACAGTCTAAACTGGAATTTGTATTTTATTTGATCTAAAGATAAATTATATATGTGAAATAAAATATATATAAGAAATAAATATCTAATCTAAAAGTAAATATGTACATGTAAAAATATATTTTTAAATCTAAAAAGAAATATATAAATATATATAACTAATGTAAAAAAAAGAGAAAGCACTGTTTACTTTTCTCTTACAAAATGCACTCCAAACTTTTTTTTATCTAGTCAATTGTATTATACTCTATTTAATTTTTAAAATTCTTGTCTTGAGCTACTATAGGGATAATATTACATGTCAATATGTCAAAGTCCAACATTTTGAAATCTGCTCTCCTCACCTACCTGGGTAGAATGTGCTCCTATTTCTCTTCATTACAGCTCTGAATAGCAGCTGACTGCATGTATTTGTTAGTGTCTCTGTCCCAAAGGGTCTTATCTCAGAGCATGATGCAAATAAGATTATCAGAAAAATTACAGTCCATGTTCAACCGGGATCTCTGTTTTTGAAGAACTGCATATGTATAGTTCTGCATTTAGTATAATGCTATTGCTCTATGGTTCTCCTAAATCTTAAAATATTATGATTAGTCAACTTTTTTAAAAAAATATTTTGGTTATAGTAGATTATTAGGGTCAGTCTTTGAAATTGGCTTTTAAAGACAGGTATCAATTACCTTTTTAAAATTCTTATAACTTCTTATGAAATATTTATCTAATTCCTCTAAGGACTTATCCCTTAATACTATATGTACAAGGAATTTGGTAAAAGCACTAGGCATTAGCTTGTATCCTGGTCATTCTGACCTAGATGATGTACAAGATATATATTTTCAATTTAATGTGTGGGGAAAGAAGCATGGATGTGAGTTTTATATACTGGTTATGAATTTAAAATGTTCCCCTTACTTTTCTTCTAATAAAAACTAACTATAATACTGGGCTACAATAGAATTAAGAAAGGGATAGAATCTTTTTTTTTCATTATGTATAAACAGGACACTTTGAAGGAGAAAATATAGCAATGCTTTAAAATTACAACCTGCTTACATTGTGTAAATGATGACCAAACTAGGTAAAGATAAAGCTAGGGATCAAGCTAAGGAATTGTGTATGTTTGAATTGTATGTTCTATATATTAAATAATTCTTTTTTGAATATTTACTGTGTCTCTTCCCCTCCCCTCTGGATTGGGGAACACATCTGGCACTAATGGCTAGATATCCTGTCTCTGCTTGTGCCTTGTTATAAAATGCCAGGACTTGCAGTTTGGTATCAAAATGTCTGACCATTATGTATAGTACAACACATAACACAAAAACAAACAAAATCCTTAGGAGTACCAGTATTGGTTCTGAAGAAGCCATTCAAACTTAAATTTAATTAAAAGGAAACTCTTACTAATAAATCAGAAATATTTAAAGAGTCCAGAAATTAAATTTGAAACATCAACTCTTTTTCATGTTTTATCTTAAAATAATGTATCAGGTTAAATAATTAAATAGAATGTAACCGATAGAAGACATTTTATAGAGGGCCATGGAAAACCAACACTATATTTTCTATGGGAGTTTATAAACTTTATTCAGTGAAGCCTGCATATACTTCACATGATGGTCTTATTGAATGTCATTTCAATGCTTTCTATTCAGACTTGTAGAAACCACTATAAGCACCTATATATAGCTCATGATTAGTTCCTCCCAAGCATACATTTCCCCCACTCAAGTCTCATCACAAACATGATTTATAGAGCATAGTGTCTATGAATACATGTGTAATAAAGATCATGCCCAGTGAGCAGAACTTGGCTGCTCAGACAAATAAATGTAGTACATTAAGGATTTCTGTCTTGTAACATTAGATCAATATATCAATATTTTAACATTGATTAGCCATGGTTGTGTACTAAAAGACTACATAATTTTGTTCTTTCTTATTATTTAGTGGATCTTTAAGTTCTCATACCTAAGTTCAGGGTAATAAGAAGATTCCAAAGGACTATGTGGACTCCTTGCTTACATATATATATGTAATATGTATAGAGACATCTGCTCTAGCAGTCCATTCTAAAACTATGACCATTAGTCAAGAATTTTATAATAAACTAAAAAAAAAAAGAAAAGAGAAGAAAAGACAATGCAAAGTATCAACTAACAGCTTTGTCACAATATTAGTGCAACTGATAAAAGAAAACATTTCTCTGGGATGTCTCATATTTCTTGTCCCTAAATAGGGGATTTTAGAATTAATTTAACTTAATTAGTAGGGAAATTAGTAGGGGTTATTTTAAAAAGGATTTTTGGGAATAATTTTTTTTAAAGATTTTATTTTATTTATTCATAGAGACAGAGAGAGGCAGCGACACAGGCAGAGGGAGAAGCAGGCACCACACAGAAAGCCTGACATGGGACTCGATCCCGGGTCTACCGGGATCACACCCTGGGCTGCAGGTGGCACTAAACCGCTGCGCCACCGGGGCTGCCCGATTTTGGGGAATAATTCAATTGCAATGTTTTCATGTCTATGAATCTAATTTTGTAGTATTATATTTTTTCTTATATCATAATTATTATGACTAAAAGTTTAGTGACTATACTTGAAGGATCTCTTCAACACTGAAATTCATTTATAATTAAAGTGAA
Source organism: Nyctereutes procyonoides (assembly GCF_905146905.1). NCBI lineage: Eukaryota > Metazoa > Chordata > Mammalia > Carnivora > Canidae > Nyctereutes > Nyctereutes procyonoides. The sequence continues at coordinate 248,047 of NW_026575112.1, forward strand.
GATACCCATAGAATGTTAATTTGATTTTCCATATTCAGGCATATCTCCAAGATATTGGGACTTAGGTTCCAGACGACTGTAATAAAAAAAAGTTTCACAATAAAGCAAATCAACTGAATTTTTTTTTTTGGTTTCCTAAGTCATATAAATGTTATGTTTACACTATACTGTAATCTACTAAGAGTGCAATAGTAGAATGTCTAAAAATATACATACCTTAATTTTTTAAATGACAACCTTATTGCTAAAATATGTTAACCATCAACTGAGCTTTCAGATGGTCATTATCACTGATCACAGTTCACCATCAAAAAAGTTTGACAGATGAAAATAGGGGAAGGGAAGGAAAAATAAAGTAAGCAAAAACAGAGAGGAAGGCAAAGAGTAAGAGACTCAACTATAGGGAACAAACTGAGGGTTGCTGGAAGGATGTGGTAAATGGGTGATAGGCATTAAGAAGGGCACTTGATGTAATGGGTACTGGGTGTTATATGCAAGTGATGAATTAGTAAATTCTACCGCTGAAACTAATACCACAATATATGTTAATTAACTAGAGTTCAAACAAAATCTTGAAAGGAAGGAAAGTTTGAAATATTGTGAGAATGACCAAAATGTTCCAGAGACACAAAATGAGCAAATGCCATTGGAAAAAGGGTGCCAATAGACTTGCTCAATGCAGCGTTGCCACAAACTTTCTAAAAACTGCAATGTCTGCAAAATGTAATAAAGCAAAAGTACAGTGAATTGAGGTATTCTCTTATCTCTTCCAATGTAGTTCTTTGATTATTTGTCAAGACTCATTCATAAGGCCAAATGTCAGAATCACCCATAGAGCTAATTAAAATATGGTGGACTTATTGACCTTTATCTGGTGATGCTGAATAGGACTGAGATATAGTCTGGTTACCTCCATTCCCCAAAATTGTACAACAGTTTTTGGTGTACACTCACTGATCAAGAACTATCAGAAGACATAACAAAAATATTTATAAATACAATTAACATTTCCCTCTAATGACATAGGAATCCTCACAAACATGATTCCTGGAATGTCTAATGATATCCTAAGACAGTACATATATTACACACAATAAAAAAGGCTGTTATTTAGAGTAAAGAGAAAGAGAAATCTTACAGAACCCAGTATATTTATGAATCAACATGAAAATATCAATGATTAAGAAAGAATTAGGGAGTTTTATTTTAAATATAACTTTCAGTTTAATTTTACTAACTTGGCTGTGAAGAGGAATTTAGCAATCCGTAATTACAGTTCCTCAAGATGTAGTGATCCACTATACCTCAACATAACGAGTCAGAAAGTGAAAAAGAAGCCTAATGATAAGAAGGATCAACTTATTTCTCTCAGCCATATTTTATTGCTCTGTTCAAACTTATTTAATTTTTTAACTTACACATCTTCCAACCAATGGAAATATTTCTTCCAAATTGAGTATCTATGTACAAAGTTAGTGAATAATGCTTGTTTCTGCATTAACCTTTATTTCCAAGAACTTCAGTTTACCTTTTAATTCTATGCTTCCCAAATTCTAGCTCCTTTTAATTCCTAGAATTACTTGTACACCTATAAGTTTGCTACCTAATGTTTGCCTTCTCTGAAATATGGTACCCTAACTTAACCATCTAATCATTTACCTATGGAGCTCTAAAATTACATTGATTTAGAAGATCAGCATGAGTTTTTCAGAAATCTCTGTAAGGCAGCCTTCACATCCTTATTCCGCAGGCTGTAGATCATGGGATTCAACATGGGGATCACCAGGGTATAAAATACAGAAGCAATTTTATCAGTATCCAATGAGTAGTTAGTTTGAGGCTGCAAATACATGAATAGTAGTGTTCCGTAGAAAACTGTGACTGCCATCATATGTGAAGCACATGTGGAAAAGGCTTTTTTCCTTCCTTCTGATGAATGCATCCTTAGAATGGACAAAACAATGTTGAAATAGGATACTAGAACTATAATCAAGGATAAAACCAAATTTGTAGCTGCAGATATAAATACTATTGTCTCTGGAAGGTAAGTATCTGAGCAGGACAATGTTAACAGAGGGACAATATCACAGAAAAAATGATTGATTACATTGGAAGAGCAAAAAGACAGAGAAAATATACAAGATGAAACTACAAGTGCTGTGGAAAAACTGTAGAGGTATGTGAGGGACACCAAGAAAAGGCAAATCTGTGGAGATACCACCACCATGTAGAGCAGGGGGTTGCAAATGGCCACATAGCGGTCATAGGCCATCACAGCTAAGGTGAATACCTCAGCTACAATGAAAACCAAGAATCCTCCCAGTTGGGTGGCACATTCATAGTACAAAGTGGTTTTCTCTTTTACTAAAAAATTGAAGAGCATCTTAGGGGAAATGACAGTAGAATCGCCAAGATTGATGATAGCCAAGTGCCTGAGGAAGAAGTACATGGGCGTTTGAAGCTGCGAGTCAACACTGGTGAGGGTGATGATGCCCAGGTTTCCTGCCACAGTCAGCCCATAGATCACCAGGAAAACAAAGAAGAGTGGCATCTGGAGGTCTGGGCGGTCTGAGACTCCCACGAGAACAAACGCAGTGATCTGTGTGAAATTTCCAGGAGCCATCTAAGGGTTTGAATAGTCATCTGTTTGGAGAGGAAAAGGAGAAGTGGTTACAAACTTTGAGGAATTATTTTCTGGGAAGGTCATTAGAAGGCATATTCTTTAGGTGAGATTTCCTGGAATCATGTATTAATCCAACTCAGTTATTAAAATCGAGGCATGAGGACTAGCAAATTAAACTTTGTGATCATTTGGAAGAGAGAAAAGGCAAGTATAGCAAAATAAATAGATGATCCAGCATCATGCATTATTTGAGGATTTACTTCCTCACAGTCTTTTTAAAATTGTGAGAATCTTATTAGTTTGCAAAAATTTGAAGCCATGATTCATATATTCATATCATGTCTCTTGAGTGTGAGAAAAGCTTGAGGAATTGTTTGGCTCCAAATAATCCAATTGTCTCCTTGTGATTTCCTAACCTGGGACTTGTTGCTTTTTTTCTGAAGATTAGATGATTCTATTCTTTATCCTGCCCCATTTTCTTTATCCTATCTTTCTATAACTTTTATTTGATGGAAATTGAATTAATAATTTCTACCATTCATATCTGTTACCTGCTTTTTCTCATTTTCCATTTTATTAACCCAGACAAAAATACATGGAGATATGTCTTTTATTTTTCCGGATGACTAATTTTCTTTCCAGCTTTCAGAAAAATGAGATCTGTGAAATTTACAAACTTTTGTAAAACAACCCACCATGCCTTATTGGATACCACTTTCTTATCTTCCCTATCATAACTTTTCCTTATTGTCCCACAAGTTACAAGATTCCTACTATTCTTTCTACTATGTTTATTTTTATTCTTTTTAAAAGATGTTATTCACTTATTCATGAAAGACATACATATGGAGAGGCAGGGAGGGACATAAGCATAGGGAGAAGCAGAATCCCTGCAGGGAGCCCGAGGTGGTGGCCCTGGGATCAAGTCCTGAGCCAAAGGCAGATGCTCAATTGCTGAGTCACCCAGCCATCCCACTATGTTTATTTTTAAAAGTCACTTTAAATTTATAAAATTTGGGGGATCTCTGGGTGGCTCAGCAGTTTAGCCTCACCTTCAGCCCAGGGTGTGATCCTGGAGACCCGGGATCAAGTCCCACATCAGGCTCCCTGCATGGGGCCTGCTTCTTCCTCTGCCTGTGTCTCTGCCTCTCTCTCTCTATCTCTGTGTGTGTGTGTCTCTCATGAATAAATAAGTGGAATATTTTTAAAAATTATAAAATTGTATAACTAGTTATTAAATGTTAATATATCTGGCCTTCATTTTTAGTTGATCTTTTACTTGGTATATTTTCCCCATTTTGATATTTTTCACTACTGTAATGATAAACTTCCTTACACTATAGAGCTTCTGTGATAATTTCATTGCATATATTTGTCAAAGAATCAGCATGCTGTTATAACATGACTGAATATTCTCCTGGATATGTTTGTTTCAAGGATGGTCATATGTTCTTAACTAAGTCCAATTAGAATCCCTTCCTAATCACAACTGATAGTTCCAGTGGTGGGTACCTGGCCCAAAGAAGTCCTATGATGATCTCTTTTTTTTTTTTCCTATGATGATCTCTTATCTAAAGACCTGGAATTAAATTCTAGAGCATTAAGACTATATCATTTAACATAACATCTACCCTTTAGCAAACTTTAAGTATATACACATCATCATCATCATTATCATCATCATCATAATCAACATCATAAAAGTGGGTAGGAGGAAACATATGGAGATGATGGATATATTTATAATACGTTGTGGTGATGATTTCACTGATGTATCTCCAAACTCATCAAATTGTACCCATCAAACACGTATACAGCTTTTTGTATGTCAACCATACCTCAAGTAAGTGTTTTTTTTTAAAGACTATAGATCATAAATGCCTGAACTGTTAAAGCTTAAGCTATTGACATTTTCTTTCCTAAAATAGGATGGAATAGAAACAAAAGCAAAAATGAACTATTGGGACTTCATCAAGATAAGAAGCTTTTGCACAGCAAAGGATACAGTCAACAAAACTCAAAGACAACCCACAGAATGGGAGAAGATATTTGCAAATAACATATCAGATAAAGGGCTAGTTTCCAAAATCTATAAAGAACTTATTAAACTCAACACCAAAGAAACAAACAATCCAATCATGAAATGGGCAAAAGACATGAAGAGAAATCTCACAGAGGAAGACATAGACATGGCCAACATGCACATGAGAAAATGCTCTGCATCACTTGCCATCAGGGAAATACAAATCAAAACCACAATGAGATACCACCTCACACCAGTGAGAATGGGGAAAATTAATAAGGCAGGAAACAACAAATGTTGGAGAGGATGCGGAGAAAAGGGAACCCTCTTACACTGTTGGTGGGAATGTGAACTGGTGCAGCCACTCTGGAAAACTGTGTGGAGGTTCCTCAAAGAATTAAAAATAGACCTGCCCTACGACCCAGCAATTGCACTGTTAGGGATTTACCCCGAAGATTCAGATGCAATGAAACGCCGGGGCACCTGCACCCCGATGTTTCTAGCAGCCATGTCCACAATAGCCAAACTGTGGAAGGAGCCTCGGTGCCCATCGAAAGATGAATGGATAAAGAAGATGTGGTTTATGTATACAATGGAATATTACTCAGCCATTAGAAACAACAAATACCCACCATTTGCTTCAACGTGGATGGAACTGGAGGGTATTATGCTGAGTGAAGTAAGTCAATCGGAGAAGGACAAACAGTGTATGTTCTCACTCATTTGGGGAATATGAATAATAGTGAAGGGGAATATAAGGGAAGGGAGAAGAAATGTGTGGGAGATATCAGAAAGGGACACAGAACATAAAGACTTCTAACTCTGGGAAATGAACTAGGGGTGGTGGAAGGGGAGGAGGGCGGGGGGTGGGGGTGAATGGGTGACGGGCATGAAGGGGGACACTTGGCGGGATGAGCACTGGGTGTTATTCTGTATGTTGGTAAATTGAACACCAATAAAAATTAATTTATAAAAAAAAAATGAAAAAAAAAAATAAAAAAAAAATAAAGACTATAGATCATAAATGCCTGAACTGTTAAAGCTTAAGCTATTGACATTTTCTTTCCTAAAATAGGATGGAATAGAAAAAAAATCTATTCTGCACTGAGGAAAAAGAGTGAAGCAACAATAGAGAAAGAATTAAAGGAGCAAAACTGAAACAACTTCTAACTATGCTGAGAATTTACTACATCATCATTCCTATCTTGGTTTGAGTCTTCTTCTTCTTCTTCTTCTTCTTTTTTTTTTTTTTGAGTCTATCTTCTTACTTATTTATTTACCAAGTATTTGCTGATTTTCTACTTGTGCCAGAGAATATGTTCAAGCTTCAGATAAATTATTTGCCCCTCAGCTTATGAGCTTTTTATTCCAATAATAAGGAAAAGAGAGAAGACTGGTAATGGAACTTACAGATGAGATGATTGCAGGTTGTAATGAGAACAATAAATAAATTGAATGAAAAAGATACATTAGGATAAACTGGGATAATTATGTCACATGAGATGTTAGGGGAAGGCCTTTCTGAGAGGGTCACATTTGAATTCAAACCTAAAGCATGAGAATGAGCTAATTATTTCATAAATCACAGGAAAAATGTTCCTAGATTCCAGGTGGGAATGTATTTCTTGAAGGTGTTGCTCAGGGAAAGAAAAGACTTTAGTTTTTTATTTGTTTTTAAAGGGGAACTTAACAGAGGCCGGGGTGACTAATGGTAATGAGAAAGTGGAGAGGTAGTAGAATCAGATTGTATAGGTTACAATAAATATTTGGGATTTATTCTAAGTGAAATGTAAATCATTGGGAAGTTTTAAGGTAGGTGAATGAGATGATCAACTTTAAATCTGAAAATAAGAACCCTTAGTATTGTGAAGATAATGAGTTACAGATAGGAAGTGAGTTAGACATGAATAGAAGTTTTTTGGGTTTTTTTGTTTTTGTTTTTTGTTTTGTTTTTGTTTTTGTTTTTTAATGAGTGAAGCCATTGTTATAGGATTCCTGAGGAAGAAAAATAATGTTGACTTGAGTTCAAGGGGAGAAGCTGGAGTTAGAAGGAAGGAAGTAAATTTAAGTTGGGAGCAGAAACAAGATGGTATCTTTAACATAATTCATATTACGTATTGTATGAGAGAAATATAAAGGAATGACAGATGGGGCCAGATCAAGAAACATTTTGTCAGGGCACCTGGGTGGCTGAGTCAGTTAAGTGTCTGCCTTTGACTGAGGTCATGATCCCAGGGTCCTGGGATAAGCTCCACATTGAGCTCCCTGCTCAGTGGGGAATCTGCTGATCCTCCTCCCTCTGCCACTTGCCCTTTTTCAAGCTTGTTCTCTTTCTCTCAAGTAAATAAAATATTTAAAAAACTTCTGTGATTTTTTTTTGCAATCAGATCGATAGCCATGACATTTTTGAATATTAGAAAATGTGATTAGACAATAGACATTAATATTAAGACAGAGTGATTAGAGTGATATATTTTTTAAAGATTTTATTTGTATTCATGAGACACACACACAGAGAGAGAGAGAGAGAGAGAGAGAGAGAGAGAGGCAGAGACACAGGCAGAGGGAGAAGCAGGCTCCATGCAGGGAGCCCGACATGGGACTCTATCCCAGGACTCCAGGATACACCCTGGGCCAAAGGCATACACTAAACCACTGAGCCACCCAGGGATCCCTAGAGTGGTATTTTGAACATAGTGAGCTTTAGGTGCTTTTCAGAAATTTAAATGATCTAACGTTTAAGTCTGGAGCACACTGGTCTGGTTAGTTTTACAGAAATGTCAACCCAAATGATAGCATTTTTTTTTCATCCATTTCAAGATTTTTAAAAAAATTTGTAACAGAAACTTCTAATATGTTCCTTAATCTTCACCCCTTTCTACTGGGGGACAACACTCTGTTTCACAATTTTAGCTTTCCTTTTATTGCCAAACACTGCCTACACACCCTGTAGGATATTGCTTCTGTGTTCCCCTATCCCCATGTCTCTTTCTGATCTTATCTTCTCTGTTTGCAACTTTTAATATTTTGTCTGCATCTTTCAGGCTCTCCATTGTCTTCCTTGCACACTCATCAACTATAAGCAAGAAAGAATGCTTCTAAATTATATCAGCTCCTCTATTTCTGCTAAAATTTGATGTGTTGCTGGTTATATGCTATATATCAAAGGGCAATAATAAATGCTAAAAAAGCAACCATTTTAGGGGCACCTGAGTGTCTGCCTTTGGCTCAGGACGTGATCCCAGAGTCCCAGGATTAAGTTCTGTATCAGGCTCCTTGCAGGGAGCCTGCTTCTCCCACTGCCTATGTCTCTGCCTTTCTCTGTGTGTTTTTTATGTATAAATAAATAAAATCTTTTTAAAAAAGATTTTAAAAGACAAACATCCCATTCATCTTCTAATTTTCTCTTTCAATTCAAAATTCCATATGCATTATTGGCCAATTTCCATACATACTTTCCCAGCCTAAACATTCTTCTCTTCTACTTCCTTAGGTCAAGCTTTTTTTTTTTTTTTAAGGTTTTATTTATTTATTCATGAGAGACAGAGAGAGAGAAAGAGAAAGAGAGAGAGAGAGAGAGAGAGAGGCAGAGATACAGGCAGAGGGAGAAGCAGGCTCCATGCAGGGAGCCTAATGTTGGTACTTGATCCTGGGTCTCCAGGATTGCTCCCTGGGCTGAAGGCGGCGCTTAACCACTGAGCCACTGGGGCTGCTGAGGTCAAGCTTTCATCAACATCAACATTGACTCTTGCATCCTTCTTGCTTTCCATATCATAATTCTCTCAGATTATCTGGTAGACAAATGGTGGTCATTAAAGCTTTTTAGTTATTAAGGTATGTAATCTGAGTTATTTTTTAAAGTAATAATTCAAAGATGCTTTAGCCTTATTTTCAGTGCATTCCACAATTAGGCCCATACCAACTTTCTGGTCATACTATCCTATCGGCACACACTGAACATAAAATTTTCATCTCTGGTCCTCTGTGTCCTTACTCATGTTGATTCCTCTGAGATTACTCCATTCTTTGCATGTGAGAGGTGACATGTTATCTGAATGAAGTTTGCTCATCCTTTGTAGCATGGGCCCCATGTGATCAGAAAGTAAAAATGAATACAGTGTCAAATGAAGCTAACAAACTTGAATTTTAGAATATTTAAGAATGTCATTCCTGATCATACCCTAGACATTTTAAATCTTCTGTTGAATACTAAAGAATAACCGGGAGGGTAAAAAATAGGTTCAAATTGATTTCCATTTAAATGAGTACCAATTTATAATGGCTAATGAGTAATAATAACAGTCTTTATGTATACATGGTAATAGTTTCCATGTATTTTGAATTTTCTTGTATTAAAAAATTATAACGCAGAATTTTTTAAAAAGTAAATTTATTTTGGAGGCACCTGTGTGGTTCAGTTGGTTAATTGTCCAACTTGATTTTAGCACAGATCATAATCTCAGGGTCATGAGATGGAGCCCCAGGTCCAGCAAGAACACTCAGTGGGGTGTCTGCTTGGGATGTTTTCCCTTTGCCTCCACCTCTGCTCTCTCTCTCTCATAATAAATAAATCTTTAAAAAAAGTAAATTTATTTTAGAATGTCTTATTTTGGGTCATGTGAACTAAGGGCTACTCAGCAAATGAACATTTTCTTCCTGTGTTTTATTTTCTCCTTGAGAATGCTATAGAGGTTCTTCTGCCCTATTAAACCAGGAAAGTTGGGTTTGCAGTTTCTTAGCGTCTGGCTCCTTGTTATGCAGCATCTTTATTCAAATAGGAATTTTTTTTTTGAGATCTTCTCAGCTAATATGTTGGCAGATTTATTTTACTGTAAGATAAATGGCTTATCTAAATATGTTCTATTATTACACTGATTACATATTATGCTTCTATATGTATTTTTGCCTTTGTATTATCAGATTTAATGGAAATTTTCTTGAGAAAATTTGTTATATCCTCAAAAAGGAACACCATTTGGAGTTTGGGTAGTTGTGTATCTAGTCTTTTTTTTTTTTTCACAGATCGTCCTATGAAACATACAGTTTTCACTTTAGTTAATATTGCAGAAATAAAAACTGATGTAAATAAACAGCAAAAATTCATTGTTTTGGTAGTGATATAATTTAAGTACATAAGTCATAATGATTCCAGTTCTGATTTGGAAACACAAATAGCTGGATTATATTTAACAGCACATATTCCTTCCCAAAGTTACAAATCTTGGAAAAAGATTAAGTATTGTACTATTTGATTATATGTAGTGTGGAGTGCCTTCTAAAATAAAAATGAAACATCTCAGTTTGAGGAATTATCTTTGATCTTTCAAAGGCCATTACTCAAAAATAAGATGAATATTTTCCACCCACCTCTAATGCAGAATCTGCTTCAGGCTTTTAGTGAGAATCTGTAAATGGGGCTCAATAAAATACCCAACTCTGAAGCACAGGTGATTCTAGGATTGACAAATTGCCTTTGGCATCCTTGGAGAAGATACCATTTGGGAATGGCTCATTATCAGGATCTCCGCCTAGGAATTCAACAAGATGCCTCTTGAGTCCTTTTTGAATTGAAGCAAGTCCAATTCCCTGACCTCTTAGGGACATGGTGATTAAGATATATCTGCAAAAGTAACTCATCTGCATTTAGGAATTCATTATTGCAAAAATGCAATATTAAAGAGGTAGAAACCAATGGTCTAGCAGTGAAGTTAAAACAAACTCTATCTAGAAATGGTATTTTTATTATGCCATCGTTTTTCTTTTTCCTTTGCTTTTACTTCAAAGAATACAATTAGCATAATCATTATTTCAGGGAATAGGGTGAAGTGGATGTGTTCTCCAAAAACAATCCCCAGGCAACAAGATTATTATTTTTTAATAAGATTATTATTTTAATCTTTTCTTAATTGTATTTTAGGTGAGAAAGGTAGAATAAAACTACTAGAGAAGAGTCAAACATAGTATTTAAAAGGAAGCCCCTGAGTCATGTCCATAAGTTTCCTGTTGCCCCCATAAATATTTTAAATACTGAATATTTTATATACATATGTGTATATATAATGTATAAACATATTTATAATATAAATGTGTATAATATAAATATATATATAATATTTAGTGTTTAAATATCTATATTTAGTGTGTGTGTATATATATGTATATCTATACATATATATATTTATATATATATATACACAAAATATTCAATGACTAATGACTAACAGGATTGTATAGAAAGGAAACTGTCCTGCGAGAACAAAAGAAAAACAGACTCACATTAAATACATCAGGATGACTACTTGGTGGTGGTAGAGGGAACTGAATAAAGAAATAAAGATGAACAATGTAGAGTTTGCTAGAGCTGCATAACAAAATACCACAGACCAGGTGGCTTAAACAATAGAAATATATCTTCTCAATTCTGGAGCCTAAATGCCCAAGATCACTGAGTGGGCAGGTTTAGTTTCTTCTGAGGATTCTCCTGGCTTGGGGATGGCCACCTTCTTGCTATGTCTTCACATGGTAGTTGTTGGGTCTAGATACATGCCTGGTTCTCTGGGTGTCCTAATATCCTCTTCTTATAAGGACACCAGTTATATTGGATCAGGGCCCATCTTAATAAGCCGTTTTAACTGAATTACCTCTTAAAGGTTCTATCTCCAAATACAGTCATATTCTGATATACTGAGCATTAAGCCTTCAACATATGAATTTTGGTGTGACACAATTCATCTCATAAAAAATTGGAATGAAAAATGAAAAATTCACTTAAGAAAAGTGTAAGTCTTTGCCTTGCCCAATGATGATAAAGTATCATGAACTGAGGAACTTAATTATTCTAAACTTCTTGTCTTAGGTCCAAAAAAGTTGCAAACATGTAAAACTTCAGTAGGTAGAAAACTTCCATCTAAAAACCTGTTCTACAAAAGTAATTCAAGTTATTAAAATATATAAAAATCTTCATGAGTATGTTATTAGTATGATGAAATACTAGAAACTAAACAGTTTGAAAACTTATTAAATATATTATAAAAATACATACTTATGATGTAATTTTAATGTAATAAAATGTATTATATAATTTTACATACAGTCTTTTTATTACATATAGTCTTTAAAACTTTATATAGGTTGTATAGAAATTCAAAAACTGCTGAGAAACAAATAAAAAATAATATTTAAAAAGCCATATCAGGGTTGCCTGGGTGGCTCAGTTGGTAAAGCTCTGACTCATGATTTCAGCTCAGGCCATGATCTTTGGGTTGTGGGATCAAGCCCTGCGTTGAGCTGTGCATTCAGAGGAAAGTCTCCTTGGAATTCTCTTTCTCTTACCCCCTTCCTCACCTACAGTCTCTCAAATAAATAAAGAAATCTTTTTTTTTTTTTTTTAGGCCATCATAGAGCAGAATAGAGGTATCTCAAAAGTTAAAAATAGAACTAACCTATGATCCAGCAATTGCACTACTAAGTATTTACTTAAAGGATACAGGGGGATCCCTGGGTGGCTCAGCAGTTTAGCGCCTGCCTTTGGCCCAGAGCATGATCTTGGAGTCCAGGGATCGAGTCCCACATCAGGCTCCCTGCATGGAGCCGGCTTGTCTCTCTGCCTGTGTCTCTCTGCCTATGTCTCTGCCTCTCTCTATATGTCTCTCATGAATGAATAAATAAAATCTTAAAAAAAGGATGCAAAAATACTAATTTGAAGGCAGATATGTACCCTAACGTTTATAGCAGTATTATCAATAATAGCCAATTTATAGAAAGAGCCTAAATGTTCACTGACTGATGAATGGATAAAGAAGGTATGGTATATATAATTGAATATTTTTTTTAAGATTTTACTGATTTAGTTGAGAGAGAGAGAGAGAGAGAGAGAGAGAGTGTGTGTGTGCGTGTGTGTGTGTGTGTGTGAAAGAGCATAAGTGGAGGGGAGGGGTAGAGGGAGAGGGAGGGAGAAGCAGACTCCCTGATCAGCATGGGGCTTGATCCCAGGACCCTGGGATTATGACCTGAGCTAAGACAGATGCTTAACTGACTGAGCCACCCAAATTCTCCTATATAATAGGATATTACTCAGCCATCAAAAAAGATGAAATTAAAAAAAAAGATGAGACGGGGGAGGGGCAAGATGGCGGAAGAGCAGGGTCCCCAAGTCACCTGTCCCCACCAAATTACCTAGATAACCTTCAGATCATCCTGAAAATCTACGAATTCGGCCTGAGATGTAAAGAGAGACCAGCTGGAACGCTACAGTGAGAAGAGTCCGCGCTTCTATCAGGTACGAAGATGGGGGAAAAAGAAATAAAGAAACAAAAGGCCTCCGAGGGGGAGGGGCCCCGCGAGGAGCCGGGCTGAGGCCGGGGCGAGTGTCCCCAGGACAGGAGAGCCCCGTCCCGGAGAAGCAGGAGCTGCACCAACCTTCCCGGGGGAAAGGGGCTCGCAGGGAGGTGGAGCAGGACCCAGGAGGGCGGGGATGCCCTCGGGCTCCCGGGGACACTAACAGACACCTGCGCCCCGGGAGATGCGCCGAGCTCCCTAAGGGCTGCAGCGCGCACGGCGGGGCCAGAGCAGCACGGAGGGGCTCGGGCGGCGGCTCCGCGGAGGGGGCTGCGGGGCGGGAGCGCGAATCCAGCAGCGCAGGCCCCGGAGCACAGGGCGCCGGGACACAGCCCAGGATCCGGCCTCCCCCGGGACAGGCAGAGGCCGGGAGGGCCCAGGACAGCAAGGACGCTCCTGCCCCGAGCTGAGCAGATCAGCGGCCCCGCCCCGGAGCCTCCAGGCCCTGCGGACGGAGAACCGAGAGCCCCGAGCCCCGTAGTTCCTGCGGAGGCTGAATCCAGGGCTCCAGAGCTGCCATAGCAACTGCGGCTGATCCTCCTGGGGCCCCACGGGGTAAACAACCCCCGCTGAGCCCTGCGGCAGGCAGGGGCAGAGCAGCTCCCCCAAGTGCTAACACCTGAGAATCAGCAGAGCAGGCCCCTCCCCCAGAAGACCAGCTGGACGGACCAGTGATACTCCCCCGTGTTCCAATACAACTTGTTTTTGGCCACTCTGCACTGAGCAAAACGACTAGAAGGAAAACCTCACCTCAAAAGAAAGAATCAGAAACAGCCCTCTCTCCCACAGAGTTACAAAATCTGGATTACACTTCAATGTCAGAAAGCCAATTCAGAAGCACTATTCTACAGCTACTGGTGGCTCTAGAAAAAAGCATTAAGGACTCACGAGACTTCATGACTGCAGAATTTAGATCCAATCAGGCAGAAATTAAAAATCAATTGAATGAGATGCAATCCAAACTAGAAGTCCTAACGACGAGGGTTAACGAGGTGGAAGAACGAGTGAGTGACATAGAAGACAAGTTAATGGCAAAGAGGGAAACTGAGGAAAAAAGAGACAATCAATTAAGGGACCATGAAGACAGATTAAGGGAAATAAATGACAACCTAAGGAAGAAAAACCTATGCTTAATTGGGGTTCCCGAGGGCGCCGAAAGGGACAGAGGGCCAGAATATGTTTTTGAACAAATCCTAGCTGAAAACTTTCCCAATCTGGGAAGGGAAACAGGCATTCAGATCCAGGAAATAGAGAGATCCCCCCCCCCCTAAAATCAATAAAAACCGTTCAACACCTCGACATCTAATAGTGAAGCTTGCAAATTCCAAAGATAAAGAGAAGATCCTTAAAGCAGCAAGAGACAAGAAGTCCCTGACTTTCATGGGGAGGAATATTAGGGTAACAGCAGACCTCTCCACAGAGACGTGGCAGGCCAGAAAGGGCTGGCAGGATATATTCAGGGTCCTAAATGAGAAGAACATGCAACCAAGAATACTTTATCCAGCAAGGCTCTCATTCAGAATGGAAGGAGAGATAAAGAGCTTCCAAGACAGGCAGGAACTGAAAGAATATGTGACCTCCAAACCAGCTCTGCAAGAAATTTTAAGGGGGACTCTTAAAATTCCCCTTTAAGAAGAAGTTCAGTGGAACAATCCACAAAAACAAGGACTGGATATCGTGGTGACACTAAACTCATATCTGTCAATAGTAACTCTGAACGTGAATGGCCTTAATGACCCCATCAAAAGGCGCAGGGTTTCAGACTGGATAAAAAAGCAGGACCCATCTATTTGCTGTCTACAAGAGACTCATTTTAGACAGAAGGACACCTACAACCTGAAAATAAAAGGTTGGAGAACCATTTACCATTCAAATGGTTCTCAAAATATACCCTAAAAACTATAGAACACTTCTGAAAGAAATTGAGGAAGACACAAAGAGATGGAAAAATATTCCATGCTCATGGATTGGCAGAATTAATATTGTGAAAATGTCAATGTTACCCAGGGCAATTTACACGTATAATGCAATCCCTATCAAAATACCATGGACTTTCTTCAGAGACTTAGAACAAATTATTTTAAGATTTGTGTGGAATCAGAAAAGACCCCAAACAGCCAGGGGAATTTTAAAAAAGAAAACCATATCTGGGGGCATCACAATGTCAGATCTCAGGTTGTACTACAAAGCTGTGTTCATCAAGACAGTGTGGTACTGGCACAAAAACAGACATATAGATCAATGGAACAGAACAGAGAACCCAGAAGTGGACCCTGAACTTTATGGTCAACTAATATACGATAAAGGAGGAAAGATGATCCACTGGAAGAAAGACAGTCTCTTCAATAAATGGTGCTGGGAAAATTGGACATCCACATGCAGAAGAATGAAACTGGACCACTCTCTTGCACCATACACAAAGATAAACTCAAAATAGATGAAAGATCTAAATGTGAGACAAGATTCCATCAAAATCCCAGAGGAGAACTCAGGCAACACCCTTTTTGAACTTGGCCACAGTAACCGGAGAAGGACAAACAGTGTATGTTCTCATTCATTTGGGGAATATGAATAATAGTGAAAGGGAATATAAGGGAAGGGAGAAGAAATGTGTGAGAAATATCAGAAAGGGAGACAAAACATAAAGACTCCTAACTCTGGGAAATGAACTAGGGGTGGTGGAGGGGGAGGAGGGCAGGGGGTGGGGGTGAATGGGTGACGGGCACTGAGGGGGACACTTGACGGGATGAGCACTGGGTGTTATTCTGTATGTTGGTAAGTTGAACACCAATAAAAATTAATTTATAAAATTAAAAAAAAAGATGAAATTTTGCCATTTGTAACAACATGGATGGAACTAGACGTTATTGAACTAAATGAAATAAGTCAGTCAGAGAAAGATAAATACCATATAATTTCACTTGTATGTGGAATTTAAGAATTAAAACAAAGAATATGGGGAGAAATGAGAGAGACAACCCAATAAACACATTTCTTTTAAAGAATTTATTTACTTATTCATGAGAGATACAGAGAGAGAGAGAGAAAGAGAGAGAGGCAGACTCAGGCAGAGGGAGAAGCAGGCTCCATGCAGGGAGCCCAGCGCGGGACTCGATCCAGGTCTCTGGCATCACGCCCTGGGCTGAAGGCAGCGCTAAACTGCTGAGCCACCCGGGCTGCCCAAGAAACACATTCTTAACTATAGAGAACATACTGATAGTTACCAGAGGGTAGATATTGGGGAGACAAGTTAAATAGGTGATGGGAATTAAGGAGGGCACTTGCTGAGACAGGCACTGTATGTCATATGTAAATGATGAATCATGAAAATTTATACCTGAAGCTAATACTACATTGCAGTTAACTGAGTGGAATTTAAATAAAAACTTTAAAAAAAGAAAAAAGGCCATATTACAACTGCTTTTTTAAACAATATTTTTTTAAATAAAATATAAATATAAATGAATTAAGGGATGCCTGGGTGGCTCAGTGGTTGAGCATAGCCTTTGGCTCAGGGCATGATCCTAGGATCCTGGGATCGAGTTCCGCATGGGGCTCCCTTCCAGGAGCCTGCTTCTCCCTTTGCCTGTGTCTCTGCCTCTCTCTGTGTGTCTCTCATGAATAAATAAATAAAATCTCAAAAAATATATATTTTTAAATTGTAACTCGGATAAAATAAAATGCCAAGTATGTACGGGCAACATGTGAAAAATAACATCTCCAGAGTTACTACCAATAAGAATATATTTCATTACTGTAAAATGTTCTGTGTGTCTTTGCAGCAAATTGTCTCATTCTATATATTAAACCACAATTGTTATGATTTTTCATAGATTCATTTTTCTTGTTTTGGAACTTCATGTAAATGGAATAAGATAGTATGTGTCTGGTTTATTTTGTTGAATTTAATGCTACTGAAATTTATTCACTCTGTTGAATTCATGGACAACTTAGTCCATTTTACTGGTGAGTCAGACCCCATTCTATGTATTTACTACAATTGTTTTTTTATTTATTGATGGACAGCTGAAACATTTCCATTTTGTGCTGTCATTACTAAAGTAATCCGTGGCATTAATATACACACATATATTTTTCTGGACATCTTTTCATTCCTCTTGGGTAAGCATTCAGGAGGGCAATTCTTGGGACATATGGTAGTGACATATTTAAACTTTACTTAAAACTGCCAGACTGTTTTCCAAAGTGAAGTTCCTCTGTACACTCCAATCAGCAATGTGTGATGATTTCAGGAACTGAACATAGCAGATGATATGATTCTTTGCCCTTGGCAATCTAGTATTTTAAATTTTATCCATGCTAATGGGTGACAAGTGGTGGCTCATAGTTATTTAATTTCATTTCCTGGGTGACTAACGATGTTAGTCTTTTGACATGTGTATTGACCTTTCAACATCTTCTGCACACTGTCTTTCCTGATCCTTTTCTCCATTTTTATTAGGCTATTTGACTCTTGTTATTAATTTGTGGAAGATATATATAAATCTTATTAAATTATGTGTTTGGGGTTCTCTATTCTCTAGATTTAGGTTTATAGTTGTCTTTTCTTTTTTTTTTAAAGATTTTATTTATTCACAAGAAACACACACAGAGAGGCAGAGACATAGGCGGGGTGAGAGGCAGTCTCCCCAGTCTCTCCTCAGATCACAACCTGAGCCAAACGCTCAACCACTGAGTCACCCAGGTGCCCCTATAGTTGGTCATTCAGTCAATATTGTATGTTCCCAATTTGTTCCTTTTTAAAAATTGTTTTAGCTATTCTGGATCTATTCTGTGCTGTATAGAAACAGACTTAAAGCCAGACATGAGGTACCTAATTTGTATATCATGAGGTTAGGCTTAGAACTTTCTACTCTGAAAAGAGTCACATTTGGTAGCAGTTATTAAACTATTTTCATATTAAAATCTGATCCCTACCTTAACACTGAGTCCTGTTAGAAGCTGTACTTTGGTCTCAACCCTATGATGGTAAGTTAAAAGATGAACCAATGGGATGCTTAGGATGACATATTAAGAGAGGTATTTTTTTTTTAAGAGAAAGAAGGAGAGAGAGAGCATAGAGAGAGGGACAGAGGGAGAGAGAGAGAGAATCTTAGGTAGGCTCCACACTTAATACAGAGCCTAATGCGGGACTTGATCTCATTACCCTGAATCACAACCTCAGCTGAAATCAAGATTCAGGCACGTAACTTATGAGCCACCTAGGTGCCCCACATTCTTCTTTTTCCATCAACTCTCTCCAGCTTGTTAAAGCTAGAATTAATGGCTTTCTGTTCCACTAAGAAATTTGAAGTGTTTGAGAAAATCCCTTCAAGAAATGGTATATTGTGCTGTTTTTTGAAAACAAAAGTAATAGGAAAGGAATTCAAGAAATCAATGCACAGTCCATGTAGGAAATCAATCTCAAGGACTTTTCAAAATAATTGGAGGGTGAGTTTTTCAATTGATTCATTAGGGTCTTGTAATTATTGTCATTTAATAATTGATTTAAATATATCCCAATTTCCAAGCTAAAATCTTGAATGCATGACACCATTAATTAGATATGCACTAAAAATACATTGAGGAAAACTAAAAGTTCTAACTCTGGGAAAAGGTTTGAGGGTATACAAATACTAAAGGATTTTAATGTAGGTTGATAGCATTATTTCTAAACTATTTATCATTATAATTATGATGAGAATATGTACTTCATGGTGATTAAGAACAATGGCTTTATCCAATGAAGTCAAGAACATGATAAGTTTCCTGTAGAAAAGACGGTAATATTTTAGAACCATTCATGTTGCATCTAAACTTTCAAATAGCTCATGATATGATCTTCTGCTTATAATAATCACCTGATTATCAGCTGATGCCTATAATCATCTATTGTTGACATTTTGCAACTTTATACAATTGCACAATGGAAATGATATGTCACTAAATATTAATTTAATGTCCCTTCTTAAGAAATAATAGAATAAAAATACTACTTGGGAAAAAATTACAATACATAACACTTTTCTTCTGTATTTTCTTTTTTATTTCAAATATTTATGCATGTTTATAAAACATCTACTCAATATATCATTGGAATGTGAAAGAACTCTTACATTTATTTTAGAAATAAAAAGCAAGAGTATGTATGTCATAAGTATAAAGCTTTTTATTATGTTCTTGTTTTAATAATGGTGAAAGAAATAAAAAGCTGTAAGCAATCAAGTGCCCATTAATCAAGGGATGGCACATACAGAGTGATTGATGGATACCCCACAGAAATAAAAAGAGGCAAACAATTAAGTGTCTATCAATCAAGGGATGGCAAACATAGTGATTGATGGATACCACATATTTGTAGGCTTATGTTAAAAATGATATCTAATGTTTATTGACCAAGAATGATGATAATGATAAATTCTCAAGTAAGAAAAATAAGTTGCAGGGGTATGGTGCATTATTATTTCTGTAAAGCCCTTTTATAATGGATGATATAGAAGAATGCTATTAATATTATTTGACTTTACTTTTGGTTTGTGGATAGCAATGGAAATAATAGAATTTGGGAAAGAAAAACATATATGACTAAAAAGGACTGTGTAGTATAATATAAAAGGTTATTCTAGAAAATAAAATTTATTCATAATAACATACGCTTAGGACAGGATCCAAAACCAACATGGTAAACAAAATTGATATGATCACAGAATACAACTTTCTATTTCTTTTATTGTGTTTCATTTATGTTTTATTGTAGTCATGTTTAATTTTGACTTTTAAAGATAAAAAAAACTTTATTGAGGTTACAATTGCTAAATAAAAATGGATATAATTAAGGTGTACAACAATGATATATGTGTATGCTACAAAATTATCATTATGAAATGATTACTACAATCAGGGCAATTAACATATCTATCACCTTACATAGTTAATTTTTCTATTTGTGGTGAGAACACTTAAGATCAACTCTGTTAATATACTACAATACAAGAAGGGAAAAAATAAGTAATATACATGAATTTGGGACATGGAGGCCACAGTTTATATTTGACTTAATTCCCCAGTTTCAACTTTGAATTTCTAAGGAAATTGAAACATACACTATTGAGGTAGTGTATATATTTTTAAAATCTAAAAAATGCCCATTAAACAACAAGGAGAAGACTAAGATATTAAGAATCCATTCATTTGCTGAGTGAGTGCACAATGTGAATGAAGCCTTGTGTTAGCAATAGTCCATGCAAAATATTGTCACTGTATATACAGTCTGATGGAGGAGAAGAAATAGACATTAATGTCTCATTTATCTTTAATCTCTGCTATTACAGCTATAGATTTTTCAAAATGTTGATGTCATTCTGATAGATGACCAATAATTCCTTTATCTTGAGTTTGGCAATCCTAAATCAGCTTATCATCAGGCTGTCATAAATCAAAGTTAGCTATATAGTTTGAGGATCTGTCCAGAGGGATGCATAATCAGTCAATATTTTTCTCATACTCTTAATGAAAAAATCTTCCCAAATGACCACTGTATCCTTGAGGTAGAAAATATAAACTCAATCCAATTGAACATTTCATTCTGAGGTAATATACTTTATTTCCCATTTAGCCTAGATTCTTGAAACAATTTGTTCAAGTTCTGTTATAATCACACATTTACTTACTTACTTGCCTCCTGGCTAGCCTACACATTCTTCATGATACAATCTTATTTATTGTTAATATGAAGTGACTGCTATAAAATATACATTACTCTGATTAATTCTATTCAATTTTGACTAAGGTTTTTTTCTTTTTAACCTCTACAATCCCAAATTCAATATGATTTGCTTATAGGCTCCAATATGACCTTTAATATCACTTGAGGGTTAAACTATCTGTCTACAATATTTATTCATTTATTCAACTGAAGTGGAGAAGAGTACAGGGAGATACAAGAGGAACTATTTTATCCAGAAAATGAAGGAAACACTCAGGTAAAACATTGCTACCTTTTGATGCTATAGTTGGACTAATGGAGTATTAAAGAAATATTTTTGGACCTAACTTTGCAACTGAAAAGTTAAAGACTAAGTGGGGATTTTGCACCCATTGGTTAAAGTTCTCTTCAGAGCACCTTTTACTTCTTTGTTCCTTAAGCTGTAGATCAATGGATTCAGCATAGGGATCACCAGAGTATAAAACACAGAAGCCATTTTATCAATATCAAAAGTATGGCTGGATTTGGGTTGCAGGTAAATAAAGAGTAATGTCCCATAGAACACAGTCACCACTGTCAGATGGGAGCTACAGGTGGAGAAGGCTTTGTATCTCCCTTCAGTTGAGTTCATTCTGAGAATGGCCACAAGAATAAACATATAGGATACAAGAACAATCAAGAGAGAAGAGAGCAAATTACAGCCTGAAAAAATTAAAATGATCAATTCTAACTCATGTGTGTCAGAACAGAGCAGGGATATGAGAGGAAGGCAGTCACAGTAAAAATAACTGATAATGTTAGATCCACAGAAGGACAGTTTAAATAACTTAATTGTGAGAAAAAGAGACACAAATGTGCTGTAGAGATAGGGAACAAGGACCAGCGCCCAACGTACCTTCTCTGCCATGATGACCACATACAAGAGAGGTTTGCAGATGGCTACATAGCGATCATAGGCCATTGCTGAAAGAATAAACAGTTCAGTGATGATGAAAATCTCAAAGACTGCCAGCTGGGTGGCACACCAATGGTAGGAGATTGTATTTTTGTGCACCACAAAATTTACCATCATTTTGGGGCCAATGACAGTGGAGTAACCAAGATCAGTAATTGACAAATGTCTAAGGAAAAAGTACATTGGAGTATGTAGCCTGGAGTCCAAATGGGTCAAGATAATTATGCCCAGATTGCCTGTCACTGTGACCAAGTATATGATGAAGAAGATTCCAAAGAGGGGTGCTTGAAATTGAGGGTTTTTGGTGATTCCCATGAGAATAAATTCAGTCACCTCACTCACTGCAGTATAATTCTGTTTATCCATATGGTTCATCTTGGCAAGCTGTGTAAGGTATAAAAGCACTATATTATATTGGGGATGCTATCTTCTAAGATAATTTAAAATATTATGCATGAAATACAAATATGCGTTTTTTAGATTTTTATTTATTTATTTATTTATTTTTTAAGGGAGGAGAAGAAGAGAGAGAGAGAGAGAGAGAGAGAGAGAGAGAGAATCTAAAGCAGACTTTGTGCACTGAATGTGGATCCCCATGCTGGGCTCAATCCCAAGACCCTGAGATCATGATTTGAGCCAAAATTAAGCATCAGACACTTAGCTGACTGAGCCACCCTGGCACCCAGATACAGATATACTTTATCATAAAATGTAAATGGAGACTCCTCTTACCATTAGGCTCGAACTACAAACATCTACACTCACATTTTAGTGTTAATGCCTGACAATCAGCTTTTTTGATTGTAATATAAATCCCTGAGATTAAGCTTTTCATTGCCAATGCATCAATTTCAAAAACATCCATCTCAAATAAGCATATTGCTAGCTACACAATTAGGTGAAGAGTCAGGCCTCCCTGCCCATGAGGTCTCTGTATATTTTGGAAAGCCCTGGGTGACCTAGAGGGCTGACTATTGGAGAGACCCTGCATTTCTCTTCCCAAGCTTTAATTCCTGCTCCTATTTTAAAATGCACCAATAAAGAGCAAACTAACAAAACTCTAGACCTTTCACCCTTGACCCCAATATAGGCAGAAATCCAGGTCCTCCAAGCCCTCTGAGACCAAGAGTAGCATGGGCCCACTGACATTCCTAGCTGATGACACCCCTGTGATAGAATGAGACCTACACACAGCATGCAGTGATGGAAACTTTGCTCAAGTATTCTTCAAAGTGGAAAAATACTTTTAAGTGATTGTTTTGATTCAGTGACCTGTTTTTTGGACCCACAGATGTTTTAAGTATATCAAAAGATGTATTATAGGTCAGCTTTTTAAAATTTTGAAGCAAAAAGAACGAATATCTACACTGAAACCATAAACCTTACCTTATTGACAATGATCATACCTGTTTAATGTGGGAAGATATAAAAAAAAAACCTTTCTAATGGTTGGTGGAGTGATGCATAAGGTGGTATTCAGGAAAACTCTGACTTTAAATATATATTTCAATATTCTCACCGTAATGTTGCTCAGTTCATTTACCCAGTAAAAAAACTAGTGGTGTGACTTGTTAATCTCAGAAATTTGTTATTAATATTTTGTACACATTTGCCATATTGGTATTTTTGCCTATTGAATCACATTTTATTTTATTTTTAAAGATTTTATTTATTTATTTGAGAGAGACAGAGACAGAGATACTGACAGAGAGCAGGAGCAGCAGGAGAGGGAGATGCAGGTTTCCTGCTCAGCAGGAAGCCCAATACAGGGCTCAATCCTAGGACCCCTAAGATCATGACCTGAGCCAAAGGCAGACAGTTAACCAACTGAGCCACTCAGATGCCCCTGAATCACTTTTTCTAATGATCTTCCAAACATACATTGCTCTTGTACTAAAAGGATTTGGCCATTCCAATTTTTTATTAATTCTCCATGGAAATTAATCTAAAGAGGCTTAGCAAGAAGAAGAATTTGGATAAATATGAAGTGTTGATAGAGAATTCACTATGTGCTGGGCACCTGTCTGAGCAATTTGCATATATTAACTCATATGATGCACACAATACCTCTAGGAAGTATAGAGTATGACCATATCCATTTGAAAGTAAAAAAAAAAAATTGACTTAACCAAGGTTACTCAGTAAGTAGTGGAGTCAAAATTCAAAAAAGTTATTCTGTCTTCAGAATATATTCTCATATAGATAATAACAGTCTCTCTCTATTAAGGTCACCCTGAGTCAATAGGAAATGAAAAGTGGAACAAGAAAAACAATAAGGTAAATAAGGATACACAAAGATTCCTGTTAAAATAGAGAACAGAGGCAGTAAATTATATAAAAACAAAGGTGGTCTAAGAAGCACAGCTCAGAGTACCAGAGAGTACAGAACAGGTCTCTCCTATACATGAATCCTATTACTGACAGAAAAGTCTATTGCAAAGGAAGAAAGTTTTGCAGAGCATAGTGCCCATCGAGACTTTGACGATAACCAGCTTAAGCTATATACTGACATTTTCAAAGGCCAGTGTTTTCTACTTACCTTACTAGAGAATCTACTATGACTTTTGTTTTAATCCTCACTGGTTGCTGCAGGGTGTATTTAAACACTTTCCTACCCCCTTGAGACTCATTTTGTTAAAATTTTAGTCTGACCCCAGAATAAAAAAAATGCATGTAATTACTTGAGGGACAGTATCATGAGTCTGTTAATTCTTAGAAGGTCCCATTGAGAAAAATTAAAAAGTATTTTGTACCTGTGTCTAATTGAATAAATAAATTGTACAGTATCACTAGACCCTGGAAATCATAAATATGCTTTGGTTAGCATCTTAGTTATACAATATCATGCACATATTGGGTATATTTCTCTCACATATGCAAACACACACACACACACACACACACACAAAATCCATGAGTAAATGAAAGAATGACTTTCTAGAAAAAGATTATGCAATTTTGGTTATACAGCATCCATTATCCAAAGATACTTTTACTGGACAATAAATTGATATAAGGCAATGTTTTATGATTTGTATTGTTGCTGACAATGTATCAGTGGTAAATCTTTTCTTTATCTGTTCACAAAATATCTTTCATCTCTCTCTCTTTTTTTAAAAGATTTTATCCATTAATTAATTCATGAGAGACAGAGAGAGAGAGACAGAGAGAGAGGCAGAAACACAGGCGGAGGGAGAAGCAGGCTCCATGCAGGAAGCCCGCCCAGGACTCAATCACAGGACCCCAGGATCACGCCCTGGGCCGAAGGCAGAGCTAAACCTCTGAGCTGCCGGGGCTGACAATCTCTATCTCTTTTTAATTTTTTTTTGTGATATTCACACACACACACACAGAGAGGCAGAGACACAGGCAGAGGGAGAAGCAGGCTCCATGCACCGGGAGCCCGACATGGGATTTGATCCCGGGTCTCCAGGATCGCGCCCCAGGCCAAAGGCAGGCACCAAACCGCTGTGCCACCCAGGGATCTCCTCTCTATCTCTTTTTAAGGATTTCTCTATCATTGGTTTAAGGATTTCTCTATCAAATTTGAATGTGATGTTGGTATAATTTCCTGTTTACCCTGCTTAGAATAATTTTAACTTTTTATATCATATATGTGTGTATACATACATATATATATACACATACTTATATATAAATATATACATATCATTGTTGTTTTAAATTAATTTGGAAAAAAAAATTGCAGCCAACATTTCTTGCAGTGGGGTTTCTGCTTCACATACTCTTTTTTTTTTTTCCTACTTGGACCTACATTTAAATATATAGTGTGCAGCTTGTTACTGTTCTACAGATCACTTTGACTATTTTCATAGTATTTATCCAACTTTTGTTTTCTCTATGGCTTCATTGGGATAGCCTCTATTGCGATATATTTAAGTGTAGTTGTCGCTTAACCACTGGGGTGTCAGCTGATGCTGGTCCTGGTGATATCTCCTAGGTGCAGTACCTTAACTGCTTGCATCATTGCTTGACACAGGCCCTTGCTTGACAAAGGCTCCTGCTTGACATGAGAGAGTCCATTTTGCTCTCTACACTCAGATTTGTTGGGGAACTGGGAATAGAAGTTAGGATGACAGAGTTAAGAGAAGACACAATCAATGGGACAACTGGAGCCAGTCATCATACACTTCAACCACAGTCCATGTAATGGTGAGATACCATGTTGGAGTGAGGGAGCTCCCTGTCCCTTGATATGAGGGTAAACCCATCAGGCTCCTACTAGAGTTGGAGGCTGGACTGGCACTGACCCTCCTCTGCCCCCATTACCTTAATTGTGATCTGTCATTCTCAATAAATCATTTAATTCCACTCTTACTAGGTAGGTTCACCTGAAATGTTTGTATTCATTCTCTTCATTTTAATACATATAGAATTTCCACTCACAGAATGCTAATCTAGAAAGAGGCTCTTTTCAGTATAGTAGCTATTAGCCATATGTAACTAGTGCTTCTGAGGAGCTGATATTTTATTTTCTTTTAATTACTTTAAACTTAAAAAGTAATAATTTCCTCAGTAATTGAGAAAAATTTTAGTATGTTTGAAGCATCTTAGGTATGTGAATCTCCTTTTCAACTATAAATTTTGTTATTTATTTATTTTTAAAGATTTATTTATTTATTTGGGAGAGAAAGAGCAGGCATGTGAGTGGGGGAAGTGCAGAAGGGAGGGAGAGAGAGAGAATCTCGAACAGACTCCCTGCTGAGTGCAGAGCCCAAAGTGGGGCTTGAACTCATGATCCTGAGATCACAACCTGAGTCAAAATCAAGAATTGGACACTTAACAAACTGAGCCACCCAGGTGCTCCTCAATTATAAATTTTATAAGATCAAAATACAGATTAAGGATTTCCCCTGAAAACTAAATGTTCCTGTGAAAACTGGAATGTTCTCTAAGTGTAAAGTATTCAATTTTGAAGACAGCACAAAAAGAAAGAAAATGGAAACTATTTCGTTAACATTTTCCATTCAATTATATATTGAAATTGTATTTTGGATATATAGGGTTAAATAAAATATATTATTAAAGTAAAAAAAAAAGCGTAGTTGTCATTTTTTTCAGCTCCTGTTACTCTCATCCAATATATATTTGTTTGCATCTAATATTGTATTTTTATTTATAGAAGTTCCATTTGGCCATTTAAAAAATTTTTATTTGTGTCCTCAAAATGTGAGTGCTCTTATTCAATCATTCAGTATATTGGACATATTTATAATATGTTTTAAATCCTTGCCTAATAATTCTATCATCACTGTCATTTCAGGACCTATTTAAATCATCTCCTGGTGAGGTCATTTGTTTCTGCCTTCATATATGTGCAGTATTTGTGATTGGATACTGAATATTGTGAATTTTATATTAATGAGTAGTATAATTTTTTTGTCTTCCTAAGATATTAAGTTATAAACCATGTTAAACAATGTTAATAATGTTATAAACAAGGATTACCTGACTTTTTTTGAGACTTATTTTCAAACTATCCGAATAGGAATCTAAAGCAGCTTTTACCTCTGAGACTTCTATTGGATGCTTGCGTGTTGAACATGGGCTCTACACTCTAGTTTTCTCATGTCTTTGTGCCCTGTGTGAACTCTGGAATTGTTCAGTTTACAATTCCATGCTTCTTCTTTTAACCACCTTTGGTTTTTCACTGTAGGCATGCCCAAGTTAGTGTTGAGCCACAAACTCAAGAAGACTTTGTAATGTAATTACTTTAAATGTAAATAAGTTAAATTATCCAAAGGTAGGGATTGACAGAATGAATTAAAATATTATGATACCACTATACATTATCTGCAGGAGACTCACTTTGTTTATAGCTCGTTGTGGGTTCAGAAAATGCAGTGAAAACAAGATTCAGAAGATACCTACATCCCCCCAACCAAAAAATAAAAATAAATACAACAACAACAAAACTGACAGAAACAAATACACACTTGGTTTACTGATGCTGTATTTAATAAAGATTTTCAGTGGGACAAATGTGAGGTCCAATGGGATAACTAAAAGAAACTTTGAACCAAAGGCAAGGAATGTTTTGGGTAAGTTCATTTAGTTAAGATCCAAACTAAATATATATAAATATATTGGCTAAATCTAAGAGAAACAATTTGTGCATTGTCTTTGTTCTGGAGCCACAAAGTATGTAATTATATTCATTAGATAGATTATTAAGTGACATTTGCCTTTATCATAGTTTATTAGAACAATATTCCATAGAATTTTAGATACGAAGTTTGCATTGATTATTAAAGAACCTGCGGAAAGCATTTTTTACCTCTTTGTTCCTTAGGCTGTAGATTAAGGGGTTAAGCATGGGAATCACTAAAGTGTAAAATACGGAGGCCATTTTGTCAGTTTCAAAAGAATGGGCAGATTTGGGCTGCATGTACATAAATAGCAGAGACCCATAGAATACAACTACCACTGTCAGATGAGAACCACATGTGGAGAAAGCTTTTTTCCTGCTCTCTGTAGAATGGATTTGAAATATGCATGTCAGAATTAGTATGTAGGACACTAGGACTACCAGCAGGGAAGAGATCAAATTCAATGCTGAAAATAGTATGATCAACAATCCTATTTCTTGTGCATTTGAGCAGAGTATAAGTAACAAGGGAACATCATCACAATAGAAATGATTGATAACATTAGATCCACAGAAGGTCAGTGTGAAAATCTTAATAGTGAACATTAGAGCCTGAAAGGTACTGTAGAGGTATGGAATGCCCACCAGCATGTGGCAAAGTCTCTGGGACATAATAACGTTATAGAGCAAAGGGTTACAGATGGCCAAATAGCGGTCATAGGCCATAGCTGACAAGATGAAAAATTCACTGATAATGAACATAAGGAAGAAAGCCAACTGTGTGGCACATGCATTATAAGAAATGATATTTTGGTCCACAACAAAATTTACCAGCATCTTGGGACAGATGACAGTAGAATTACCAAGGTCAATGAAAGCCAGGTGTTTGATAAAAAAATACATAGGTGTATGGAGGTGGGAGTCCACCTGGATCAAGGTGATCATGCCCAAATTTCCCACCACTGTGATCATGTAGATGATGAGGAAGACCCCAAAAAGGGGAACTTGAAGCTCAGGCTGCCGTGTGACTCCCATCAGAATGAACTCAGTCACTGACGTTAGGTTCTGTTGACCCATTGAGTCCAGTTAGCTATTCTGGGAAGAAAGAGGTTGCTATCAGCTTTCATGTAGTATCATTTAAACAAATTATAATATTTGTAGACAGAATGTAGATTTTTCTTTGTAATAGGGATAGAAAAATAAATCCCACATCTGATTTCGAACTAAAATAAATGATAGAATCTTTTACTTCTCAGCAGGAAGGATCCATATGAAACCCATGCACTGATATGGATGATTAAACTCTAAATAGAGTCAGCATACCCACCGATTTTATTTTATTTATTTATTTATTTATTTATTTATTTATTATTCATTCATTTATTTATTTATTTATTTTTATACCCACCGATTTTAAAATAACATTGATATAGATTTATTTGACTATTTCATCCACACAATTATATCACAATTTTTCTTTAGTACACTTCCAATTTTGTATGAGAATTCCAGTGACATTTTGATATTCTTAAAGAAAGAAGCAGAAGTAATATGGAGCTAATGAAGTTTGAGATTTAAGTTTCCTCATTAGCATTTTCCCCTGGGTGGGGACTTAACAATGACTAATAAAGTGATTTACCTTTATAAAAGTTAAAAATGTAAAATATTTTCACCTTGGTCAATTAAGCCCACTTTCTCTCTCCATTCCAACCTCTGCTACATCAGACTTCAGCTAATATCAAGTTGCATTGGCATGTCTGCAGGAATTTGTGGGATCCATTTAAGGGGAGATTGAGTAAATAATACTTTATTTGATGGTTAGTGAGTATATCTATATGTTTCAAAAATCAATGATATTTATCACAGAATAGTGTTATCCATTCTGGTGTAAGAACAGCTTCTAAGAACACCTCTACCACCCAAAAGACTGAGATATATATAGAATTTCATTAATAAAAGCATATTGATAGATTTGATGATGCTTTTGACTATTAATTTGTTTACAACTAAACTTTTAAGATTACTTTTCCACTCTAAGTAAATATTTACATTTATATTACAACTTACATGTATCATTTTTATTTCCTTTTTTAAAAAAAATAAACTCTCAAATTACTATAAGCTTCAAAATGCACAAGATTTGGATCCATTCCTGGGGTGCCCGGTGGTGAATTTGATTAAGCATCTGACTCTCAGTTTTGGTTTAGGTTGTCATCTTGGGGTCATGAAATCTGGCCCAGTGTCAGGCTCTGGGCTCAGCAGGGGTCTGCTTAAGACTCTCTCTCCTTCTTCCTCTGCTCATCCCCCCTCGTCAAATAAATAAATAAGTCTTTTTAACTTTATTCTTTTTTTATTTTTTAAAGATTTATTTGTTTATTTATTCATGAGAGACACAGAGAGGCAGAGACATAGGCAGAAGGAGAAGCAGGCTCCATGCAGGGACCCAATGTGGAACTCCATCCCACAACTCTGGGATCACGCCCTGAGCTGAAGGCAGGCACTCAACCACTGAGCCACCCAGGCATCCCAAATAAGGTGGTTTTTTAAAATTATTTTATCTATTTATTTGACTGAGATAGAGTGAACACACATATGTGCATGAGTGGGGCAAGGGGCAGAGGAAGAGAGAGAAGCATGCTCCCCTCTGAGCAAGGAGCCAGGCGGTGGGGCTCCATCCCAGGACCATGGGATCATGATTGGGATGATGACCTGAGCCAAAGGCAAACATTTAACTGCCTGAGCCACCCAGGCACTCCAATAAATAAATCTTTAAAAACAAACAAACAAACAAACAAACAAAACAGACTGGGATCCCTTCCTGCTAAAATATACAGTTTATATCAATATTCAGGAATTTTGAATATTGAATTTTATATACTATATTTCCTCTACTATAATTATTTATATGCATAGATTAATCCTTCCACTGTGGATATGATGAAGCATTTAACATATTTATTTGAGCACTTATTATATTAGCTTATTTCTTGAACTGTAAAATGGTACAGTGTGAGTATAGCACTGTGATTTGCAAAACTTTCAGTGATAAGTCTTTCCTTTATCATTTCATAAAATTTACACAGGAAGTCAATAAAACAAAGTGATTGAAGACAGTGAAACTGCTTTAGCTTAACCCATCTGGATTCCTTCCTTTCACACTCAGTTTCTCAGTGAACACATGGAACTCTGTAAGCATGACTTTCCACTAGAGAAATAATTGGAGTTGAACAGATAAAAAGAATAGAATTACTATAATGTAACGAGATGTCTAGCTTTAGCCTGCACAACGGTCTGTCCGAATGAGTCAATGTACACACTTCTGCCAATCAAAGGGAACTCCGGGAGCCTACCACAAGGTCAGCTAGAGCTTGAAGCTACTTGGTGGCAGTTGTCAGAACTCTCAGAATCTGCTAGTTTTTAGTGTCAAGTGAGCCAATTTGATCCCAGGAATGGGGATGGAGGAGTGAGGGAATACTGGAGATTGGTGAGCCGCTTCTACCCCATTTTGACAGATACTGTCTGCTGTTTTTCCATTGGGTCCCACCCTCCTTTCAGGGCATTTCGTTTTTCACAAATAAGCACCAAGTTTTGCAGGAGATGCTAGGATGGATATTCCTGCAGAATGAAAAATGCACTGAGCTAACAAAGGGATTCAGAATCCCAGTACTTGTCCTAACACTTTGAAGTCTTTAATGTATTGCTAATAATTATTCTAGTGTTTGTTGATTTCATTTCCCTTTTCGGTATCAGTTATTACCTCCCTCTGAAGACTTCTGGATTCTTTTACCCTGCCTACTCTTTTTTTTCATATTAATTTTTATTTTATTATGGTAAGAATATTTCACAAGAGATCTATCTCATTAAAAGGTGTTTAAATGTACAATAGAGTATTGCTAACTATAGGCACAATGTTGTATAACACATCTCTACATCTTATTCATCTTGTGTTAACTGGAACTTTATGCCTGTTGATTAGTAATTCCCCATGTGATCTAGGAACCCTACTTCTGAGTATTTATCAAAAGAATTACTATCAAGATTTTAAATAGATATTAATACCCTGTCCATTCTTCTTATTTTGAAATGGATTTCTGACGAGTTTTGAACATCATGATGTAAATGTTTTAAATACTTCCATTAGAGAAGGCAGTATATAAAATGTATGCAAAGGGATGACTTTTCAATCTTTAGACATGGTAATATTAGTAAGGAGTTATATTAGGTTCTGAGCTTTCTCCATAACTCTTAGAAGTCATTCTATATTTTGCCAGGCTACTCAATCAGTTTGTAAAGCCCATTCTGCACAAATGAACAAGTAGTAAGCATCTAGTTGAGAAAACAAATGAACAACTTAAAATATCTACAAGCTCATGACTGTGAGTCCTTATATTAAAATTATATGTAGTTTATAAAATACTGCATGGGAAATATATATCTTAGAATATTCTTTTTCAAATATTTCACTAGATATATTTATCTGAAAGAATATTATTAAACATCACATAAGACATATACTAAAAATTATTTGTTGTTTATCTGAAAGTCATTTGTAACTTGGCATTCTGTATTTTACTTAGAAATCCTAACCTTAATAGTTTCTAATTGATGAGACCAGTGATGCTTTTTTTCAGATAATGTCCTCCTCACTTCTAATATCCAAATTCCACTGTTGATTCTCACAAAGCAAATGGATCTATGACATCTAGTCAATTCATATAATTTTTTAAAAAAGATTTTGTTTATTTATTCATGAGAGATACAGAGAGAGGCAGAGACATAGGCAGAGGGAGAAGCAGGTTCCCTGCGGGGAGCCTGATGTAACACTTGATCCCAGGACCTCAGAATCATGACCTGAGCCAAAGGCAGATGCTCAATCTCTGAGCCACCCAGGTGTTCCAATTCATAAAATTTAGAGCCCCCAAAAGACCATTCCATTCCAGGAAAACTCCAATTAAAAAAATATAATGAATTTTTGTGGTGTAGTGAGAAGAATCAGCTGTCACAGACAATAATAGCATCCATTGTCAGAAGCAGGAATCATGGGAAATTACCAACACCCAGGTGATAATCAAAATGAACAAGTCTTATCCACTCACCGTTCAACAATTGGGTTTTCTTCTTCTAGATTACTTTTATTTTTTTCTTTGGGTTGGGAGAATTTATGCTTCTCTTCTCCTTATGATGCTCCCTGAGAAAGCCATATGTAAATTCATTCAGATGATGATGCCCAAATCATCTGAGAGAGTTTTTAAAAATTGCTTTGTGTTTCCTACTAATTATCCAGGACATCCTACATATTCCCTAGTGAAAAACTGTAAGGGATGATTTAAGGAAAGGAACAAAACAACATAAATGCTCTGTACAGTTCCACAGAGACTTATGTGATATAAATGCACTCATTCACACAATGATTACAGTAACAATGGAAAATATTTTGACATGGCTTTATCCCAGTAAAATTGGAATAGTTCCAAAAATCATGGATAAATTTGAAAATAGTATCATAGTCAGAAAGGATTTTTCTTTGAATTTATTATTCACATACAAATATATTAGTGGCCACTGGGTTAAAATATATCATTTAACTTAAGTAAGTTAGGTATTACTATTATTGTATTCAGAGGACACCAAGCTTAGATGATTTGCTCAAAGTCGCACAGTTGACAAGTAGAAGATTTGATATTAAAACCCTCATCTTTAAATGACTGATATACATGCCTTGTCCTTTCATATGGCAAATCTGTAACAATTATTGTAATGCAATGAGTTACTATAATGATTGGCTCAACTACAGTGTTTCCTGAGCTCAGATCCAATCAACCTTGGATATTTCCACCAATCTTAGATGTTTAGTGCAACCTCATTAAGAGTTAAATCTATTGTCCTGTTTTCAAATGCACTAGTTCTTTTACTGCAGTGTCTAGTCTGCTGTTAAAAAAGTGAACACAAAATATTCATGTCTAATGGTACCTCCGGCCCATAGAAACTCATTCAGGCTCTCTATCATAATTCCTGTTTCTCTTTTTAATGTACATATTTGCGTTTAAATTCTTGCAAGTATTTGCAACTGTTTTAAAGTCCTTTTCTGCTAATTCTACTATATCTGTTATTCCTAGGTCTAGTACTGATGATTTGTTTTTCTTGGGATTATGAATACCATTTTCCTACTTCTTCAACCTGCTGAGAAATAGAACTTTGGATGCTAAACAACAAACATTCTACAGTTGAGTGGGAAATTTTTAAATCTTTCTTTAAACAGTGTTGTTTTATTTTGGCTGGGAGTTTATTTACTTTTATTTACTTGCAAATCTACTTAATCGTTTTGAGACTTAATATTGAGCTCTGTTAGAAGTATAGGGAATCCTTTCCTCTGGGGCAAGTTCTCTCTTTTGCTGTCTCCACTGGAAGCCTGAGATATTCAGCTTCCTCAAAAGGCTTGACAGAATTTGAATGTATCCCACCCTGGGTGAATCACTAGTTTTCATCATACAGATCCCTGGTAGTTGCTCCTGATCTGGGCTTATGGGGTCTCACCTTAATATGTATACTTTAGAGTCATTCAAAGTCTCAAATTCCATGCTAACATCTTAATCACTTTTCCTAGGTCTTCGCACTCAGTACTGAGCCTCAGTACTCAGCTTGCACATTCTGGGCACCTCAGCCCTTCCTGATCTGATTTTGTGCTTTCACTTCAACTTGACTAATGTCCATGTGCCCCAATCACTGCCCCATGTCAGAAATTAGTAAACTTGCCCTTTCTGTCTCAGATCATAGTCCTGAACTGCCATTCGTCAAATATCTGAAAACATTTGTTACACATGTGTTGTCCTATTTGCCAGTTGTTTTCAGGAGCAGAGTTATTAAAATCCAAGATTCCAGTTACACAGATTGACAACAGCCCTCAGGAAACACATGCTAGCAATTATCCCTTATCAATCTGATTTTTAACATCCTTCTCATTATCCTCCATGATCATTATCCACTTTTTTTCCCAGATTTTCCAGATTTCTATATATTCTGATGCAAGTGTCTTTGGGATGGTATTTATTCTCCAAACTTTCTAAAAATTAGTATTCCATTATTTTTTATAACCCCTTATTTCTACTGTGTAATGTAATGCCTAGAATATATCATCCAACAGTAAATATTAGTTTGATGAGTGTAAGTGATGTGGGAAGCAAAGGCAAAAGAAACAAAATTTCCTTACTACCTATAGTTCATTGACAAACTCTTGAAACAAATAGAGTAACCTTCCTCTGGGAGCTCAGCTGCCTTGATGTTAATACTTTGCTAAGGGCAAAAGGTAGTCTTAGTTTATTATCCCAATGCCCCATGATCCCATAAGTCTACTTTAACATAAAAAGATTTCTCTGGAAACTTCCTTTATCTCTACTCCCCCAAGATATATGTTAGCAATGATCTTCTAAGGATATAACCAACTGATCTACCTCTGAAAAGTCTCAGGACTGAGTTTTTACTAACCGGTAATAAATGATCTTTTCCTAACAACAGCTAGCCCTCTCAAGGTCCTGAAAACATTGTTTC
The DNA here is from genome assembly GCF_905146905.1 of Nyctereutes procyonoides. Classification (NCBI taxonomy): domain Eukaryota; kingdom Metazoa; phylum Chordata; class Mammalia; order Carnivora; family Canidae; genus Nyctereutes; species Nyctereutes procyonoides. The sequence goes on from NW_026575112.1 coordinate 283,344, forward strand.
CAAAACACCTGTCCTTAACCCCATCCCAACTAGAAAATATAATCAGCCACTCCTCATGATCTCAGTACAGCTCTTCCTGTCCAAGGGTCCTGTTTTAATAAAACCATCTCTTTGCACCAAAAACATCTTAAGAATTATTTCTTAACTGTTGGCTCTGATCACCAACATCCTCCCTACATCACAAGCACTAACTCTAAACTGGATTTCTAGCAAGATTTTTCCCAACCCATTCTGCATGTTAAACTGAAAATAGAGATAGGTGTTCTATCACCATCAGAATTTGTTTGTTTAGTGTGTGTATGTGTTGCTTTTAAAGTAGTAACATTTGTCAGTTGCCTCATCTTAAATACAGTTTGTATTTATAAAGTTTGTAACAAGTCTAGAAACATCTATTTATCATTTAGTTAATTCACTTTTCTATTGAACAGTTTATATTCATTATTGTTCCTATTATATTTTACTGATTTTCAAAAATCTCCCCATCTTTTGTTTGATATTTCCTTAAGTTCTTTATAACATTTTAGTTAATTATGCACGTTAGGGAGATATATGAATCATGGGAAAATGTAAAGTCCCTTGAGAAACCGTGTTTCCTAAGGTTTCATCAGTTGTGCTATAATGTGAAAGCAATACTAGAGCTCCTTAGAGGCCCATGTAAAGTGTATATATACATATATTCACACCTGTATCCAAAGTTGTCCTCTTAGAGGAAAAGAATGAAATATGTTAAAACTATTTATTAGTTTGTTATTCTGTTTGTTGTTCATTAATAGATAAGATTTGATTTCAATTACTTTACTTGGGGTTATCTTCAGATACATACTATTAATGTAATAGCTCTGTATATCATATAATCATTAACTTAATTTGTTTTTGACTAAAGAAAGAGTGGAAAGCCAGGGAAAGGGAATGAAATTTTAAAGCTAAAGGTTTAAAATATTTTTTTGGTAAGTTGAATTTATTTTGTAATTTTTTTCTTTTTTATTTAAATTTCCTCATATTGAGCTGATTAGTCAGAAAATTTGTCTTAAATCTAATAGAATCATATGAGTGTTAAAAATGTTAGAGTTCATTTCATCTAACTGCACATCCTATCATCCCATTCTACTTTAATATCACCTTAAATTTTGCAGAGGATGGCATCCCTGAAAACATGATATAATTGAATTTCTAAATTCCATTTGGAAATGCCATTTCTATGTTTACAACAAAACCTGTGTACAATACATAATCCTTCCTTGAGGAAATGTTTTTCAACTGGTGTTCTGAAAAGATGAGTCAGATAGTTACATGAGAACTCTAACCAATACAACTTTCTGCAGTGATGGACATTTCTATAATTTGTTCTGTCCAGGATAATGATTACTAGTCACATATAGATATTGAGCATTTGAATGGGGAATAGATTACAGAATTGAAATTTTGTTCAATTTCAGTTTCTATACAAATAGTCACATGAATAGCTACTGCATAAGATAGTTCAGAATATGATGGACAAATGTTATATTCAGTTTTGAAAAGTCTGGGGTTAACATTATTTGCATGTATTTGGTAAGTGTTTTGGTAGTTTCTAATTAGCATATGAGAAATCATGAAAATTTATGGGGTAATTTATCAAAGGAAAAGTTAAACCATTCAATTGCATTTACATTTAAATACCATTTTAAATAAAATAAACAAGAGATTTAAAATTGGGGAAAGGTAAATTGATTGACTAGAGTACTTTTTTCATGATTTATATTCATCCACATCTTCCTTTAAAAAATCTCACATAGCGATTGCCTATCAATATATTTCTTATCTACTTACTTATCTATCACCTATTACCTATCCATTCATCTATCTCTATCATCTATCTTTCTATTATATCTTACTATCTTATCTATAATTTGAGTACTTATACGCCTAAAATATTTAGCATTTTGCATGTAATATCTCTTATTTTTTTCAGTAATCATGTGATATAGGTGTAATTGTATACAGTCTGAAAGAAGATAAATGAGTTTGCCCAAGTCAGTAAGTCAGTATGTGATAGCAACATATTTAAATCATTGGGTTAATGTTAACCACTTCTCTTTTGTACTACCTAAAATATATTAATTAAAATAAGTCAATAGAATATAGATAAGCCAAATTTTATTATTTTACTTCTAAAAATACACTCTTAAGTCTTTTTTTTTTTTAAGATTTTATTTATTTATTTGTGAGACACAGAGAGAGAGGCAAAGACACAGGCTGAGAGAGAAGCAGGCTCCTCACAAGGAGCCTGATGTGGGACTGGATCCCAGGACCAGGATCACGTCCTGGACTGAAGGCAAACACTCAACGCTGAGCCAACCAGGCATCCCACACTCTTAACGATTAAATGTAGAATATGGGAGAGAGTTCTATTCTATTACAGATATATTAATTCTTACAGAAGCACAATACAAGCTGAATAAAATGTATATATAACCAAACTAATGGAAATTGGATTTAGAAAACCATAATGTTCATATACATTTATCATTATATAGAGGAAATGAAAAAAGTGCTCCAGAGAGTGATAGATGATCATGGCTACAAACATTTTACATTTTATCCTTTCTCTATATATTGTGTATGAGAACTTATATAAAATTAGACATATATTTATATATACATGTATATACCAAGTAATTAAGTAATTGAATATTACACACATTATCTGTAGGTAAGCATTTGTATAATGACAAGTTAATAACAGAAATAACATAATTTATTCATTTGGGCCTCAGAGAACTTATGAAATCTTCTAACTGTTCTATTTAGGCAAGATGCAGTTTTCAGTGCTCTGGATCTCAGAGAAGATGATTCCACTAAGGGTGTTCCGTGCTGCTCATCAAGAGGCATCAGAATAGACCAGAGATCCCATTTAGGAGATCCAGAGATGCAATTTAAGAGCATCATCTTGAAGGTCAAGAGCATGGCATCATCTTGAAGGTAAACCCCTGCCTTATAATCTTTGCCAGTTCTCTGGTTATATCATAGTGCTGGTGTGGGTTAACTAAATAGTTAACAGGACAACTGATTTTAGAACTTCTTGTAATTTACTCCTTTTATATCTAAAAATGAAGAATTGAAAACAGAGCTTAAATTGAACTTTGCAAATTCCTTTCACTTGGCATTATCGTTCCTCATGCTGGTATCAACTTCCTATAGAGGTATGATGAAGACAACTGAAACTTTTGAGAGCATCGGTGCTTTTTCACATATTTCCTTGTGGGATAGAATCATATGTAGCCCTGAAATAAAGTCAAGAATCTAATCAAGCTTCTACTATTATAAATGAGGAGACTTTGAGGTGCATGGGTGGCTCAGTTGGTTAAGCATCTGCCTTGGGCTCAGGTCATGATATCTGGGTTCTGGGATAGAACCCCACATCAGGCTCCCTGCTTAGCGGGAAGTCTGCTTGTCCCTTTCCCTCTGACCCTTGCCCCTGCTCATGCTCACTCTCTCTCAAATAAATAAAATATTTAAAAATAAATAAATAAATGAGGTGACTTAGGTTCAGCAAAATAATGATTTATTCAATGACACAACTCTATACATGTTTGTATTTGTCTTTAATAAATACCAGATTGTCCTGTCCCTTCTAATCTCCTTATTTTTCCATCTCAGATTTCAAGACAAGGAATTACCAAATGGCCAAAGAGAATTTCACAGCTGTTACTGAATTTATTCTTTTGGGACTGACAGACCACCCTGACCTGAAAATTATACTTTTTGTGTTGTTCTTGGTGATTTATGCCATTACCTTGCTGGGGAATCTGGGTATGATCTTCATAATCCAAATAACTCCCAAGCTCCACACACCCATGTACTTTTTCCTCAGCTGCCTTTCATTTGTGGATGCCTGCTATTCATCTGTTATTGCACCGAAAATGCTGATCAGCTTCTTGGTTGTGAAGGAAACCATCTCATTCTCTGCCTGCATTGTGCAACATTTGTTTTTTGGGGTGTTTATCACCACAGAAGGCTTCTTGTTGTCAGTGATGGCATATGACCGTTATGTGGCCATTGTCAACCCTTTGCTTTACAATGTAGCCATGTCTAAGAGAACATGTGTAGGGTTGGTCATTGGGTCATTCATAGGTGGACTGATTAACTCATTGACACACACAGTAAGTTTAGGCAGATTGTCCTTCTGTGGGTCCAATGTTGTCAGCCACTTCTTTTGTGATGTTCCCCCACTGTTAAAACTGTCATGCTCTGATACTACCATGAATGAATTGTTGCTCTTAACTTTCTCTGGAGTCATTGCCATGGCCACCTTCTTGATTGTGATCATTTCCTACCTGTTTATTACTGTTGCTATTCTGAGGATCCGCTCAGCAGCAGGCAGACAGAAAGCCTTCTCCACCTGTGCCTCCCACCTGACTGCTGTGACCATATTCTATAGTACTTTAAGCTTTAGCTACATCCAGCCAAGTTCCCAGTATTCTGTGGAGCAGGAGAAGGTGGTGTCTGTGTTCTATACACTAGTGATTCCCATGTTAAACCCACTTATTTACAGTCTGAGGAACAAAGAGGTAAAGGCTGCTGTGAAAAGGGCCATCAAAATGACACATTTCACTTGTTAATTTCAAGTCCCTGCTAACCCTACAACAGTCCACCAGTCAGTTTTCTACATACTAACATTCACATGAATTCAATTAGCTTTAGTTTCTAAGGATAGTACAAACCATTTTATTCTGCATGCTCATTTTCACATGAAGAATCAAGGGTATGAAGTAGAAGTGGTTTAATTCATAACTTTATTTGAGAACAGATAATTTAAATCTCAGCTCACTTGACTATTGATATGTGCATCAATTTTAATAAAATAAGTTCAATAAAATTTATTTTTTCAATCTATGTAGAATTATAAATTTTCTGATAGTTGGAAAACTGAAAGAAAATATATGCATAAACTTTCGGAGATATAAAGAATTAGGGATTTTTCTAAGATACTTAAAAATCATTTGCTCAGAAAGTTAAGATAATTGTATACATTTTTCCTTTACTTTTAAGATTTGCATTAAATTTTAAATATTGGTAAATCTCCATGTTAACTAAAAATAAGTGTGTTATTCCAAATGGTATTTTCCAACTAGTATCTATTTGTCAACTCTTCTTCTTAGATATCAATGACCTTGGCAACAAAGATCCGTTGCAAGACAATGATACTATTAAAATCCTCAGCTTGCAATAAGGAGCTTGACCCTCCCCCCAAAAATCTATCTAAATAGATATATGTATAAAATGACTACATTTTAAAGTAGGAAAAATTCAACATTCTTGTCATATATATCTCCCTTCAAGATTCTAGTCCATGTTCTTTCATGATTAAAAAAACGTGCATCATTCTAAAAATCACATGATGGATATTAATATCTGCCTAGAGGTTTAGTGGATGGATTACTTGATTGTGAAACTTCATTACTTCCCACCATTTTAGAAATGCTAATCTGGGGGATCCCTGGGTGGCTCAGTGGTTTGGTGTCTGCCTTCTGCTCAGGTTGTGATCCTGGAGTCCCGGGATCAAGTCCCATGTTGGGCTCCCTGCATGGAGCCTGCTTCTCTCCCTGCCTGCTTCTCTCTCTGCCTGCATCTCTGCCTCTCTCTCTCTCTCTCTCTCTGTGTCTCTCATGAATAAATGAATAAAATCTTAAAAAAAAGAAATGCTAATCTGTTACCAAAAATGCTGTAAATAATATTATAATACATTTTAAAAATAAAAAGCATTTCTATTATGTTCAAGTGCCTATTAACTATGGATATCAGAGGAGACAACCTGAGGTGTTTAAAACTAATGAAAACGTTTTAAAGTAGCTAAACAGTTTCACATCTGTAAATTCATACTTGATGGTGACAACAGTCAATATGCTAAAAGCGTGACAAGATTTAAAAAAGGAAAAGTGATTTTTGTCTTTCCTATGAACAATGGCAGCAGCAAAGCTATTGTAAAAGTAGTTATTTTTGCATATTTGTTTTGTAAGACATGGGGCAGGAAAGTAGGTTAATTTCAAGGAAATGTGTTGTTCATTCACTTGGGATATAAGTCACATTCCATGAAGGTGTTGTCTCAAATAGAAAAACGATCTTCATCATTGTAATGCTAATGAGATTTGCTAGTATAATGTTTTTGTCTTTGAGAGAGCATGCACAAGTGGGGAAGGTAGGGGAGGGGCAGAGAAAGAGGGAGAAGCAGACTCCCCGCTGAGCAGGGAGCCTGATGTTGGCCTTTCAGGACTCAGGGATCATGACCTGAGCCAAAGGCAGACACTTAACCCCAACTGAGGCATCCAGGCACTCAGAATAGTGTGTGTTTAATTGAGGTAACACTCTGATTTCTGGGACAAGCAAACTTATATATGCATACAGATCTCCATATATAATCTTTATAAACTATAAAGAATTAATATAAAGAATAACAAAGATCAGTGGAAAAAAATAAATTTTTCGATACTCTTTTTATCTTTAAGGAATTATTTATTTATTTAAGAGTGAGAGCAAAAGAGAGGGAGAGAGGGATAGAGAGCATGTGAGCAGGGGTGGTTGCAGAGGGAGAGGGAAGGAGAGAATCTTAAGCAGCTTCCACAGTCAGCACAGAGCGTGACATGGGGCTTGTCTCAGGACCCTGGGATCATGACCTGACCTGAAACCAGGAGTTGGAAGCTCAACCAACTAAGCCACCCCGAGTCCCCTTCCTGTGCTCTCTTTAGATAACCTCAATCCTCATTTTTGTTTACAAAGAAATCTGGCACAGTCATTATTTTTAGTATATTCCTGAAAAGGGAAAGTTATAGATCCCTAATACTAATGAGTTCAGATGCATTAAAATTTAGAATTTTAATGTTTTGAACTTTTAGTTATTATATTGCAATTATCTCTTACCATTTTCCTTGAGCTCTCTTTGATGTGAACAGGTTAGGTATTTTTCTTGGTTCAGTATTTCTTACCTTACATTTCTTTATTCTTTATCTTTCAAATTTTCATGTCATTAAATTTAAATTTTTGTATTTATTCATGTATATTTTATCATACATATATGCTTATTCAAATATCTGAAATTGTCATTGACTTAAATCCATTTATTATTTGTTTTCTTCAGACATATGAATGCTTGCTTTGATGTCTAGTTAATAATATTCATGTAAGTACATTTTTTCCCTAAAATTCAATCCTAGGGTCTTTGTAGTCACCAATTTAATTGGTTTAATTTTTTAAGAATTATAAATTTGCTTCTGCTGTGTGCCAGAAGTATTCCTATGTTTATCCTGGAGTCTCCAGACCAACTCTGTTAGACATATTCTCATTTCCATGGTGAATCTTGTTTTATTGTCATGGCTTAAGAATCATAACTGCCCTTTTCGGCTCAAAATGTTTTGTTTACTTTATTCTCTTTCTTCATCAGCCTTTGAGGGTCTTTGGCTTTCATTTAGTGTAGCAATATTTTGAAATCTATGGTTCATCCAGGATGCAGTTATACTGTAACAAGGGTACCATTTTGGAGATCTTATCCAGTGTTCACTTAGAAGGGTAAGTCTTTCTACATGTTACCAACATTCCCCTCTGTATTTTTAAAAGTGCATATTAAACATTTTAAACTCCTGATTTGTTTCTCTCATTATGTCAGTGTTTTTCTTTTTCTATTAGAGGAAGTAGAGTTAGAAAGTTACCTTTTTATTTTTTATTCTTTAAAGATTTACTTATTATTTATTTGAGAGAGAGAGCACAAGCAGGGAGAGGTGCAGAAGGAGAGGGGGAGAAACAGACTCCCTGCTGAGCATGGAGCCCCATGTAGGGCCTGATCTCCATGACCCTGAGATCATGACCTGAGCTGAAACCAAGAGTCAGAATTTTAACTTACTGAGCCACCCAGGCACCCCAGAAAATTACCCTTTTTAGATATCTAGTTGCATTCTCCCAGAGAATGCTTTCCCTAGAGCCACCATCTTTATCTTGGACATAGGGACTCAAGTCCATACCTCAGCTTGATGTGTTATGAAGGGAAAGGTCTTCCTCAAGGCAAGAGAACCCCAGCTGTCATTTAACATCCCTTCCATGATGCTATCCATCTTGTTGCACTGAATGTCTCCCACAAAAAAAGACCCTTTTTAACTTTTCCCACTACACTTTTAAAAAGCTTATAGTCCTAAAGGTTAATGAGAAGAGAGAAAGGAGTATCAGAAAGAGGGAATATGCAGTGCTCGTCAACTGAGCCTTATATGTCATGCTTTTAATACACAACCTAAAGTTTACTACGGACCCCAAGGGCCAAACTGGATTGGCCTTGCCTCATATCAGAATCAGTATTAGTAAGTGAATCATAATTCTGCCAGGACATTTTTGAGGGGAGAAAATGAACAACTTAAATCTCTTCCTCAAAATAGTTCCTTACTGTGGTCTAATCCCTCTCACAACAGTGGGTTAGCATGTATTTCCCACAGCAAGACACAAATTCCTTTTGTCTAGCTAGATTTTCTGACAGGTGTTGCTCATTTATTCTTTCTTCCTGATCTCTTGCTTAGTACATTGCCAGGCAGTCAACTTACAACCCTGGTCTTTTGAGAAGGTGTCTTTTCTTTTCCTTTTTCCTTCTTCCTTTTAACCATTTGACAACCTTTATTTAAAACAACAACAACAACAAACATTTAAATATATTTATTGTCTTCCAGACACTTCATTTAAGAGACATTCTTTGTCATCGTGTTTTGCAACTGAATGGTGAGTTTGTATTTAATAGGATCTTTGCTGTGATAACCCTGGAGGCCAATTCCATTAGTGCTCCCAAGTGGTATCACTCAGACCACTGTATTTAATTTCTCAGCTAAAAGTTTCCTCACTTAGGCAGATAATAAAATTCAAACTTCCACCTATGTGAGAAAAGGCTGTGGTTACAGAGTCTCAGATGAGACATTTTTTCCTAACAAGATGCCAGGTCATGATGGGCAAGTTTATTTATAATTTGTGCTGATAAGCAGATTGATTTACTTAGGATTTGAATGAAATGCCGATCTTTCAAGGATGGTGGGTATATATTTGGGTTTTAGTGGAGTCCTCTATTGTTCATGGACCCAAAGGCTTAGAATCTTTTTAAACAGATTGAATCTCACTTATAAAGTTTTAAAGTTTTGCAAATGTCCCCAAAAGAGGCATGGTATTGGTGTTTATGTTTACTTTTGATTTTTTTTCTTTTTCTTCCTTTTGAGCCTATAACAATTCCATTTATTTATTTATGTGTTATCTACAAATGTTATGGTATGTTTTACTTTTTATGCAGCATTTCAATATATTCTCTTTGAAAGTATTTTTTGAGAAAAGTAGAGTTATATCTAGTTTTCCATTTGCTAGAAGCAGAAGTCCAACCATGTTTGCTTATTTGTTTTTGGCAATTTCTATCTTTCTGGTGACTAACACAATGTCTAGCTTTCTTTGGTCTTCAGGAGATACTTGTTAAATTGGGTGGCTGGGTGGCTCAGTTGGTTAAGTCCAACTCTTGATTATGGCTCAGGTCTTGATCTCAGAGTCCTAAGATCTAGCATCACATTGGACTCCATGCTCAGCAGGGTGTCTGCTTGGGATTCTCTTTCTCCTTCTTCCTCTACCCTCCCTTCCTGCTCTCTTGCTGCCTCTGTCTCAAAATAAAAAAATAAAAAATATATTTAAAAAGAAATATTTGTTAAATGAATGAAAATATTGTTGAAGCTGAATATAACGTATTATAGGAGTAAGACATGGCCATCTACCAGTCATTATATAAAATGAAGAATTAAACTCTGAACAGAAGTGTGTCGATACTGCTTCTTAACGTTTTAGATACAATAGCCAGTCAGCTGGATTCTACTGATGCAATTTTTCCTTGCTAAGGATTGGCCCAGTCCATATCTTAATGAAATGTTATCCAGCAGATGCAAATTATTTATAATCAATATTTCTATTTTCTTGTCCTTGGTTCTCTGTTCCTTTCCACTCTTTGTAACATTTTTCACTTTAGACATCTTAGAGAAACTAATCCCATTGGGATATCTTGAGAGAATCCCCTGAGAAACAAGAATGCAATCAAAAGTATAATTTGTTATTGTTGTTTCAGTGTAATCAGTATCTGAACTATAGGGATTCTGTCCTAATTAGGACAAGAAAATACTATTTATTTGCACATATACTTGTCCCTTCTTTCAAATATGTCCTCTATGAGGGAATTAAAGATAAAGACCAATTTCTTTTTTCTATTATGTTTGTTTTGTAATGCATTACTTGATATATTTTTTTAACCTAGAATTATCTTCAGTTATCTATCATTATAATATTGATCATTCTGAATCACAGAGAAAATGTTAACTGATTTGATTTCTAAGAAGAGAGTAAGAATCAATGGAGATATATCTGAACATTCTAAATAAACTAATATCCTAAACCTTTTCTCATCTTGGTAAGATAAATTCAATTATTTTAATATCTTTCTTTTTAAACATTTTTTACTATTTACCATTATTTCTGCAGATCATTCAAAATTTTAATTGTGACAGAATATTATCAATGTTTTGATTCTTAATGTTCATGTACGTCAACATGTATATCATTTTATATAACTCAATTTACAGATTTGATATCTATCACCTTTTGCTATTAAAGATATAGTTTTATATTTGGGTCATTAATTTAATTTCTGATTCCTTTTAAATATGCTTTTCCCAAATTATAGTTTATAATAAAATTCATATTTGTAAGTGATCTTCCTTTATTAGCAAAATAATTTCAGTTAATACTCTAAGAGTAGCAGGAGAAAGGAGAGGTATAAGATCTATGAAAATGCAGTTTTGAAATACTCAAACATCATTTGTTGTACCTGCTCTTCCATACTGTCAAATGTGATGGTAATCTTTAAAAAGCATGTCAGAGATCATGAAAAAATATAGTTTAAAAAAATCTCACACTTAACAAGACTAGTTTATAAACAATAACCCGAGTTCACTTATTATTATAAAATAAATAAATATCATTACCACTTAAGCATTGCAGACATGTTTCAAAATAGAACTATAGAATTACAGTGTTTATGAAGTTTAATAATGTTTACAAAGTCACAAAGTTTAACAGAGATCACCAGGAACCAAAAGATATTGTATACTAAATGTACATCATTGTGTATGTTCAATCATCCAATGAAATTTGTATTTTTAGAAAGCTTTAAATAGTTTAAATTATTTATAACAGAATGAAGGACATGGAGAGGTATCGCAGAGCATTTGGTGATACTCACCAGAGTATGGAGAGGTATATATATGTATAATATATATATATGAATATATATATTCACATGTATATTATTATATATGTTCATATTCTGAATTAGTGTTTTGAAATTTCTATTTGAGATCTCAGAAAAAGGAGGAAGCCTCCATTTGGTCCACATATGCAAGTGTCCTCAATCTCAAGTTAGTGACCTTCCTGAGTTGCTCTTCTACCATGGTCATGAGGAAGACCGTTCCAAAGCAGGAACCCTGGCTATTTTTAATAGGTATCATGAAAGTGACAGGCTTTTATTTCATGAGTTTCATGAATTTCAGAGTTAAGTGTTGCCACTGAATGTCTCCCATGGTCACTGAAGCCAGAATTCTTGGTATTTTTAAATGGCATTATTATAGATAATTGAGCCATCTTACTTTATGAAAGTAGCCACTTTGCTGTCTATACCTATAGATCAATTCTATATATAACTTCAAAATAAATATGTTGCTCAAAAACACACTAAAGATCAGAAGAGGATTTCATTGAATAATACTTGTACTCATGGTCTGTCTTATGCACACTATTGATTTCAGGTGCTGTTAGTGTTTTCTTAGTGCTAATACAACTTTGCTACTGAGGTAGATGTTTTAGAGACAGATTGAAGCTGTGACAGCTAAACCATTTTTAAAATATAGGCATGTGAAACAACACCACTGGAAAGAAAATTAAAGGCAGTCTAGTTCACTTGTTAATTTTATTGATGAGGAAGTTCAGATTCAAGGAAGGGATATTATTTATCCAAACATTTTATCCAAATTAATTGTCCAAATTTGATCTTTATATATAGCTATATCTATATTTCCCTAATAAACTGTAATTCCTGTATCTTTTTTTTATTTTTTTTAATTTTTTATTTATTTATGATAGAGAGAGAGAGAGAGAGAGAGAGAGAGAGAGAGAGAGAGGCAGAGACACAGACAGAGGGAGAAGCAGGCTCCATGCACCGGGAGCCTGATGTGGGATTCGATCCCGGGTCTCCAGGATCGCGCCCTGGGCCAAAGGCAGGCGCTAAACCACTGCGCCCCCCAGGGATCCCTTCCTGTATCTTTTTTACAGTAGCTTTTATGAGAAGAAACAAACAAATGGCTGAAGAGAATTATACAACTGTTACTGAATTTATTCTTTTGGGACTGACGGACCTCACTGACCTGAAAATTATACTTTTTGTGTTATTCTTGGTGATTTATACCATTACCTTATTGGCAAATATTGGTATGATCTTCATAATCCAAATAACTCCCAAGCTCCACATACCCATGTACCTTTTCCTCAGCTGCCTTTCATTTGTAGATACCTGCTATTCATCTGCAATTGCACCAAAAATGTTGGTCAACCTAGTTGTGAAGGGAACCATTACTTTCTCTGCTTGTATGGTACAACATTTGTGTTTTGGGGTGTTTGTCACCACAGAAGGCTTCTTGTTGTCAGTGATGGCATACGACCGTTATGTGGCCATTGTCAACCCTTTGCTTTACAGTGTAGCCATGTCTAAGAGAACATGTGTAGGGTTGGTCACTGGATCTTGGATATGTGGAATAATTAACTCATTAATACACACAATAAGCTTAGGCAGACTGTCCTTCCGTGGGTCCAATGTTGTTAACCACTTCTTCTGTGAGATTCCCTCACTCCTAAAGCTATCATGTTCTGATACTACCATGAATGAATTGTTGCTCTTAACTTTCTCTGGAGTCATTGCCATGACCACCTTCTTGATTGTGATCATTTCCTACGTGTTTATTACTGTTGCTACTCTGAGGATTCGTTCAGCAGCAGGCAGACAGGAAGCCTTCTCCACCTGTGCCTCCCACCTGACTGCTGTGACCATATTCTATGGTACTTTAAGCTTTAGCTACATCCAGCCAAGTTCCCAGTATTCTGTGGAGCAGGAGAAGGTGGTGTCTATGTTCTATACACTAGTGATTCCCATGTTAAACCCACTTATTTACAGTCTGAGGAACAAAGAGGTAAAGGCTGCTGTGAAAACGGCCATCGAAATGACACATTTCCCTTGTTAATTTCAAGTCCCTGATAACCCTACAACAGTGTCTGCCAGTCAGTTCTTACTTCTGACAATTTCATGAATGTTAAAGCTTTTAAAGATTGTACAGATCTTTTCATTCTACACACTTATTTGTCATATATGGAGGTAAGCAGAAAAGGCAAGTTATTTAATTCATATAGTTGCATCACAAAAACAGTAACCTATCATATAAATCCTCTATTCTAGGATGTAAATCATTGAATCAATGCAAAATACAGTATTATATTTCTATTTTTCCATGGTTTAGAGAAAATAATTATATAATAACACTTGCAATTAAGAACATAAAAATGGGGTAGTTACTAAAAATAATTTTTTCTCAAAATTCCCAGAATATAGATATAATTGTATAGCTGAATCTTGCCTTTGTTGGCTTATATTTTAATCTAAAGAGGGATTGTGATATTCTGACTTGTAATAAGAAATATATATTTGGTCTTTATCCAACATCTGGCACAGAGCTTCAAAAATTCTTGGAATTTGGCAAGTGGTAAAGAGAAAAAAAGATGTCGATGAGGTAACTTTTGGAAAGTACCTCAGGTTGGGGGCTGTTGCCCGAGGAACTGACCTTGAATACATGGATGAAGATTTCAGTTCTACCACCTGATTTCTGGGGATGGAAGAGGGGCTGGAGATCAAATCAATTAACAATGGCCAGCGATTTAAGTAATCTTGCTGTGCAATGAAGCCTCCATAAATACTCAAAAGGAATGGGTTTAGAAACCTTCAAGATTGGTGAACCAGAACACTTCCAAAGTGACTGTCCCAGCCAGGCCTCAAATTCAATGAAGACAGAAGCTCCATTCTTCTGGATCTTACTCTTTGTAGCTCTTTATCACGCTGTTGATTTGTATCCTTTGACATTCTTTGTAATATACCAGTAATCTAGTGAGTAAACTGGTTACCTGAGTTCTGATAGTTGCTATAGCAAATGTATCAAGGCAAGGAATTGGGTCACTGAAACCTCTAGTTTGGACTCAGTTGGTCAGAAGCACAAATAACAACCTGGTCTTGGGTTGAGTTGAATTGTAAGTGGACATTTCTTACCACTAACATCAACAGAATTGGACTGAAGAGGGAGATCTCTCAGGCTGCCTGGGCAATGTCAGAAGCCTTCAGTTCTGACCACTAAGATGTAATGTTCTGGCTGAAAATTACATAAAGATTTAACTGTGGATAAAAATGTGGGAAAACCACACACACACACACACACACACACACACACACACTGGAGTTTGGATATAGAATCATTCCACCTCAGCTTTTTCAAACACTTGTTATTTGATCCGTATTTCCTGCTTTTCTAGGTCTTAATCTCTGAAGAGGGAGCATGGTTGCCCTCTGAGTACTTTTGAGATTATAACAGGAGCTTCAAGATTTCTACTTCAAATGTTTCAGTTCTAGTTTTAAAGAGTAATTTCTTAAAGAGTAATTTTGCAGTAAAATTTAAGACCTTCTTTCCTTTTAAGTCTCCTGTTCAAGATTTATTATTATTATTATTTAAGGATTTATTTATTTCTTCATGAGAGACACAGAAAGAGAGGCAGAGACATAGGCAGAGGGAAAGCAGACTCCTTATGGAGAGCTTGATGCAGAATTTGATCCCAGGACATCAGGATCATAACCTGAACCAAAGGCAGACACTCAACCACTGAGCCACTCAGGCGTCCCTCTTGTTCAAGATCTAAAACAAAAAATGCCAAGAACATACACTGAAAACTTATCATTTACAAAAATTCCATTGAATACATTTAAAAATCAGACTATGTAAACTAACACAAACTTATTGCCTTAATTCTGTAAGTACTCAGTGACTCATTAGTTTTCCTTTTTTTAGTAATGCCAACCTTTACCATTAGCAAACAGAAATAAATTTGAGGGAAACATATTTGCATTAACATTAAACTAAATTGAATTAAATACATTTTTTTCTGTATATTTGAACTGTTAAGGTCAGTAGACACAATCTGGGATTCTCAAATCCTGTGAGTCAGTTGAAGAAATATTCAAGATTTTACCGTAGCTGGTTTATAATGCACAGGCCAAGCATATTCAATTGATCAAAAATTTCTCTATGTGAAAAGGAAAAGGCAGTTTTAGACATTCTTGTGATAAAAATACAGTTGTAAAATGACTGTATTTACAAATAGATTTGGAATATATATGATATGGATAGGAATCAATTTAAAATATTTATGGCTAATGCCATAAAATGACTTCCAACAATAAAATAAGTTATCATAATTATATTATTAATAATGCATGTCAATATATATACAGAATACATGCATAACTCATTTTATTGTGCTTTACTTTATTGCACTTCACAGATGTTGTTTTTTGTTTTTTGTTGTTTTTTTACAAATGGAAAGTTTGTGGCAACTCTGCATCAAGCAAGTGTATTAGCACCAATATTCCAATAGCATTTGCTCAAGGCTTAACTGACTAAACCATCCAGGAGCCCTTGGATTATATTTTATATTGTCTGTTTAACTGGCTTTCTCTGACAATGTACCAGCAGGGGGGACGAGGGAACTGCCTCATGACTGCCACATGGAGAAAGCAGTCCAGATTCCCGACTTGGTTTCTGTTGACACCTCTGGTTTTCAGTAGCTCTTTCAATGGTTGATTCATGAAGTGTCTTTTCATTTGGTTAGTAGACATTCCTGAGTCATACCTTGTTCCTTTTATTTGTCTTGGACTCTTGGTTTTGGCTCAGGTCTTGATCTCAGGGTCCTGCATCGGGCTCCATGTTCAAGATTCTCTCTCTCTCCCTCTGCTTCTCTCCCTCCACACACTCTTTCTGTCTCTCTAAAAAATAAAATAAAATCCAATGTCTTATAATATAAAAATGTTCATGTTTCAGATCTGTAAAAGACACCAGACACGAAGGTCCAAATATTGTATAAGTACATTTCCATGAAATGTCCCAATGGATGAAATCATAGAGGTAGGAAAGAAATTGTTGTTGCATGAGGCTGGGGTTTGGAGGTGTTGACAGGAAGTGAGGACTAACTACTAGGAGACAAAAGATCTCTTTTTGGGGTAATGAAAATTTCCTAAAATTGATTGTGGTGTTGGTTGTACAATTCTATGAATATATTGTAATCATTGAATTGTACACTCATAATGGGTGAATGATATCACTTGTAAACTATATCTCAATAAAACTGCTATAAAAATAAACAGCAACGGGAAAAAAAAGTCAACTTATGTGACTATTAGTAGATCTGAAATCAGGAGGTTAATCTATATAATTCACCCTCCAAGAGAGAGAAACCACATTTATTTAATAGGTATTAAGTTCTTTATGGCTAGACAAAAATATGTGAAGTTTAATGACTGAAAAAAATAAAGCCCTGAAAGATGCCTTTGTATTATTCTATTTCTAAATCACTGTTTTGGAAATAAGTCTATAATTTCTATGGAATCAATGTGCATGCACTGTGACGGCCAAGGGAAAATTCTATGAAGAAGT
Source organism: Nyctereutes procyonoides (assembly GCF_905146905.1). Classification (NCBI taxonomy): domain Eukaryota; kingdom Metazoa; phylum Chordata; class Mammalia; order Carnivora; family Canidae; genus Nyctereutes; species Nyctereutes procyonoides. Next base: position 300,161 of record NW_026575112.1, read on the forward strand.
AAGTTTTTAAAATACCAATATTCTCTATGCAGAATAAAAACTGAATTTTTCCTTTTTCTACTCTATGGTTAATTGATTTCTATTATTCTGAGTTATAGAGCAATATATTGAGCTATGAATTATATAAATAGGCAGATCCCTCTGACCATATGTCTTGCTATTCTTTCATGAATTATGTCATGTAAGTTTGTGGGGATTTAGAGATGATCATACAAAATATTTTAATCCTTATCATCAAGGAGACAATAAAGACTATAAATATAACAATAACTTCTGCTCAAATATGACACAGTAAGGAATGGGAAGGCGTGCCTTAATAGTTCTAGGATGTATCACTCACACATCCTAGAAATTTGAATAGACTTCCTCCTGTAACATGACTTCTGGGACTTCTCTACCTCACAGCATTTCTATTCAGCTCTCCAATAGTTCCTTTTTCTCCAGGGAATTTTGAGATGCATGTGGTACCAGCATTTCCCATAGCCTTCTTCTTTCCCAATGGTGCCCTTCTCTAATTAAGAAATCATAAGCAGATGCAATTTGACATCTGGGAATATTACGATTATTGTGGGTTATTAAATATTTGATGAATCACAGATCATTCCTTACTCTAAATATATAAATATTTATCTAAATAAATACCTTAACTTTGATACTTAACCTTATCAATCTGTATTCTCTCTCATATTTTCAGGAGCTCTTTCTTTCAATGACAACCTATAGGTTGATTAATAAAGTTTTTTATGAGGTTGATAGAATTATAACTTGTTCTTTTTAGTTGTGTAATCACTCTGGTGGGCAGCCTTTGGAGGCTTACATGAATCAGGGCAATATTCAATATATTGCACTTCTTTGGGGAGGTGCTTTTCACATCTTAGCCTAAATAAATTGTACACTCTAAAATAACATGGTGGCCAACCTTCATAATGGCATGTGATGCTCTGCCTTTTGCCACTGTGTCATGCATGTAATGGGTCACTCAATAAATATTGGCTCAACAAATAGGGCTTCGTTTTTTTTTTTTTTTTTAAAGTTATGGACTGTTGAGCTTCATGGCTTTCACCAGCTCCACAGCACAACAGTATCAGAGTAAATATATTCTTACGTTCTTAAGTTAATTTCCCAAATTGCTGAAGCTCAGAAGAAATTTCTGCAAAGTTTAAGGAGCAGAAGGTGATGGGAATAAATATTCCCCTTACAGGTCTATGTTTTTGGGGATGGGAGGAAAGAATATCTATCTCTTATGGTGTTCCCAGCAGAATTCTTACTACAAATCATTAGCAATAGATTTTTGGCATTTTTTGGGAATTCTGCTTCTCCTTACCCTTCATTTCTCAAAGGTAGCCAAACATCTTAGAACAGAAATCATTTCTTAAAATAGAAACCACCTTGTTTGTTTATTTTTTGGATGTTTCTGACAACTTAATGATATTTCTTGTCCCTCCTCCAATTTATTACAGATTTATTCAGGCTTTGTCCTGCATTCTCTTTGTTATGGTGTTCTGTTTGAGTGAAATCACTCATATAAAGTGCCTGATTAGTTCATTACTGTGAGTCAATTTATTTATTTTTAATTAACTAATTTTATCTTCCTCAAATTCTTTTTTGGTGCAGACATACACGGCTTTCACTATTTTATGAATCTGTTGTTCCTCCTCTTCTAATCTGACGTCTGCCAAAGTGAAATTTGACTCTCTGTCATCTCCGGGATGACATCAGTGCAGCATAAAAGTGACATTAAGAGACAATATAGGGTATTTCTTAAAGGCATGAGGTCCCGAGTATGAACTAGATCACCTGGTTTTGAAACCTAGTTCTAATACCTAATTCATTGGTGTGTGCTCTGACAAGTTAACCTTTCTGAATCACCATTTTATATTAAAAATTAAATTTTTTAATTTTTTAAAATTTAAATTTAAATTTTTAAAATCTCAGATAGCTGTTGTGAGGAAGATTAATCCAGACATGAAGGATGCCTGTCATATGGTACCCAAAAATGAGATATTATTACCTAGTGGTCTTTATGACCATCACAAAGATTCTTTTTAATACATCAACAGTTTGATAATATTTATACTTACACAACACTATATCATTTTTTCTTATTTTGAGAGTTTATTTTTTTAGGAAGTTTTAGGTTCACTGCAAATTTAAGAAGAAGGTACAGAGATTTTCCATGTGTTCTCTGCCCCAACAAATGCATAGTCCCCACATTTCATTATTCACATTCCCCACTAGAGTGGTAGATTTGTTACAATCGATGAACCTACACTGTTACATCATTTTCACTGAAACTCCATCATTTACATCAGTGTTCCTCCTTGGGGTTGTACTTCCTATTGCTTTGGACAAATATATAATCACTTGTGTCCACCATTTTCATTTCACACAAAGCATTTTAATACCCTAAAAATTTTCTTCATTCCTCCATTCATCCCCTCTTCTGCTCTAACTGCTGCCAACCACTGGTCTTTGTACTATCTCCATAGTTTTTCCTTTTTCAGAGTGTAGCATAGTTGGAATTATACTGTATGCACCATATCTTTTCATGGCTTGGTAGCTCCTTTCTTTTTACTGCTGAATACTATTTCATTGTCTGGATGTCTCCTAGTTTACTGACCCATACACCAACTGAGGGCATCTTGGTTATTTTGCATCATGCACTTTTAAAATTATATTCAAATGATTTCCTTTACTAAATGTTCATTGGCTAAACAGAGAATTTTATTGCATGATGGTCAACAAAGCAAATATTATGAATTATAAATAATGTTGGTAAAATCCCAGAACTATCAAGAATAAAAATAAGCAAAGGGGAAACAAAAAATAAAAATAAGTACATGGGAAAATGTGGAGTGACATAGAGCACCTATGCACAAAAGGCAAGATCAGTATGTCTTTACCACGTATCAGTCCTCATTTGCCTTAGAAATGTGGCATAGTGCAGACAACAGGATTATTTTCCTTGGCTTCTCATAAGAAGGACAATCAACTGATGCAATTAAAAGATGACAGTCAATTAAAATGTAGTATACAATCAATATTGATAAATATTTGGAAACATCAATCTGAGGAAAGAGAGGCAATGCAATTAATGCATTGTAAAATAGTCCTCTTACCCAAGGATACAAAAAAAAAACTGGGACATAATTTTTAAACACAGATAATTACTCAATTTTAAAAAGCTAGGGGGGATCCCTGGGTGGCGCAGTGGTTTAGCGCTGGTCTTTGGCCCAGGGCGTGATCCTGGAGACCCGGGATCGAATCCCACGTCAGGCTCCTGGTGCATGGAGCCTGCTTCTCCCTCTGCCTGTGTCTCTGCCTCTCTCTCTCTCTCTCTCTCTCTCTCTGTGACTGTCATAAATAAAAAAAAATTAAAAAAAATAAAAAGCTAGGGAAATATTATAATATCCCAAACCAAAGAGCCAGTTATTAAAAAAGAACGAGATTACCTGGATGGCTCAATGGGTTAAGCATATGACTTTTTGTTTTGGCTCATGTCATGATCTCATGGGTCATGAGATCAAGCCCCACATCTGCTTCCATGCTTAGTGGGGAGTCTGCTTGAAGATTCTCTCCCTCTGTTCCTCTGCCCTTCAAATAAATAAATAAATATTTTTTTTTTAAAAAAAAGAAAGAACAACTAGTTGAGGAAAAAGCACAAACTGGGGAGTCCTTAGAATATTACCCTAATTTGAATATCATCTGATATCAACAAAATGGACTTTCTGGAGATAAACCAGATGCCAGTCAGATTGCTGGATTACAAAGTATGTTCAGCCAGTAGACTCATACATTGATGAGGAAAAAATATGATCTCAATGCTTATAATAAGGGTGTTTGAACAAGCTAGTATGACTTTAATCATTAGGTATCACAGAAACAACCAGTATGAACTATACTTCTAAGACATACCAGGAAGAGTATGAAGGCTAAAACAGAAGGAAAGGATTTACACATTCACACACACTCATAAAAGGAGACTGCAATTTTATTCCAATAGGTAAGGAAAAACACCAGAATCCTTGACAGATTTGTGTGTGTGTGTGTGTGTGTGTGTGTGTGTGTGTGTACAGCCATCTAACACAGTCCACTGTATTACAATATTTACTTGATTTATGTATTCCACTTGATATATGTATATTTCTCTCTGAAGAAAGGCAATTCTTATAGAAAGGCATCTTTTTGCTATTTTGTTGACAAAACAATATACAGCAGTTAGAAGTACTTAGCATACATAAGACAATCTATAATATAAAATATGTGTTGAACTCATTTGTGTTTGCTATTTTCCTTGAAGGCACATGGAACAAGTGCCATAACCTAGTTTATTCAAGTCCATAACCTAGTTTATAGGAATCATATTCAGACAGTGAATTTTAAGAAAAGATATTACATATTTTTTTCCACATTCTTTGTCTTGCATATTTTACATCTTTGTTCCTCAAGCTATAGATCAAGGGATTCAGCATGGGGATAACGAGGGTGTAAAATATGGACGCCACTTTATCAGTGTCAAAGGAATGACTGGACTCAGGTTGCACATACATAAATATCAAAGTCCCATAGAACGCTGTGGCCACTGTCAGGTGGGACCCACAGGTGGAAAAAGCCTTGAGCCTACCCTCAGCTGAGTTCATCTTGATGATGGCTACTAGGATCAGTAGGTAAGACACAAGAACTACCAGAAGGGATGAAATCAAATCAAAACCAGCTAAGATAAGAATAATCATTTCAGTTTCATGTGTATTTGAGCAGAGCAAAGACAATAAGGGGAGACTGTCACAGTAGAAATGACTGATGACATTGTAGCCACAGAAGGATAAATTAAAAATCTTTATGGTGACTATAAGAGACACAAATGTGCTGTAGAGATAGGGGATTGCCACCAGCACCTGACACACCCTTTGTGACATGATGATGGGGTAGAGCAGAGGGTTGCAGATGGCCACATAGCGGTCATAGGACATAGCTGTTAGAATAAAAAGTTCACTAACAATGAATACAAGAAAGAAGGCTAGTTGTACAGCACAAAAATAATAGGAGATTGTATTTTGATCCACAATAAAATTTACTAACATTTTGGGTCCCACAGTTGTTGAATAACCAAGATCAGTGAAGGCCAGGTGTCTGAGGAAGAAGTACATGGGTGTTTGTAGTCTGGTGTCCACCTTGGTGAGGATGATCATGCCCAGGTTGCCCACCACAGAGATCAAATAGATGATGAGGAAGAGCCCAAATAGTGGAGCCTGCAGCTCAGGTTTGTCTGTGATTCCCATGAGAATGAACTCATTGAGCACTGTTAGATTTTGAGTTTCCATGCAAGTTTATCAGGACACCTATTCTGGATAAAGACATCCACATGGTCAACAGATTTCATGTATTATCACCTGAATGATTTTTAGTATGCAAACCTAGTATAAGTAAAATACATCCAAACTTTCCAATTTCAGATATTTGAACATAAACCCATCTCCCACAAAGACTAATATACATAAACAAAAATAGTCAGTGGTTCTCAACTGGAAGTGATTTTACTAACCAAATAACACTTTATCAATGTCTAGAAGACATTTTAGTTGTTACAACCAGAAGGCCGGGTTCTACTGGTTTATGATGGTTAGAGGTCAGTTATGTTTCTAAACATCCTACAAGACCCAATATATTCAGTCCAAAATATCAATCGTGCCAAGTTTGAGAAACCAAGATGGTATTGATAGATCAATAATCTAGATGAAGAGAAAGAGAGAGAAATGAATACATAGGTAGACACATCTATGTATGTAAATAAAGATACAGATATAGACATAAATATATATATAGGAAAAATTTTAAAAAATCAAAACACTTAAAAATTCGGGTATAATACACAAACTATACTGTGTCATATCTTAAAGTTTTCTATTAGTCATTTGTGTAATTGCAATTACACAGTGACACTTATAAATTGCATTTAATAATATGACTTAATACATATTTCAATATATAATAAATTATATTATACAATTATGTAATGATTACAAAAAAATTAAAGCTACAGAGTCCAAAAATATACACTACTTCAGCACATAGTCCTATAAAATCTTTTACACCCACAGGTGATATAGACTGAAACAGTTGACACACCTGACAGATATTGCACAAGTGAATTAATAAGAAAACTATCACAGATTGCAGTTGAGAATCATTCATCTTTATTGCGTAAATATATAAGATATATTTATATAGATATAGTCTTTGTTATACCTTTATTTATGGCATATATGAGGGTCACTTTGGGCCAATAATTTACTTATCTGAATCTCTTTATTCTCATATACAAAACAATACTTCCTCACATAGGGCAATTAAGAGAGATGAATGAAGGTCAAATGATTCAGCATGCCTGGAAATCATGTATATAGTGGGTTTTTTGTTTTTGTTTTTTGTTTTAATGATGATAGTAATCTATCTCAATGCAGATTTATTTACATATTTGTATGTAAATTCTTATGGACTGTGACATAACTTCTTTATTCAGGCTATGATGATGAACAGGTAAGGAATAGGTCAAGTAAGATGGAATGCAACTTAATGCAGGTGCTACCCCTGACCCCTTTTCCATAACTAACTTGAACCATCAATGTGCTATTCTTTTAATTATTTATCTTTTAATATTCTTAACTATTTTTTTAAAAAAATACTATAAGTTTATTTGTATATAACTTTTCTTAGAACATTAATTTTCCCTAGGGGTATTTTCATTATAATTGACATGTACTAATGTGTACGTGACAAATCTAATATACTTCATCATGCAATAACCCAGGAGAGAATGAGGAAGTCTACACAAATTGGGAGAATGAGGGTGGCTCCAGTGGTTAAGTGTTTTGATTAGAGGGTTCCGAGATCAAGCCCCCCGTCCAGCTCCTGGCTTAATGTGGAGTCTGGTTGTCCTTTTCCCCCTGCACCTCCCCTAGCTCCTGCTCTCTCTCTCTCTCAAATAAATAAATAAAATATTTTAAGAAATTGGGAGAATGAGCAGTCACTGGCATTGCTTTCGTATGTATATGAATATGATAAAGATTCATTTAAAAATTCCTTTGGGTAAAGAGATACTGTACTTTAAAAACCATTTAAAGTCACTATATTAGACAATACCATAGAGGTGAAATAAAATACACTAAAGATGAGATATTCATGGATTCTTGATATTACTTTAAATTCTTCTATACTTAAGGGCCACAGGAACTTCTCCAAATTATAATATAATACAGAATGCAGATATAGATTATGATCAAATAAAAATATATCTGACTATCCCTAATAATATACAGATTATACCACTAAGAAGTGGATGGCAGATTAAGGCAAGAGAATTATTAAATATAAAATATCCAAGCATGAAGCCTTCCTTAAGAAAAAAAGAAATAGAAGTGATACTGGTTACAATGAAAACTCATGGTTATGTTAGGAGATAATAGGGACATTATAATATACTTACATTACATAGTCACAGCAGTCTCCGTGCCACAAAAAAATAGAAATATACAATTTAATATATTAAATATAAGAGTGATTACATAAAATTTTCATTTAACTCACTTAAAATACTGCTTCTAATGTTGTGACCTCCTGATCACCTACCCTGCCTTGATGCGTGCAACTTTCTTATATTAGAAAGATGGAAAAGTGTATCAGTAGATAGTAATTTTAGAAAAGTATCTTCAGGGATGCCTGGGTGGCTCAGCACGTTGAACGTCTGCCTTTAGCTCAGGATGTGATCCCAGGTAGGGGATCAAGTCCCACACCAGGCTTCCTGTGAGGAGCCTGCTTCTCCCTCTGCCTATGTCTCTGCCTCTCTCTCTCTCTGTGTGTCTCTCATGAATAAATAAATAAAATATTTTTAAAGCTTGTCTTTAGCAAATGCAACAAGAAGTGGTATATAAACCTTGTTTTCTGTTTTTTGGGTTTTTTTTTTTGCAAATATGAAAAGCTGCGAAAAATCATACTGATAAGTTCCAATTTTTCCCGTTAGATAAGGAAAAGCAAACATCTATTTCTTTTTTCCTCTGAGCTTTAGAGTTCTAGGGAAGAACCAAATTGCTTTTTCACTGTTTAACATCTTTGTTGAAAATCAATTGTTATTTTTTAAAGCTACATTCTTTTAGATAATTATATCTGCTTCTTATCAGATCCTAACTAAAATTGAAGAACATACTGAACATAGTACCATTACCATAAAACTGGGTACTTAAAATTCTGCTAATATCCAAATAATGCTTTTCACATCCTAGTGTGAAGTAGAATTCCCCTTTTGTCTCAACAAGTGATCTGGAAAGAATCATACCTATATTTTTATTTAAATAATCATTAAATCTTAAATTATATTGAGAAGGTCACACAAAAAGAGCATGGAGCCAATAAATAACTAAGAATTTGGAAGGACATCAAAATGCAAGACTGAATACTGGCTGCTTCTTAATTTTGCCAATTTTTAAAAAATGAATATCTGTTTAGTTATGCTTCATTTGCTCTCAGTTTTGGCCTGCATTAGAGATAAAATTATTTATATAAAATGAGTAGCTTGCAAGCAATAACATGATGATACTTCAAAGATGTTTTTGAATATTTAGTCTGTCGATCCAGATGAAAATAATAGAAAACAAAGGATAATGTGAATAGGAAAGGTTAGGTGTTCTATTCCTGCTGAGACATTATGGAGTAATAAAAAGGAACAAAACCAAACACTAAACACAAAAAAATACCCCAAAACTAAATCATAAATGGCAACTTTTTGCTAGAGGTTTGCAATTGAATTAAAGCAGAACTTTGCTTATGTCACTTGATCATTGTTGGTGTTGTAACATAAGATCACCCATGAAATATTCTATCATTTTACCTGTAATGAAGCCTGTCTTGACTCCCTCATGTGTTTCTTACATGGCATAGTGAGAACAATTTATGGATTTCTTTTCACCTTTTGAGACTCTCCCTGAGGAGATTCCAAGCAATTTGCTGATTATCCCTAAAGTATTTCGGAGCATAACAAAATGTCTGGAGGTTGTGCTATAATTGCCCGAGAAAATTGCATTTACTGTCTTTTCTTTCATTTTTCTTTTTGACTTCCTGAATTCCTTCCTGACTTCCATCCTTACTCTCCTCCTCTATTCCTCCTTCCCTCCTTCCTTGCCCCTCTCCCTCCCTCTGTTCTTTCTCCCTCTCTTCCTTACCCCCTCTCTTCCTTCCTTTCTTCCTTCCTTCCTTCCTTCCTTCCTTCCTTCCTTCCTTCCTTTTTTCTTATTTTTTTTCTCTTGGTTAACTTTCCTCTTGTAGCACAAGGGGCTCTTGATTAAAATATCCTATCTATAGGACACTCATCAAGAATCTGCATTTCCAGAGTGGTCTTCTCAAAGGCATGGTGTAGTGTAGAAGTGTTTAAACACTGTCCTATTACAGTATTTTAAACTTTTTTGGGAATTATAACACTACATTATGCAAATTCAAGGTGCTACTTCCTTGATTTGTTGCTCAAATTGTTTTTACTTTTCCTTCAGTAAGTTAGTTACTATCACTTTTCATTTCATTCCTCATTATGCTACACTTTAAAATGTGTTTTATCTCTACTAGTTTCTTGAACTTTCATGTAAATTTCAGTATAAAGTTGCCTTTACAAAAATTTGCTGGGTTTGCACTAAATCTATGGATCAGTTCGTAAAGAATTGATATTCTGAGTTATTGAATCTTTCAATGAACTCAATATGTTTATTAATTTGTTCAGATCCTTTCTGATTTCTTCAATCACTATTTTTTACTTTTCTGCCTACAGTTCCTGTACATTATTTGCTTGCTTCTACCTACATATTTCAGTATATGTAGGGGATTATGAATTTTTAAAATTTCATTTCTATATGTACATATAGAACGATATTTCTTTGTTAATCATGTATCATGTTACCTTGTGAAACTCACATTTTTGATTTACACTTTCGTTTTTCAGATTTGTGGAAATTTTCTATTAGATGACATATCACTTGCATATAGGAGTGGTGTCATTATTTTCTTCCCAAGTTGTACATATCTTATGTCCTTTTCTTGCACTTTCTGGGAAGTCCTATTTGGTTGGCTTTGTTTAACTATAGGTGATGTTTAATTTTTAGATTTTTTTGTAATGTAATCATAAATTATTTAGTCTTTTGTTGTTGTTGTTATTCTGACGTCCTTTACTCAGCAGAATTATTTTGAGATTATCCCCATTTTGGGATGTACCAATAAGTCATTACTTTTCATTGCCAGTGGCATTCACTTCCTTGGATACCCTACAGTCCATTCTCAATTGGATGAATATTTTATTTGTTTCCGGTTTGGGGCCATCACAAATAAAACTTCAATAAAATTGAAGGGAAGAAAAAAAATTCTCATTTATGTCTTAATGTTTCCACTTAGGCCTGCGATTTAAACTGACACAAGAGATTAACAGGACAAAAGCATATAGATTTTATTTTGTCATTTTTTACACATACGTGGAAGTCCTCCCAAGAACATGGACCCAAAGAATTGGCTAGGCCTAAGTGTTTATATACTAGGTTGAAGAAAGAGTGACAATTGTAGAAAAGTAACTAAAATATTTGGTGAAACTAAAGACAGATGAGTTATTTTAATAAGCTCTGTTTGTATAGGTTTCTTTTGGCTTAGAGTCTCAAATCTCTGGTGCTGAGAATGTTTTTTTTTTTTTTCCTTCTGATAAGGAGGGCTTTTTAAAGATGGCAATTTAGTTTTTTTTTTCTTTTTTTTAAAAAAATATTTTATTTATTTATTTGAGAGAGAGAGAGTACACATAGCAGGGGGAGGGGCAGAGGGAGGGAGACAAGCAGACTCCCCATTGAGCAGGGGGCTTGATCCCAGGACCCTGGGATGATGATCTGAGCTGAAGGCAGGCATTTAACCAATAGAGCCACCCAGGCACACCGTAATTTCATTTTCTGCTACTGAGCCACCCAGGTGCACCTTATTATAGTTTTTAATATGGTGATTTTATTTTTAAATGTTAAATCATCTGTATGTTTCTGGGGCAAGCCTGATATGGTGCATCATTGCTTTTACATACTGCTAGATTCCATTTTTTAAATTCTTATTACAATTTTTGAGTAAGGGCTCACGACTGATATTGCTCTGTTGTTTACTTATGATCCTTTTGCATTTGATATTGGGGGAAGTGCCCCTCAAACAGTGTTGAGTATTTACTTCAATTAAATTGAATTGAGTATTTAATTCAACATTCTGGAAGAAAATGTATATAACTCATTTTCCCAGGAACTTAGTGGAATTCCTCAGTCAAGACACCTAGGCTGGAGTTTTGGATTAGTGAGAGTTATTTACATATGTATTGCCATAGTGAGATCCTTTTCATCTGGGATTTTTTAATACAGTATTTCTTAGTATCTGTATACATAAAGATATATAATGCATTCATTCTTAATATCCTAACCTAAAACATGTATTGTTTATTGTTTATAGATACCTTTAATGTCTCTAAACTTTTTGTACTTTTTGTGTTCTCAATTTTGTTAATCTTCTCAAATTATCATTGCATAGTATATGAAATTTGGAAATTCTTTATAATATCACATAAACATTTCAGTTATGCACCAATTTTTAATTTTTAAAAACGTTTCCATTTTATGGAAATATATTGAACTTTCTGAAATAAGTTATTGTTGTACTTAATATTGAAATAGAGACTGACTTTTAAAATAAATAAAATACATTATCACAATTTGTAAATCTCAATATATTTTATTCTCTTTCTGGTTTAACATTTGAGGGACTATGAAAGGTACAACATTTTTTTTAACAAGATTTATTTTATTTATTTATTTTGAAGATTTTATTTATTTATTCATGATATTTATTCATGATAGAGAGAGAAAGAGGCAGAGACACAGGGAGAAACAGCCTCCATGCTGGGAGCCTGATGGCAGGACTCGATCCCGGGACTCCAGGATCATGCCCTGGGCCAAAGGCAGGTGCTGAACCACTGAGCCACCCAGGGATCCCTAACAAGATTTATTTTAGAAGTGGGATAGTCAGTTATGTTGAGTTATTTTATATTTTTCAAATCCAGATATTGGAGACTTTTATTTTCTCCTATTACAAAAGTCATAATTATTCACTGAAGATAATTTAGGGAAGTATGTAACCAAAACTATTATTTTAGACATTTTTCATAACCTTAGCAGCCACCAAGAACTAGTGTTTGCTCCTAGAAAGCTAAATATTTTCTTATATCTATAGTTGCAAAGTTCATAGCACATATTTCTTCTCAATAATTAAAAAAATCAATGATAAAAACTCTTTAGTAAGAATTATCCTTACATAGAAATACATGATGGTTTTTTTTATTCCAATGAATAAGTTTTATTCAAATTTTTTTGACTATACAGAAAATTTTATTCCATGATGGAGGCAGAGAAACAGCCCAGTGTCTCTGTGGTGTAAATAATGACAAAATATGCTAAAAATAAACAAAAAGTTCAAAATTTAGAAGAGTTAGAAGGCCAGAAGCTTTAACATAGTATTCTATAAAGTGTTGCATATCTTACTAAACTTTTACTAGAAATATAGTATAGCTCAAATTACAGGATTATCTCCTTTTGCTTCTTAACAAAGATTATCAAATCCATGCAGTGAAATAATGGACCCTAATAGAAATCTTTTACATATTTTTATGAACCAATATTGAGGAAAGTCACCCCCCAAAAAGGCAACAAACCAAATTCAACATAGACTAGACCTCTTTTTCAAAGATAAAAAACCAATTAGAAAACTAATTTTAATGAGTATCCTTATTTTTCAGAAATAATTAAGTGTACCCATCGCATTAGACAAAAACAAGCAGTTAGAAATAAAGACCCCAATAAAACATAAAATCAAAAATCAAATATTGGAAGCTTCTTTTGGAGACCTCAAGAAATTTATCTTTTTTTCTCCCAGTTTATTGAGGTATTAATGACACATAACAAGTATAACGTGTACAATGTGTTGGTTTGATACACTTATGTACTGCAATATGATTACACTTTAGCATTAGCTAATGTCTCCATCACGTTTCATAAGTCGTGATGAGAACATATAAGATTTACTCTCTTAGCAACTTTAAAGTATATAATGGAGTACTGTTAACTATATTCAAGAAAATCTCTCTTAATTTGTGTTTCCCCTGGTATAGGGAAATGGACTGATTAAGACAAAAGAGATGTTACACCGATCTTGTAAGTTACTGAATTGCTAAATATGTTGAGTTAATAGGCTTTCTATATGGAAGCAACTCACTGATGAGAAGAGCTGGACCCTGAGATCACCCACAGGGTACTGGAATATTTGAGCAAATTCACATGACAGATGATTTCCAACCATAGTGCTACACTGAGCCTCCTTGAAATCACAGTCAGTTTGATTTCAACATATTCCAATAAGAAGAGTACAAAGGCTAAAAGTGAAAAATGAGCTTACAGAAATACTTACACACATGCACAAACACACAGGCACTGGGAGATTTAATCTATTAATTGAGAATAACATAAGAATCATTTGAACTCCCCTTTTGTGCCTTATATTCTTCCTCATTCCCCTTAGAAAGAGTCTTAGTAGTAAGACTCTCCTACTTAATCTTATGGTTTATAGTGTCTTAACCAATCCTACTGTCCTATAAATTGTACCTAATTATTATTATTTTTATAATATATCTCCTTCCCTCAAAAAAAAAAGAAAATATTTTTCCTGTTTTCTATACTAATGTATTTACAGCACATAGAAGTGTGACTGGCACTTAGATAACCTCTAAGTGTACATTGAACTCACTTGTGTTTGCTATTATTCCTTCTAGAGATATACAGAAGAAATTTTGAAGCCCATAACCTAATTTTGGGGGATCATATTGTATGTCAGCTGTAAGAAAAATTATTGCATAGTTTTTTCCACATTGTTTGCACTGCATATTTTACATCTTTATTCCTCAAGCTATAGATCAAGGGATTCAGCATGGGGATAACGAGGGTGTAAAATATGGACGCCACTTTATCAGTGTCAAAGGAATGACTGGACTCAGGTTGCACATACATAAATATCAAAGTCCCATAGAACACTGTGGTCACTGTCAGGTGGGATCCACAGGTGGAAAAAGCCTTGAGCCTACCCTTAGCTGAGTTCATCCTGACGATGGCTACCAGGATCAGCAGGTAAGACACAAGAATTATCAGAAGGGATGAACTCACATCAAAAACTGAGAAAATCAAAATCATCAATTCAATTTCATGTGTATTTGAGCAGAGCAAAGATAACAAGGGGAGACAGTCACAGTAGAAATGATTGACAACATTGTAGCCACAGAAGAATGAACTAAAAATCTTTATGGTGACTAGAAGAGACACAAATGTGCTGTAGAGATAAGGGATTGCCACCAGCACCTGACACACCCTCTGTGACATGATGACGGGGTAGAGCAGAGGGTTACAGATGGCCACGTAGCGGTCGTAGGACATAGCTGACAGAATGAAAAGTTCACTGATGATAAACACAATAAAGAAAGCTAGTTGCATAGCACAAAAATAATAGGAGATTGTATTGTGATCTACAGTAAAACTTACTAACATTTTGGGTCCCACGGTTGTTGAATAACCAAGGTCAGTAAAAGCCAGGTGTTTGAGGAAGAAGTACATGGGTGTTTGTAGTCTGGCATCCACTTTGGTGAGGATGATCATGCCCAGGTTGCCCACCACAGAGATCAAATAGATGATAAAGAAGAGCCCAAATAATGGAGCCTGCAGCTCAGGACGATGTGTGATTCCCACGAGAATGAATTCATTGAGCATGGTCAGATTGTGTTTTTCCATCCAGGTTTATTTAAAAATCTATTCTGGATAGATACATCATCATAATCAATAGATTTCATGCATTAAATCCTGGGAAATGTTTAGTATGGCAAACTAGTATAAATAAGATACATCCAAGCTTTCCTTTTAAGGATATTTGAAGACAAACTCATTGCCATCAAAGACTACTATACATACAGAGGGAAAGAAAGAGAAATGGAAGTAGATGAATAGTTCTCAACTGGAGCCATTTTAGCCCAGAAAGAATATTCTTCAATGTCTGGAGACACTCTGGTTTTCACACCTGGAAGTTGGGATGCTACTGACTTCTAATGGTTAGACACTTGTTAAGCTGCTAAATATTTTACTTTATCCAGTACAAATAATTACAGTACAATAATTTTACAGTACAAATATTTTACTATATGCAGTACAAATAATTGTACTGTAATTATTTGTACTGGATATATTACTATATATATATATATATATATATATACACTCTACATATATGTACTAGTAATTATAAAATATATTTACTATTTCCAGTAAAATATTCATCCAAGACCAGCAATAGTAAAAAGTTAAGAACCTCTGATGATATAGTTAGATAGATGATGGTGATAGATGATAGATAGATAGATAGATAGATAGATAGATAGATAGATAGATGATAGATAGGGAATGTAAAGAAAAAATTAAAAAACAAGTAAAAAATTTAGGACTTATATATAAGGGTGATTATTTTACTATTCTTTATTTGTTTCAATTAAAAAAACTTTATTGAGTATCTATTAAAATTATAGAATCTCCGATTTTAAAGAACTTTATAATCTAAAACATTTTATCTATTTGAAATTTTTATGTACTTCAAATTGTATTTTAATTTATTTTTTATTATTTTGCTTTCTTTAAATTTGTAGAACAGATATATACTATATGAAAAAAGTTAAACATATGTGATGAGCTGAATACTGGGTGCCATATTATATGTTGGCAAATTGCAATTAAAAAAATTAAAAAAAAACAAAAAATGTTAAACAATACAATAATATACCTAATAACAATGAATATATCTATACATCTCCCATCTAGTCACATTCTATCATTTACATGGCACAATCAAAAATAACATTTGTAAAATACATTAGTCATATGACCTAATGCATATGTTAATTATATAATAATTTTAAACCACAAATTCCCCAAATGCACAAAACTTACTCCTCAAAACATGGTCCTATGAAAGATATTATGCCTGGAAAGTTACCATATTTGACAGATATTTGACAGGTGTATGACTAAGAAAAGTATAATAGATCATAGTGGGAGTTATTTATATGGTGAACCATACCAGGAGATACAGTTTCTACTATATCCTAATTTATAGTATATGCAAAAGGTAAATTTGGGCAAAAAGTGAAAGCTATCTAAAACTCTTTATTCTCATATGTAAAACTGACATTTCTCTGAAGAGTTTTTGGGTAGGATAAATGAGGATTCAATAACTCAATGTGTTTATGTTACCTGGAAATAGTTCTCAAAAATCAAGTACATTGTGGGCTTTTGTTTGTTTGCTTGCTTGCTTGTTTATTTTTTAACAGTGATAATAACTTATCAGAAATGCTTCTGCTTTCTTTACTTACATGCTTGTGCATTCTCTGGACAGTGACTTAAGTTCTTTGTAGGGGCTCTAGTATAAATAAGTGAGGAACTGTTAAACAGGATGTAACACTTGCAACTCATCCCAGTTCCTACCCCACTCGCTATTCCATGACTAAATTTGAACAAGAATGTTGCTACTCTTTGGATTACTTATCTTCCAATTTTATTATTTATTTTAACAATGTTTTAATATAAGTTATTTTAATATAGATTTGCTTAAAATACTATTCTTCCCTTGTGGCATTTTCATTAAAATAGAGATATACTAACTTGTATGTAACAAATCATACGTACTTTATCAAGCAAGAAACTACAGGAACGTGGTGAAATTGGGGGGTAAAAAGACTACTGGCAGAGGTTTCATGCAATGAAGTTTCATAAAATTTCCCTTTGAATTAAAAGACATAATACTTTAAAGAAAAAAGAGAAAGTTGACAGTCACTGTGATACACCATACCATAGAGACAAAATAAAATACACTAAAGATGAGGTATATGTAAATCCCTGGATGCACTTTGAAATTCCATATATGAAGCCCACAGGAATCCGTTCAAACTATAATATAGCACATAATGGAGATAAAAATATATGTAACAACAGAAAATGTATGTAATACACTAAAAACCCATAGATAAAAAAAATTATGCCACAGTAGGAGGTGGATGGCATTTTAAGGTAAGAGAAGTATTTTTTTTCTAAAGGTTTTATTTATTTATTCACGAGAGACATACACACACACACACACACAGAGAGAGAGAGAGAGAGAGAGAGAGAGAGAGAGAGAGGCAGAGACACAGGCAGAGGGAGAAGCAGGGTCCATTCAGGGAGGCCGATGTAGGACTCGATCCTGAATCTCCAGGATCACGTCCTGGGCCAAAGGCGACGCTTAAACTGCTGAGCCACCCGGGCCGCATACTATTTTTGGTTTAAAAAATTATGAATATCAATGATTTTGTTTCCAAAAAAAAGGAGGGTGGGAATGTACTGCCTGCGATGAAATTATAAGTCAGAAATCTCTGAATGAGATATATATAAGCAGCCAAAAACATACAATTCCACAACATTAAATAAAAAGTAATTATGTGTAATTTCCACTTAACTTACTTATAAATTTGCTTATGTTTCTGACCTTTGGATATTCGATATGCCTGTGAGACATACACCTTTCTTATATTAGAAATATGCTAATGTGTGTCAGTAGATAATAATAGAGAAATATTTAGTAAATACAATCAAAAAGCAGTATAAATGTTGGGTTTTGCTTGTTTCATTCTTTTTTCATTTTTTGTTTTCCTTTACAATCATGGAAGGCTAAAAGATAAATAGTGCTTTTTTTGAAATAAAGATTACTAGTAATTTTTATTTATTTAATTTTTAAGTTTTTACTTTTTTTAAGGAAGAGAGAGACAGTTGAGATAGGGGTAGAGTGAAAGAGAGAGAGAGATGTGGGGCTTGATCTCAGGACCCTAAAATCATGACCTGAGCCTAAATCAAAAGTCAGATGCTTAACCAAATGAACCACCCAGGGGTCTCTAAATTGCATTTAAAACATTTTTTTACTTAAATTAAATCTAATTAACATATAGTGTATTATTAGTTTCAGAGGTAGAGTTTAGTGATTCGTCAGTTGCATGTAACACCCAGTGCTTTCCATCAAGTGCCCTCCTTAATGTCCATCGCCCAGTTACCCCGCCCCTGCCCACCTTCCCTCCAGCAACCATCAGTTCCTTTCCTAGACATAAGAGTCTCATGGTTTGTCACCCTCTCCATTTTCCTTTTATTTTATATTTCCTTCCCTTCTCCTATGTTCATCTGTTTTGTTTCTTAAATTCCACATATGAGTGAAATCATATTTGTTTTTCTCTGACTTTTAAATAGCATTTTTTTAAGTACCAATTTTTCTATGAGGTGAAGAAAGATAAAAGCATTTCCTCTCACCAGCTTTGGAGTTCTACGAAAAGAATCAAATTGCTGTTTCATAGTTTACTATAGCTATTGAATATTTGATATTTATTTTTTTAAAGCTACATTCTTTGACATAATTATACCTGCTTTCTGTCAGGTCCCGCTGGAAAGAACATCGTGAACATCCTTCCATTACTGTAAAACTTGGTACTTAAAGGTCTCCTAATATCTAAGTAATGCTTTGCACACACAACTCAGTGTGAGTTGGCAACCCCTTCTTTCCTTAAAAAGATATCAAATGATAATTATATTTATGCATTTATTTAAATAATCATTAAGTCCGAAATTATTTTTTAGAGAATCATGAAAAGTGACTAGGTTCACTAAGTAAGTATTCAGAATGGCATCAAAATAAGAGAAAATACCTGTAGTTTCTTAATGTTGCCAATTAAAAAAAAATTGCATGTTTTTCCACTGTGCATAACTTGCTGTCAGTTTTGGCTTCCATTTGAGATAAAATCGTTTATATTAAACCTAAGAATTTTATAACAATATGAAAATGAAGTTTCAAATATGCACAGGAGTATTTGGCCTCTCATCCCGTGTGAAAACATTCAAAAAATTTAAAATCAAGGACACAGGAGTTAAGTTCTGTTCTTTCTCAGGCATTATGTTTACTATAAAGCAAAGCAAACTAAATCAGATATGTCACATTTTGCTAGGGTGGCCATGGACATAAAATGGAATGCTA
Source organism: Nyctereutes procyonoides (assembly GCF_905146905.1). Taxonomy (NCBI): domain Eukaryota; kingdom Metazoa; phylum Chordata; class Mammalia; order Carnivora; family Canidae; genus Nyctereutes; species Nyctereutes procyonoides. The sequence goes on from NW_026575112.1 coordinate 319,331, forward strand.
CAAGCATCACTAAAACATTGTGGATATTTGGTAGCATAAGGTACTACACAAATATTCTGTTATTTTTACCTGTAATGAAACCTTGTCTTGACTCCTATATGTGTTTCTTAACATGGCATATTGAGAATAATATATGGTTTCTATTCATCTTTTGAGACTCTCCCTCAGGGGATGCCAAGCAATTTATTTATTCTCACGAAGCATATGAGAGGATGAAAAAAAAAAAGCCTGGAGGTTGTCTATTAATAAGCAGAGCAAATTTGTACTCACCAGTGAATAAATTACATATGTATAATCTATCTATCATCAATCTATCATCTATCTCACCTATTTATTTATTTATTTCTTTATTTCACTCCTCTTTTTCACATTTTTAAATTTCAATTGAATTAGCAAATATACAGCACCATTAGTTTCAGATGTAATTTTCAATAATTCATCAGCTGGGTATAACACCGAGTGCTCATCATACCATGTGCCCTCCTTAATTCCCATCACCCAGTTACCCCATGCCCCACCGACCTCCCCTTCATCAACCATCACTTTGTTTCCCAGAGTTAAGAGTCTCACTTGGAGCAGCCTGGATGGCTCAGCGGTTTAGCGCCTGCCTTCAGCCCTGGGCATGATCCTGAAGACCCAGGATCGAGTCCCACATCCAGCTCCCTGCATGTAGCCTGCTTCTCCCTCTGCTTATCTCTCTCTCTCTCTGTCTCTCTCTCTCTGTCTCTCATGAATAAACAAACAAAATCTTAAAAGAAGAGAGAGTCTCTCTTGGTTTGTCTCCCTCTCTGATTTTTTCCCATTCAGTTTTCCCTCCTTCCCTATGGTCCTCTGCACTATTTCTTATATTCCGCATATGAGTGATCTATATGGTAATTGTCTTTCTAGGATGATTTAATTCACTCAGCATAATACCCTCCAGTTCCATCCACATCGAAGCAAATGGTGGGTATTCATCCTTTCTGATAGGTGAGTCATATTCCATTATTTATATAGACCACATCTTTCTTATCCATTCATCTGTCAGTGAACATCTTGGCTCCTTCCACAGTTGGGCTATTGTGGATATTGCAGTTATGAATATTGGGGTGCAGGTGTCCCTTTGTTTCACTCCATCTGTATCTTTGGGATAAATACCATGCAGTGCAATTGCTGAGTTGTGGGGTACCTCTACTTTTAACTTCCTGAGGAACTTCCATACTGTTTTCGAGAGTGGCTGCACTAGCTTGTATTCCTACCAACAGTGCAAGGCAGGAAGAGCAGGTGCACAGCAAATTACAGACCTCACAAGACTCTAAAACAGACCTCACAGTGCTAGGGGAAAATAGTATATAGAATTTGAGGGTTTTTTTTCTCGTGATTTATTTATCTTTCAATTTAAAAAATTCCATTTCTTCTTTTTTTTCTTTTTTCCCCTCTTCAATTAGTTTCTTATTTTATCAAGTCTTTGTTTTTAAGTCTTGTTTTAACTTCCTTTTTTTACATTTATATTTTATAGATATATACTTCATTTTTGGATTCCTTTCACTCCATTCAATTTTATTTTTGTATATATATGTTTTGCTTTCTTAAAATTTGGAATTTAGTGTCTTCTAACACAGAGACCAAATTCCACTCAGGAACAAGGGTATTACCCTCTTTTGTCCACCGTGTGAGTTTATGTTCTCTCTTCTACACCTCCCTTTTTTTTTCTTTTGCTTTTCTGTTTTGCTTTCTGACCTCATCAGATTTGTCTAGTGTGTATTTTGCTTTAGTCGTGGTTGATATTTTGATTCTGCTCACTCGTACATCCATTCTTCTCTGGACAAAATGAGTAGAAGGGATTCACAACAAAAGAAAGAACCAGAGGCAATACTCTGTGCCATAGATCTATTGATATGAATTTAAGTAAAATGTCAGAGTTGGAGTTCAGGATAGCTGTGATAAAGTCATTAGTTTGGGCTTGAAAAAAGCGTAAAGGATGCTAGAGAATCTCTTAGTGCAGAAATGAGATCCAAACAGGCCAAAATTAAAAAAAATATATATTTCTTTTTTCATTTTGCTTTTTCTCCTTACTTTCACATTGCAGAATTTTATTTTTATTTATTCCTTCTGTCCAACCCCAGTCCAATTTTTCTCTCCCACCTTGAAACATGCTCTGTTGTACTTGATATATGCTTAGATGATCAATTTGTCCTTGCAAAAATATATTTTACATATATATAACTATGTATTTGTATTATTTTTCTATGTTTCATTGTTGCATTTAAGTCACTTTACTTGTGTAAAGATGATATGACATGTGTTGCTTCTTTCTGTGTTATAAACCATGATACATATTTAACAAATTTCACTTAATGTTTTTTCATAAACATTTTATCTCCAGCTCTCACCTATCACCAACAGTACAGGGTAGTGCCTCAATATAGACCCCTGAGTTTCACCCCTTAAAAATTATATATAAAAAATAAAAATTAAAAATTATATAGATGTATTCTTAATAAGGGATAAACTATACTCATTAATTTTCCCAAATGTTTCATATGTATTATCCCAACATACTCTACTTTGAATAAATGCAAGAGGGATGCCTGGGAGGCTCAGTCAGCTAAGCATTCAACTTTTGATCTCAGCTGAAGTATTTTTTTTTAAGATTTTATTCATTTATTCATGAGAGACACAGAGAGAGAGGCAGAGACGTAGGCAGAGGGAGAAGTAGTCTCCCTGTGGGGAACCTGATATGGGACTCAATCCCAGGACAACAGGATCACTCCATGAGCCAAAGGCAGGCACTCAACCACTGAGCCACTCAGGTGTCTCTCAGCTGAAGTCTTGATCTGAGGGTTGTGGGATGCACCTGTGCTTGTAGCCTATTTAAAACCAGACAAACAGGGCAGCCCATGTGGCTCAGCAGTTTAGTGCCACCTTTGACCAGGGCGTGATCCTGGAGACCTGGGATTGAGTCCCATGTCGGGCTCCCTGCATGGATCCTGCTTCTCCCTCTGCCTGTGTCTCTGTCTCTCTCTCTCTCATAAATAAATAAGTAAAATATTTAAAAAAATAAATATCTATACCATTTTAATTTTCCACCAGCAATGTGTGAAAGTTTTAACTTCTCCACTTACTCACCAACAGCTAGGTATTATTCTCGATATATATTGTTCTCACTGACATTTAAAATGAAATTCATTAATGATAATAATGCTGAACAAGTTTTTATGTTAGTAGCAGTTTTTGATTTTAAATTATTATATTCTATGAAAAATATAATGCCTTTATGTATCTACTTAACAAGGAAATACAAATAATTTTTTAAGTGAATGAAATACATTATCAAAATTTATAAATCTTAATATATAGTTTTTCTCTTTTTGGCTTATAGTCTGTGGGTTAATCAAAGACACTCCAATATTTATTATAGGAGTACAATATTGTGTTTTGTTTACTCACAGTTTGTTTTTTCAAATCCATATATTATCCACACTTCACTGTAACTCTGTCCAATATATATAATCTAAGAAACAGGGTTTTCTTCTGTTTATATATGCATAGCTCATACTAAGGTATATAATTTTTCTCAATACTTAAAAAAATAAATCAGAAAGGCACTATTAATATTTGTCCTCATGTGCCTATACATAAATTTGTATATATATTCTTATGAATTATTTTTAATAGAATTTTATTGACTTCACATATAATTTTATTCTATGACAGTGGACTCAGAAAATAGTCTTCTCCATAATGTGAAAAAGTTTATTGAATGTTAAAAAATAATAAAAATAAAAATATAAGGATATTTAGGGAGGGTTATGTAGGAAGTATGTCCAAAAACCACACCAAGTATATAAATTACTACATATCATATCACATGTTCACTGTTTAAATCACAGAATCATCTTTTGTTTTCTCCAGACAGGATCAACAAATCAATGTATTTGTTGTATCCAATGTTATCAATGTATCCTAATAGAAATGGAGTATATACTAATTTGAACCAAATTTGTGGAAAGTTGACCAAATGAAAGACAACACCCTCATTTATGATAGAGCAGGCCTTGTATGTAAGCATACAAAAACTACTAGACTGTGACTTTTACTCAAAACTTATCTTTGTTTTTCAGAGAGTAACACCATTAGACAAAAACAAGCATTTAAGAATCAAGATCAAGCTGGTAGGAAAAATAAAAAAAAACATGGAAACATCTATGACAGATTACATGAAACTTAATTCATTAGTTCTATCTGCTGTTAGACACAATGGATGTATTAAGACAAAATTAGATGCTATGGTGATTTCTGAATTGTTGAAATGCCAAGTGTGTGTAGTTGATAGAGTCTCTAGAGCTCCTATGTAATAGCACTCATGAGGAAAGACTGGGACACAAAAACCTCCCTGTGGAATGGAGATATTTGAGCAAATTCAGATGACTGATGACTTCAAGCTAGTACAATACACTGAACCTCCTTAAAACTATGATCAAGTGTGTTTTTATTTCATTTTAAGATTTTATTTATTTATTCATGAGAGACACACACACACAGGCAGAGACAGAGGGAGATGCAGGCTCCCTGCAAGGAGCCTGATGTGGGACTCGATCCCAGGACCCCAGGATCACGACCTGAGCCAAAGGCAGACACTCAACTGCTGAACCATCAGGCATCCCATCAAGTGTGACTTAGACAACCCATAGAAACCTACATAGGCTAAACAGAAAGAATGTTCTTACAAAAAAGCACACCTATACACATAATACATAGACATTGGAATGTTTATTCTGATAGTTGATAATAACATGAGTCATTTTTACTCTCTTTCTGTACCAAGTATTCTTTACTTCCACACAGCATATCCACACTACTTCCTTGGTGTTATAGCTTATAGTCTCCTAACCCATTCTACTGTACTAACACAAGCCCCAGTTATTATGCCTATAACTTATCTCTTTCCCTCGGGAAGGAAAAATATATTTATTGCTTATGCACAATGTATTCAGAGTACTTTGAAATATGAATAGTACATAGAAGCAAATCTCTAGATATACATCGAACTTATTTATCCTTGCTTTTCCCTCTAAAGAAACATAGAGAAATGTTTAATGTTGATTGTTTAATTCATAGGAACCACACAGTATACAATAAACTTAAGAAAAGGTATTGCATATTTTTTTCCATATCCTATGTAGAGCATACTTTACATCTTTGTTCCTCAAGCTATAGATCAAGGGATTCAGCATGGGGATAACGAGGGTGTAAAATATGGACGCCACTTTATCAGTATCAAAAGAATGACTGGACTCAGGTTGCACATACATAAATATCAAAGTCCCATAGAACACTGTGGCCACTGTCAGGTGGGACCCACAGGTGGAAAAAGCCTTGAGCCTACCCTCAGCAGAGTTCATCCTGACAATGGCTGCCAGGATCAGCAGGTAAGACACAAGAACTATCAGAAGGGATGAAATCACATCAAAAACTGAGAAAATCAAAATCATCAATTCAATTTCATGTGTATTTGAGCAGAGCAAAGATAACAAGGGGAGACAGTCACAGTAGAAATGATTGACAACATTGTAGCCACAGAAGAATGAACTAAAGATCTTTATGGTGACAAAAAGCGAAACAAATATGCTGTAGAGATAAGGGATTGCCACCAGCATCTGACACACCCTCTGTGACATGATGACGGGGTAGAGCAGAGGGTTACAGATGGCCATGTAGCGGTCGTAGGACATAGCTGTTAGAATAAAAAGTTCACTAATGATGAAGATCATGTAGAAAGCTCCCTGTGTAGCACATAAATAATAAGAAATTGTGTTTTCTTCCAAAAAAAAACTTACTAACATTTTTGGTCCTATAGTTGTTGAGTAACCCAGATCAGTGAAGGCCAGGTGTCTGAGGAAGAAGAACATGGGTGTTTGTAGTCTGGCGTCCACCTTGGTGAGGATGATCATGCCCAGGTTGCCCGCCACCGAGATCAAATAGATGATGAGGAAGAGCCCAAATAGTGGAGCCTGCAGCTCAGGTTTGTCTGTGATTCCCATGAGAATGAACTCATTGAGCACCGTTAGATTGTGTTTTGCCATCCAGGTTTGTTGGAAAACCTATTCTGAATTGATAATCAGCATTACTGATAGCTTTCATGTTATATTATCTGGTCTTGTTTTATCCTGAATACAAGTAAAATAGAAGTGTCAGGAGTCTAGGAGTGAGCTATATGAACATAACAGAAAAATACAGCATTGTTAACATTAAATCATAAAAATTTTTTCTAGAAAATACACTCACCTCATATAGGGCATTGCTGATAAGATTGTGAGCTTCTGATAAATTACCGGATACCCAAGTACACACATTCTTTTGTCAGAAATCCTGATGTTAAGAAAAACTGTTTTAAGCGAACAGAAGAAACAATGTGAATGCTGTTGAGGTACAATGATGAAAGGCAAAAGAAAGAAAAAAGACTTTGTCTTCTGTTTTTGCGTAAGCTAAGGAAAGAAGGGTGTTCTCTCGACAGTTTGAGACATCAGCTGGGAAAAGCTTCAAATTGCTTTTTTTGTAGTTTCTATCTGTTTTGATGATCAGATCATTGTTATTTAAAGTTCTACTTTTTGAGAAAATTATCCGTGCTGTCACATTCCACTGGGAACTGAATATGTTGTACATTGTACCATTACTATAAAACAGGGTACTTAAACGTCTCCTAACCTCCAAATATTGTTTTTCACAACTCAGCACGAGGTGAAATTTCCCCTTTTGCTCATTATTAATTAGAAAAAAAATTACTTTGGGGCGCCTGGGTGGCTCAGATGGTTAAGCAGCTGCCTTCCACAGGTCATGATCCCAGTGTCCTGGGATCAAGCCCCACATTGGGCTCCCTGCTCTGTGGGGAACCTGCTTCTCCCTCTCCCTCTCCCTCTGCCTACTACTCTCTTTGCTTGTGCTTTCCCTCTTTCCATCAAATAAATAAAATATTTTTTTTAAAAAATTTACCTTTATAAGTTGACTTAAATAACCATCACAATGTTTTTGAGAAGGGAATGAGAAGAATCTAGTCACTAAATGTGGTTTTTAGATATCAGACACACACCTGAATAGCAACAGTTTCATAATTCTTTCATACTTTTTGTTTTTTTATTCCTTACTCTTTAATTAGGCTTTATGGTCGCTTCGTTTGGTCTGTATTATTTATATGATCAAGTTTTACATGAAACATATATTTACATAAGTAATATGGCCCTGACATTTCAAACATGCTAATAAGCATTACTTGAACAAGTAATGTGAAGAGAAAGGAGAGCACTCTTACTGTGTCATGCATTATCACCAGGAGAATGCAGACATGAATCAGAAATCCTAAGTTTTCTATGCTTTGACATGGAATGAAAGTGTTACCTTGCAACTGTCAGCGAAAGTCCATGGATATGGGTATAATACAGCACCACATGAAATATCTGTTTACCTGTGATGAAACCTCTGTTTTGTCTTCCCCACATGCTTCATGATACGGTGATGTGAGATTAATTTACGGACTCTTGCTCACCCTCTGAGACTCTCCCTGAGGATATGCCAAGCAATCGCTTGATCATCCCTGAGGCATCTGAAAGCTTAACAGAATGCAAAGGATGGTGTTTATTAATTCTCTAGGACAATTTGTATTCACCAATGAGTTAGATTTTTTTTTATTAGTTTGTGTACTACCTTCATACATCTTACTCTTGATTAACTCTTTTTCTCCTTGCTTTGATGGTTAATTTTATGTGTCCACTTGACTAGGCTACTGTGCCCAGCTGTTTAGTCTAAAACTAGTTCAGATGTTGTCATAAAGATATTTTTTACATATGATTAAGATTCAAATTAATGGTCTTTGAGCATAGCCATGTAACTTCTGGAATGTAGGTGGGCCTCATCTAATCAGTTGAAAGACTTACAAAAGATGAGGTCTCCTAAAGACAAAGAAATTAGGCTCCAGGGCAACCTGGGTGGCTCAGCGGTTTAGCACCTGCCTTCGGCCCAGGGCATGATCCTGGAGACCTGGGATCGAGTCCCATGTTGGGCTCCCTGCATGGAGTCTGCTTCTCCTTCTGCTGTGTCTCTGCCTCTCTCTTTCTCTCTCTCTCTGTGTCTCTCATGAATAAATAAATAAAATCTAAAAAAAAAAGCTGATTAAAGAAAAAAGAAAAAGAAATTAGGCTCCAGACTGAAATATAGAAAATTTACCTTAGTTTCCCCTTTTTGTACTCAAGACTGGAGTATCAGCTTTTGCATTGCTAAGCTCCTTGTCATTCCCAACAATCATACATGTTAATTTCTCAAAATCTCTCCCTCTGTCTCTCAAATCTATTTTATCATGTTATATATAACTATATATGTACTGATAATTTATATTAAAATATTTTACAGATGTAAAATTATATATATATATATATATATATATATATATATATATATAATCACTTCATTTTGGTTTTGTTTCTCTGAAGCACCTTTACCAAAACAAACGTATAAGGAAATGGATTAATATGCATTATCTATACACCAAACTTGCCAGTATTCTCCGGTGTACAATGGTCTCCTTAGATAGATGACAAAATGGACTCCTCAGATGACACATGGAGTCATTTTTAAATGCCGTCTCATTGCATTATTCAAATGATTAAATGAGGAGCATCTGGGTGGCTCAGTCAGCTAAGCATCCAACTCTTGGTCTCAGGGTCCTGAAATCGAGCCCCATGGTGGCCCAGTACTCAGTGCATAGTCTGCTTGTCCCTCTCCCTCTGCTCCTCCCACCCCAATCTCAAATAAATAAATAAAATCTTAAAAAAATAAATGATTAAATAAACTAAAAGTAATAAGATTTTGTGAATATCAGATGCTATGTCTTCTCCTTTATTTTGACTATATAGTGAGAAATTAGTTACTCTTCTCATTTTTTTTTCACAGTAAATTCTCATCATCTATTTTAGGTTTTCCCTTGAATTTTATTTGTCTGTATTAGAGTTCAATATTTCTTGTTTTTCCATAATGCCTAATACCCACTCCAATTCTCTTTTTCTCCCTTGTCACCTGCTCTACTGTACTTGATGAATATCTTACAATATTAATATATTCTGCAAAAATATATTTTATATGCATATGTTTTGCTATGTTATTTTGCTATAAATTATGTTGTTGCATTTTAAGCCACATTACACGTGATGTTTTCATGTTGCGTTTCTTTTTGCTTCTTTCCTCATTATATTCAATAATACATAATGAATTTTATGGAACTCAGAAGCATGGAGTTCCATGAAAAGCCCTGACTTGCTATGTTAATATGTGGGAAACAAAATTATCCATGGTATACATGTCACATATCTGTCTCTGGATGCGTGTGCATGTGTGCATGTGTTTGCTAATGTACATATAGATGCACCTACGTGTACGCGTATGACCACACATAAGCACCCACAAGCAGAAAGATTGCTTTGAAGGAGAAAACAATTATTTAAATCTTTTAAGTTTTCCAGATTGGTTCTACCAGTACTAATATCCTCCTTCTGTAGCAAATATATGAGATTCTTGGATCTTCACTTCTTTGATAGGAGCCTGCATTATGTTCTCTCTTGTTAACTAGATAATACTTTTTAAAAATATTTTATTTATTTATTTAGAGGGAGTGAATGATCAGGAAAGAAGCAGAGGAGAGGGAAAGAGATAATCTCATGCAGAACCCATGCTGCGTGTAGAGTCTTACATGGGGCTCAATCTCATGACCCTGAGATCATGACCTGAGCTAAAATCAAGAGCTGGTCACTTAACCAATGGAGCCAACCTGACACCTCTCTTTAGTGGATAATACTTAACATGTTTTCTGTTACTGACTTTTCCCTTGGCTTTATTTTGATCTCTTGGCATATTTAGTAAAGAAGTAAAACAACTTAAGTAGGTATCATTATAAAATAAATGCAGGGATCCCTGGGTGGCGCAGCGGTTTGGCGCCTGCTTTTGGCCCAGGGCGCGATCCTGAAGACCCGGGATCGAGTCCCACGTCGGGCTCCCGGTGCATGGAGCCTGCTTCTCCCTCTGCCTATGTCTCTGCCCCTCTCTCTTTCTCTCTCTCTGTGTGACTATCATAAATAAACAAAAAAATAGAAAAATAATAAAATAAATGCAGATATATAAATAATAAACTGCACACATATAAAGTATAAAATTTGATAAGTTTTGATATATGTATGTGTATATATATATATATATATATATATATATATATTTCTATGTAATATTTCCATTCTACTTCATCCTACCCCATAATGTCTCAAACTTGGATTTAACTTCTTTAACTTTATTATTATTATTTTAAAAGATTTTATTTATTTATTCATGAGAGACACACACAGAGAGGCACAGGTACAGGCAGAGGGAGAAGCAGGCTCCTTGCTTGATGTGAGACTCGTTCCTGGTACCCTGGGATCATGCCCTGAGCTAAAGGCAGATGCTCAACCACTGAGCCACCCAGGAGTCCCAACTTCTCATTATTTTGAAATAGTTATAGAATTATGAGAAGATGGAGCAAAATTAATTAATTAGTCATTAAACTAATATTGGTACAATACTTTGCCTGTTCAGGTCACCAGGTTTTCATGTGCTCATTTTTGTGTTTATACACACACACACACACACACACACACACACACAAAAACAATTTTAATCAGATGTACATATGTGTAATCAGCATAACAATCAACACACAGGCTTATTTCACCACCAAATGGGTCACTTATGCTGTTCCTTCATAGCCAAATCCTCTTCCTTTCCCTCATTCCCTTGTCTTTAACCTCTATCAATCACTAACCTGTTTTTTATCACCAAATTTTCCAGGTACAGAATTCTCAGTTGGCAGTTCTTTTGTTTCAATATTTTACTGATGTTGCTCCATTGTCTTCTCACCTTCAGTGTTTCTGATCATGAATTGATATTCTTTGTTCCTTTGTACATAAAACACCTTTGCTTTTGACTGCTTAATGTTTTGGCTTTGAGAAATTTGATGATGAGGTACCTTTAGGTCATGGTCTTTATGTTTCTTGTATCTGGGATTTGTTAATCTTGAGTCTGAGGTCTTAATTTTTATCATGTTTGATTATTTTTCACCTGTATTTTCTTCAAGTAATTCTAATGACATTTGACATTATTGTCATTAATGTCTAATGACATTCTTCTTTGGAAAAGCCAGTTGTGAGCATACTTGGCTGCTTGAAACTGACTCCCAGATTATTGTTATTCTTTTATGTTTTTGCTTCTTTTCACTCCCTGTGTTTCATTTTGATACTCTTTATTGCTGTATCTATAGACTCACTAATCTTCTATAATGTTTAATCTCCTGCAAATACAATCTCATTTATCTTTCACCTTGAACATGGTGCTTGTTATCTCTAGAAGTTGAGATTCTTTTTTTATAATATCTTCCAAGTCCCTAGTTACCTTTTAGAGAATATGATGTACAATTCTAATAACTATTTTTGGCCTTTGATATTTATTTTTTTAATATTTTATTTATTTATTCATGAGAGACACAGGGAGAGGGGCAAAGACACAGGCAGAGGGAGAAGCAGCCTCCATGCAGGGAGCCTGATGTGGGACTCGATCCTGGGACTCCAGGATCAAGCCCTGAGCTGAAGGCAGATGCTTAACTGCTGAGCCACCCAGGTATCCCTGTCCTTTAATATTTCAAACATGTGCCAGTTCTTGATAAGTTTCCACTGATTGGTTATTTTATTTATTATGGAACATGTATTCCTGCTTCTTTGTATGGATGATAATTATAGAATGTATTTCATTCATTGTGAATTTTTCTTCATGCATATTGGATAAATTTGTATTTTAAAAAATGTCCCTGAAATTTCTTCTAGGATATAATTAGTTGGAAATAGTTTAATCCTTTTGGATGTTGCCTTTATAATTTCTTAGGTTGGACCAGAGTAGTGTGCAATTTAAAGCTAATTATTCCATGTACTGAAAGAAGATCTTCTTGAGTATTCTACCTAAAGCCTTATAAACTATGAGATTTTCTACTCCCTGTGCAATACATTGGCACAATTTCTACCTCTGCTTGAGTTCAGAATACTGTTGCCTTTCATCTTAGATGATTCTTTCTTTTGCCAGGATGATTTCCTCTTGCATGTGCTAATCTGGTGAATAATTGAGGAGGATTCTCTGTAGAGATCCAGTGTTCTTTCTCTGTACAGCTCTCCTACCTTGCAAAATTGAGCTACCATAATCTTCCAAGATTCTTGACTTAGTTTTTTCAACTCACAGGAAGGTGGAACAATCATAGGACTCACCTCATTTGTTCCTGATCCATCAGGAAAATTGTCCTTTGTGACCTATTATCAGTGTTGTGACAGCTTGTTTCATATATCTTGTCTCTGTTTTTGTTTGGTTTGGTGCTTTTTTTTTCTAGTATTAATGGGAAGTTAAGGTCATATTAACTGAAAGCAGAAAACAGTATTCAATATATCTTAAGATGAGCCTTGGAACTAGTCTATTCTTTTTAAATCATTGATTTCCTTTTCTATGCCTCTTTACCCCACGTAAACGTGAAGAACTATTAAGATTTTCCTCAAAAATATGTTAAGAATCTAATCACTTCTATTCTCTGATTGTTCCTGTCTTAGATTAAACCTCTATTGTCTCTCAAATGTATCATGAGTCTGGCCATACCATCCTGAACACATCCAATCTCGTCAAATGTATCATGATTAAACCCCTCAGCATTTTCAATTTCCAAACTTAGAATCTGCCATCCATTATTTACACAGCAGTCATAGCTGTCCTTTAATCAAAGATAGATCAAATCACTCCTTAGCTCAAAATCCTCCGAAGACTTTTTGATTATTCAGAATAAAAGACAAGTTTTACAATGGCCTTAATAGAGTACTACAAGGTTAAATTCTGTTACAAATTCATCATCTCTCTTTTGTTTCCTAATCACATTTAGGCTCCCACCACCTTTGACTCTGGTGTTCCTCAGCACATGAGTCATTAGGAACTGCTGCAGTGTCATTTCTGTCCCCATGGAACAGGCTTCTGCTAGGTAGCCACAGAGTCTCACTCAGCAACTCTAGTGTTTGTTTCAATGCCATCTTCACAGAGCGCTCCCTGACAACCATAATTAAAAGGTGACCCCATCCTGGCTACTTGCTCTAGCCCATTTTCATATTGCCTGATACACTCCATCCCACTTATAGGCCACTTCTCAAGCTGCCTATTTTCTGTAAGCCCCATTTCTGGCTTAAACTTCACAGTATATGTTTATTTCCTTGATTAATTCATTTATATAATATCTATCGGATATCTTCTTTGTGTGTGACTTTTACTATGCTAGACAGTGATAGATAAGACTGTGAAGAGAATGTACAAGATCCCTAGTTTTATAAAAATAAGTATTTAGTGGAAAAGATAGACAAATAGGGTACATGAAAGAACATGTAGGAATGGCATTGACCTGGAATTGAAACTAAATTAAGCTAGTATCTGAAGTAGGATAAAGGAACAAATAATCTACTGCTGATCATTCTTATTTGAAATTTAAAATAATGAATATATATATATATATATTTTATTTCTATGGTTATCATACATTGATTCTTGCCTATCCCCTGGAAACAACAGAACAAGACTACAGTAAAGTTAATTACAGTATATATTGGCTAATATATAATTTATTGTTAGTGTATCCTACAGTGAATTTTAAATAGAACATTTGCAAACATTCTGCAGGTTTTATATAAGGCATTTTTCACCTCTTTTTTCCTCAAAGTGTAGATAATGGGATTCAGCATGAATATAACCAAAGTGTAAAATAAGGAGGCTATTTTATCACTATCAAATGAATGAATGGGTTTGGGCTGCACATACATAAAAAAATGGAGAACCGTAAAATATGACTATCAGTGTCATATGGGATTCACAGATGGAGAAAGCCTTGTGCCTGCCTTCTGCAAAGTTCATCCTGAGGATGGCAACAAGGATCAGCATGTAAAACACAGGGCTATCATAAGGGATGACACTAAATTAAAAGCTGAAAAGATAAGAATTATCAACTTAATTTCATGTGTGCCTGAGCAGAGCAAAGCTATCAATGGTAGACTATCACAGTAGAAATGTCTAAATGACATTATAGTCACCAAACGATGAAAGGAAAATTTTTATAATGATCAGCAAAGACAAAATAATATATTATGCCACCAGCAACTGACATAATCTATGTGACATGATGACTATGCAGAGCAAAGGGTTATAGATGGCCACATAGCAGTCATAGGCCATTGCTGACAAAATGAGAATTTCACTAGTAATAAACATAATGAAAAAAGTGAGTTGGGTAGCACATCAGTTATAAGAGATGATAGATTGATCTACAACAAGGCTTACTAGCATTTGGGGTCCCACAGCTATTGAATAACCAAGATTAGTGAAAGCCAGGTGTCTGAGGAAGATGTACATGGGTGTTTGTGGCCTAGAGTCCACCTTGGTGAGGATGATCAAGCTCACGTTATCCACCAGTGACACCAGGTAAACAGTGAGGAAGAGTCCAGACAATGGAGCCTGCAGCTCAGGGAGTTCTGTGATTCCCATTTGGATGAGTTCTTTCCACTGTGTTAGATTGTGTTTCTCCATGCAGGCATTTGAGAAACCTATAATGGGAATAAATATAAAAATAATCATTAATTTCATGACATATGACTAAGATGACCATTGTAGTAAGTGATTAAGGACTTAAATCTTGCATTTATGGCTTGTTGCTTTAACTGGCTGTTCTAACACCTGGCAGCTCAATTATCTCTCCTGGCTCAGCTGAGCTCTTTACAGCTTTCTTAGATATGACACCAAAAGTACAAACGACAAAAGTAAAAATACATAAATGGACATAAAAATAATTTAAAAAACAAATAAACTTTTGTCCATTAAAGGACACTATCAGAGAATGAAAACATGACTCACACGATGGAGGAGATTGCAAATCATATATCTGGCAAGGCTCTGTTTTAAGGATTCTTCAACTCAACAGGAAAAAAAAATCCAACAGGCTAAAGACTCGAACAGATACTTCCCACTGAAGATATAAACATGGTCATTGGGCAGCCCCGGTGGCGCAGCGGTTTAGCGCCGCCTGCAGCCCAGGGTGTGATCCTGGAGACCCGGGATTGAGTCCCATATCAGGCTCCTTGCATGGAGCCTGCTTCTCCCTCTGCCTGTGTCTCTGCCTCTCTCTCTTTCTCTGTGTTTCTCATGAATAAATAAATAAATCTTAAAAAAAAAAAAAACATGGCCAATAAGCACATGAAGAGATTTTCTTAACAAAACTCCCTTTTCAGAGATTGCTTTTTTTTTTTTTTACTATTCTAAGAGTACAAATTTCCTGTATCATAGCAAATGTCTACATTTCACCCAAAATTATAATAAAGATATTTCAAACTTACAACCTATAACCACCCGGAAACTTTAGATATCAAAGCAGATTATTAAAGAGATGACTAATGACTAAATCATCTTTACCTCCTCATACCTGAGGGAGGTACCAGATACTATTGGGGTCCTAAAACCATATTCTTTTTTTTAATGGTTCCATAAATGTTATCTTTCCTTCAATTTTATTTTCTGTTGTTTATAGGTGTAAAAATAAAGTTGTTTTTTGTAAATTTATATTCGGCAAATTTGCTAAATTCACATATTATTTCTAATAAATTATATATTTTCCCTATGTGGTTAATTATAACATTAATCAAAAACTAAAAATGGCAGTTTATGACTTCCTACCTGTCTTTACCTCATTTTTTTATCATGGTTGAACCTGCTATAATATTCAATACATACTGAATATAAATGGGGAAACTGGGTCTCCTAATCTTGGGGGCAATTTCATCAGGGAAAAAGTTTTCAATGATTCAGTTTACACTAATAGTTTTATACAGATTTTTAAATGTAATGATATATACCCATCAGTATAATATCATATGGAATATTATCACTGTCCTAAATCTTTTGTTTTCCGCTTATTTATCCCCCAATATAGGATTCTTATAAATATTATTTATAACACTGTTTTTGTCTATTCTGCTCAGCTAGGCAAATAGGTGTTAAAAATAGGTATTGAATATTATCATAAACCTATTTTTTTTCTTTTAACTTACAATGATATTAATTTATGTCATAAGTTTTCAACTGTGAAATCAGCCTTTCATTCTTGCTTACAAGCAGTGCTCCTTAATGGTATCATGTACTCAAAAACAAAATGTGTGACTTATGAAAAGTGCCCATAATAGTACAACTTAGCTTCATTGCTATTTGTATGAGTTGGTGTAATTTTTGGAGAGTATGGTGCCTTTCACTTAATATTGTATCCATTCATCTTCTTTGCCACTCCTCTCCTCCTCTGCTCTTCCTCTTCTTTCTCCCACTTCTTCATGCTCTGCTGTGCAGAATATATTTTTTGAACGTGCCATTACATATCCATCCGTTCCACCCTTGATAAACATTTAACACCTATGATGACTACATCTACCACAAACATTTTATTACTTATTCTCTAGGGGACATAATTACACAGGAATGGAATTGGCACATCATAGAGTATACTCACACTAAAATTTAGTAATTATTCCCTTATTTTCCCAAAGTTTTTATAGCAATGTACTCACCCTTAAACAAGTAAAAGAATTATAATTTTCCACATTCTTATCAACATTTTCAATTATCGTTCAAAGAAACTTTTGCATTTCAGCTATCCTGGTAATGTTTGGCGATATCACAGTATACATTCTTCACTTAGATTTATCTAATGAATATTTTTTTGAACACGTTTGTGTATTTTTGGCTGTTTTGATATCCTCTTCTGTGAAGAGTTTCTTCAGGTGTCTTCCCTCACCTCTTCCCCTCAACTATTTTTTCCCTCCTAAAAGTTAACCCTCTTGATCATCCTCATTCAAAGAGTTAGGGAATTTGTTGTTTTGTTTTGTTTTACAAATTACTTTGCAAGAGTGTATTTCAAATATGGTTTCTTTGGATTTTTAAACTTTATTATGGTGTATTTTCATTAATACAAGTTTTCAATCTAGATAGAGTACTATTTTTCTATTAGTATCACTATTTTTTGTACCCCATTTAAGGAAACTTTGTTGATCCCAAGTCATGAAAATATTATTTTACTTTACTTTAAGAAACCTTTTGGTTTCAAATTTCACATTCCCATTTGTAACATATTTCAATTAATTTTTACATGCAGTGTATAAATGACCAAGTTCCATATTTTATATAGAAACCTAGGGATCCCTGGGTGGCGCAGCGGTTTGGCGCCTGCCTTTGGCCCAGGGCGCGATCCTGGAGACCCGGGATGGAATCCCACATCGGGCTCCTGGTGCATGGAGCCTGCTTCTCCCTCTGCCTGTGTCTCTGCCTCTCTCTCTGTGTGACTATCATAAATAAATAAAAATTAAAAAAAAAAAACAAAATAAAAGAAACCTAATTGAACTGACCAATTTACTGAGAAAACCTATTTTACTCACTATATTGCAGCAAGGCTCTTGTTTTAAAATAAGTGGATTTAAACATGTGAGTCTATTTTGGACTTTATTTTCATTTTATTGATCTCTCTGTAAATACATGCACTAATGATACATTTAAAAAATGGGTAGGAAATATCAGAAAGGGAGACAGAACATAAAGACTC
Source organism: Nyctereutes procyonoides (assembly GCF_905146905.1). Classification (NCBI taxonomy): domain Eukaryota; kingdom Metazoa; phylum Chordata; class Mammalia; order Carnivora; family Canidae; genus Nyctereutes; species Nyctereutes procyonoides. The sequence goes on from NW_026575112.1 coordinate 337,020, forward strand.
CTAACTCTGGGGAAAAAACTAGGGATGGTGGAAAGGGAGGAGGGTGGGGGGTGGGGGTGAATGGGTGACGGGCACTGAGGGGGGCACTTGATGGGATGAGCACTGGGTGTTATTCTGTATGTCGGCAAATAGAACACCAATAAAAAAATAAATGTATTATTAAAAAAATAAAAAAATAATAAAAGATAATCTTATTTCATTAAATGAATTGATATCTGTCATTGGAAGTCCTCTGAAATCTTTCTTCTAAGATATTGCCTGGCTAAGCTAGATCTTTTGCGTTTCCAAATAATTTTTGATATCAACTTAAGCACTAAAAAAATACTACTAGAGGGATGCCTGGGTGGCTCAGCGGTTGAGCGTCTGCCTTCAGCTCAGGGCATTATCCCTGGACCAGGGATAGAGTCCTGCAACAGGCTTCCTGCAGGGAGCCTGCTTCTCCCTCTGTCTGTGTCTCTGCCTCTCTCTGTGTCTCTCATGAATAAATAAATAAAATCTTAAAAATATTACTGGAATCTTGATTGTTACTGCATTGGATCTATAGGAAAATTTAGGGAGAACTGGCCTCACCAAATTTATATCTTTCAACCAATTGACATGGTATATTAACATTTATCTCTCCTTCAATAACTCAGTAATATTTGTTGTAGTGTCTAGCAATGAAGCTTTATTTGCACATCTGTGTAAGATGTCTAGATCTGTCCCAGTAAGGGAAGAAGGGGCCTTTCTCTTACACCTGTCACTAAAATGCAAACTAATATAATTGCTGACCAAACTTATACACACGGTGACATAACTTTTAGCCCCTATGTTAACCACTGTGATTGTCAGGGGGAAAAACACTTTTCCTAAGACATTCAGCTGCAAAGGGCAGGCAATGTTGGAATCTCCCTCAGTGATGCTGCACCACTCTGGAAAATATGCCTTCAGGCTCTTTGCCATCCCCTAGGGCAGGAGCAAATCCTTCCAGTCGCCTCCTTTTGGCCAAAGCAGCCAAAGATTTAAAAGTCTTTGGTTCATAGATGGCTAGATCCACAAGTACTTTCCTGTTGAGCTCCACCTGGCACTTAAATTGACAATGAATGCCGGGTACTTCAGGCCATGTTCCTGGGAGGCAGCTGTGATTCGATTAATCCAGAGGGTCCGCATGTTCCTCTTCTTCAGTCTCTGTGCTTTTGTGCATTTCACAAACGCTCTGGACACAGCTCTCACCGTCAGCTTGTACTCATTAAAATTTTACTCATTAAAATTTTTCTTGAGTATTATATAGATTTTATCTAGTGTAGCTTAAAATTTTAATTTTATCTGTTTTTGTTGGTAGATACAAAATAATTGATCTTTAACACACTGACACTATATCCACTAATCCTGCAAAATTCACTTATTATTTCTAATGTTTCAGTGCCGAGTCTTTTGAATTTTTAATGTACATAATTATGGCCCTCGAAGATAATCAACTTTATTTTATGCTTTTCCATGCATATACATGTTCACATATAATAATGTAACAAATTTAAAATGCCACCAACCAAAGGGGATAGAGTTGAAGTGTCATTAAGGCAGATACTGTTCATTACTCATTAATGTATGTATGCTCAGCACAAAAAACATTAAGTGCCGTCTTATGTCAGCATGCAGGTATGGAGGGCACTGGTATTTAAATGGTGTTTATCCCACAAAAAAATATTTAAGAAAAGACACAAGAAAGCCTTTAAAAGATTACTTAATGGCAGATGTATTAAAACAGATTTCCCTTAAATTGTAACATAAGGACTTGGCAATGTAAGAGCAGATGTCTGAACTTAGGTCTCTGGCAGTAACACTTAAGGACAAATAAAAATTGATACAGGAAGGTTGATCACTACTGGAACACCTATAGTTGAAAATAGGAAAAACATTTCTAGTTTTCCAGGACTTCTACACATTACTCCTTTCTAAACCCTACAACATAAACAGTAGTCCATAACCTAATTTATTGTATGTATAGTCTATATTGAACTCTACATAGGCAGTATGTGCAAATTTTTCCATATTCTATGCAGGGCACCTTTTACCTCTTTATTCCTTAAGCTGTAGATCATGGGATTCAGCATAGGGATTATCAAAGTGTAAAATGCAGAGGCGATTTTATCAGTATCAAAGGAATGACTGGATTTGGGTTGCACGTACATGAAAAATAGAGTAGCATATAATACAACAACCACTGTCAGGTGAGATCCACAGGTGGAGAATGCCTTGTGCCTTCCCTCTGCAGAGTTCATCCTAAGGATGGCCATAAGGATTAGGACATAGGACACAAGCACTATGAGAAGGGAGGAAATCAAATTAAATGCTGAAAAGATCAGTATTATCAACTCAATGTCACGTGTGCTTGAACACAGCAAAGTTAACAAGGGAAGATTGTCACAGTAAAAATGTCTAATGACATTATGTCCACAGAAGGATGCCATAAAAATCTTGATGGTGGTTATCAGAGAGAGACAGGCACTGTAGACATAAGGGATTGCTACTAGCACCCAGCACACCCTTTGTGACATAACAATGGTGTAGAGCAGAGGGTTACAGATGGCCACATAGCGGTCATAGGCCATTGCTGACAGAATGAACAGCTCACTGATGATGAACAAGATGAAGAAAGCCAGCTGGGCAGCACACCAGTTATAGGGGATCGTATTTTGATCAGCTACAAAATTTACTAACATTTTGGGTGCCACAGCTGATGAGTAGCCAAGATCAATGAAAGCCAGGTGTCTGAGGAAGAAGTACATGGGTGTTTGGAGCCTGGAGTCCACCTTGGTGAGGATGATCATGCCCAGGTTGCCCACCACTGAAACTGTGTAGATGATGAGGAAAAGCCCAAAGAAGGGAGCCTGCAGCTCAGGACGGTTGGTGATTCCCATTAGGATGAATTCTGTTAGCACTGTTAGATTTTGTCTGTTCATCCAGGTCATTAAGGAAAATTGCTGTGGGAACAACCATCACAAGAGTCATTGGGATTCAGGAGACAACATCTGTGGTCATTTTAGGAGGCATAGCCATCATGGGTAAGATAGGTCCAATTTTTTAGATGGGTTAATTTAAAACAAGACTCACTTTTGTCACTGAACCTGGAGCCAAATACAGAAGGCATTACAACCTAAGATATAGAGTAGTCTTTTTTTTTTTCCTGCATTCTGGCTGTCATTACCAAGTCAATACAGTCTCTGTAGGGTTGGTCTGTCAAGAAGGTATCATTAGAAAGTTTGGTCTTAAGTGGGAATCCTGATATCCTTTTAGACATGTTTTTTACTTAATGCCTGTAATTGGTTAAACATTTCATTCTTTATAAGAAATTATAATAAAACTTATAACCCTCCACTTCTCGCCTTGCAATTTCAGTCCCAACATCCAAGGAAACTACGATTAACTCATTTAATAGACTTTGATTTACATTTCTCATTATAACTCTGCATATCTAATGGTATTCCCATTCCATTATCCGTTTGATTTATTAACTTGTGTTATCATTCCATTATGCTTTTATGAGTTGTGAATATTGTTTAATGACTTTTTCTGATGATAGACAATGATTTAGATACCCTGCAAAAGTCCCCAACATGCCCACTCTAATGCACATAAATAAATTTTCTCAATAACATTGTATCTTAATATTTAGCACTTGCCTGTGGTGTTTTCATTTTCTGATTTTTGATATGTTGCACAGAAAGTAAGGCCTGCATGTACAAGTTATTAATATATAAAAAAAGAATATAGCTAACATTCCCACATTTGCTTTGACCTTAGCACAAGTATCTCTGAAATGATGGGTTTAACTTGGTAGTTGTATTTTATAGCACATTTTAAGACCAGGATAAATTATCAGAATGTATTTGTTAATGTATCACCTGAAATCATCCAATAAACTGCTATTTAATTTCAAAGTAGGGGGATCCCTGGGTGGCGCAGCAGTTTAGTGCCTGCCTTTGGCCTAGGGCGCGATCCTGGAGACCCGGGATCGAATCCCACGTCGGGCTCCCTATATGGAGCCTGCTTCTCCCTCTGCCTATGTCTCTGCCTCTCTCTCTCTCTCTCTCTCTCTCTCTCTGTGTGACTATCATGAAAAAATAAATAAAATTTAAAAAAATATTTAATTTCAAAGTAGGGGATGCTATCTCGAATGTCTTTGAGGCTGGCAAATAACATTGCATGAATTACATGAATGAGAGACAATTTAATAGGGAACAAGGGTAAATAGATAAATAGATATGGCATGATTTATTTGATATGCCTATCAAATATACCTACTGTTTAAATGTACATGGACAGGACTAATGATTCTCTGATCTAGACGAAGTGAACTGGACATGGCATAAAGAGAAATGGAAGACATTAACTATATTTTAATTTGAATACTACTCTTGTACCTTTATTTCACCTTCCATCAAATAAACATTAAATGTTTCGTATTAACACAATTTATTAAAAAATTGTACTTTATCTATCTCTGCTTTTCCAACTTCTTTCTCCTTCAGATTGTTTTTAAAGGCAAATGTTCCAAAATTTCAAAGGAAAAAAATATCATCCATATTTTTTCTACTAACTATTGCAGAGTGGAAAAAATGAGAACTTCACTGTAACTCATCTTAGGTGACAAAATCATGATTTATAAAGAAATATATAATAATGAAAAAACCCCACAATATTATATATATATATATATATATATATATATATATATAGTCTCTCTCTCTCTCTGTATTTAAAAATGTATAAGAATTACAGGAAACTATCCAAACTGCATTGATCTCATGTTTGGCTTGATGGTTTTATTTTGGAAAATCTATAACTAGAATTCATCACATTGGCAGAATTAATTAGAAAAAAAATGAGCATTTAAATAGATGAGGAATTAATGTCATTAGAATGGACAAAGGCAATAAAAATTAAGAATAAAAGGAATAAGCCATAATCACAGAATGTCTTATAAAAACTAGACAACCCACTCTTAAAAGGTGAAAAGTTAAAATATTTTGGGGAAAAATTGTAGAGGTCCTAAAGAAATTGGTAAAAATATTATGTTCCTGGATTGCTCAACTTAGTGTTATAAAAATGTCAATTGTGCTAAAATTAATCTTATGTACATGATGCCTTTGCAATCAAAATCTCACTCAGGAATCTGTAGAATTTGATCCTGAATTAAAAATGTACTTAAAAAAATGCAAATTATAAAGAATAACATGGAAACTTTTGAAAAGACCTATGCTACCAGATATAAACTTAGAAATCTAGGGGATCCCTGGGTGGCGCAGCGGTTTGGCGCCTGCCTTTGGCCCAGGGCGCGATCCTGGAGACCCGGGATCGAATCCCATGTCGGGCTCCCGGTGCATGGAGCCTGCTTCTCCCTCTGCCTGTGTCTCTGCCTCTCTCTCTCTCTCTGTGTGACTATCATAAATAAATTTTAAAAAATTAAAAAAAAAACTTAGAAATCTAGAACATGACTTCTGTATGTCATATTGCTTTATTGAGGCAATATGGCATACACCAGTGGACCAGAATAGAGACCTCAGGAAAAGACCCATGAATGTATAGAACTGTAGTGTTTGGATAGAAGTGGCATGCTAGGACAGGCATGCAAAAATGGGCTAGTCAATGTATCAGGAAAAAGTGATTATGCATATAGAGAATAATGAAATTGGATGTTTATTTGATCCATATAAAAATCAGCCCTAGGCTGGTCAAGGACTTAATGTCACAGAATATATTAAACACTTTTTTTTTCGAGAGAGAGCCTGCATACATAGGGGGGTGGTGGGGGCAGAGAAAGAGAGAGAAAGAGAGAGAGAATCTTAAGCAGACTCTAAACCCAGTGCAGACTCTGAGATGGGGCTCAATTTCATGACCCGGAGATCATGACTTGAGCTGAAGTTGGAGGCTTAACCAACTGAGCCACCCAGTTGCCTCTAAACTTTTAGAAGACTAGAACCTCTGGTTGCTCTTAAATAAACAGAAATTTCAAAAAAAATAGAATAGAAATTCAATATTAGTTAAGCAGATGAAACTACTTCACAAAATTTGCTCTACCCCAAAATCTATTCAAATGAACAAATATTTACAACAAAGCAATTACAAACATCCATTAGCAGCAACCAAACAAATGACAGACCCTAATATCTTAAGCTACAAAAATTATACCCAAAGAAAAGACTATTCCTCAGAAGTTTATACAATTTGGTAAACCTCTTCATACCAACATCCATTTTATTGTGATTTTACAAATGCCTGAAGTTCTTCTGAAACTCACTTAGTGAATATTTATGTGGCCTTCCTATAAACAGTCCTACCCAAGCACTGCCTGGAAAGAAAAGGAAGTTGAGTATCAAACCTCTTATCAGATGGAAGCAGAAGCTCAGAGCTGTTCCAGGACCTGGAGGATAGACAAGGAGACCAACGATGTCCTCTTATGCAAATGCAAACAACCAATATCAATGGAATATTCTATAACATTTTGATAATAGCCTCAACTGAGGTAAATGGGTTGGTCAAACTGAAAACATTGCAATCTCATTAAAAAGGAAGGAAGGAAAGAGGGAGGGAAGGAGAGAGGAAGATTCTAAGTCGAGCTTGGAAAAATGTTTAGTCCCCTTCAGGAAGTTTTTGTCTAGAATACCAGTATAAATGTAGAAATAATAGCAAATAGAAATGAAGTCCCTTATCACTTTAAAATAACATACTAATAGTGGTAAACATATATCATTAATCCAAAAATCCTAGTTATGAAAAGAGATGATTAATATATATGATGTAACGTACTGAGTCTGGTGTTGTGACTGTGCTCGTATCTGTCATTTAAAAGGAAGACAGGCATCAAAAACCATCACTCTAGTTAATTTAGTAATCAATATAATCAGTGCCATCTATTCACCTTAAATGAAGACTGTCTTTTTTGTACTCCCGTGTGATTACTAGCATGGCTGCTCTCAGAAGAATTTATGAGCATCTCCTCTCCTTGAGACACTCCCCTGGGAACTTGAATGCAATTCTTTGTTATTCCCAAAGCATGTGAGAGCAGGAAATGATGCCATGGGTCTTTGCTAATTATTCAGAGTAACTTTGATTTCCCTACTGAGGAAATGTTTTTGAAGAATTTATTTTTTTAAATTTATTTAGAAAAAGAGAGAAGGAGCATAGAGGGGGAGAGGCAGAGGGAGAAGCAGACTTCCCTATGAACAGGGGGGCCCATGAAAGGTTGCATCCTAGGACCTTGCAATCACAACTTGAGCCAAAGGCAGACACTTAACCAACTGAACACCCAAGTGCCCGTTTTTTTTTTTTTTGTTTTGTTTTGTTTGTTTTTGTTTTTAATATTTTATTTATTTATTTATTTATTTATTTATTTATTTATTTATTTATGAGAGACACAGGCAGAGACACAGGCAGAGGGAGAAGCAGGCTCCATGCAGGGAGCCTGATGTGGGACTTGATACTGGATCTCCAGGATCAGGCCCTGGGCTGAAGGTAGCGCTAAGGCGCTGAGCCACCCGGGTGGCCCCTGTTTTTTATATATACAATTCACCTGATTCCCTTGGTTGTTATTTTTATTGTATTCACTTGACTATGTAGATTTGAATAGTTTTCCTCAGACATATGCTTTAATCATCTAGAAATTACATAAACTTTCAGCATTTTCCACAATGGCTTCTTCCATGTTTCACATCTGAAGATAAAGACAAAACTATTTATATATGACCTATAGTATGTTAAAAGTTTAGAAGGAATAAAAATTATGAACATATGTATGAAGTTATTTATGTTTGGTTTTGTAACCTAAGGGACTAAACTTGGTTAATGACACATGATTCTGTATCCCGTGTGCATTCTCATCCTAATTCCTATCCCTACATCAGTTTTCTTTCCCTACATCGGTATCTCCTCCACAAAAGTTGATATATGTTCTTAAAAAGAAATTCAAATTCATGGGATGTCTAAGTGGTTCAATCAGTTAAGTGTCTGACTTTTAGTTTTAGCTCAGGTCACGATCTCAGGGTCCTGAGATCGAGCCCTGCATTGAGCTCTGTGCTCAATGTGGAGTCTGCTTCTCCCTCTCCCTCCTTCTGCTCACACACACTCTCTCTCTCAAACTCAACATTAAATAAATAAATCTTTTTTAGAAAAGAAATGCAGCTTTATAAATGTATATTTTAAAGAGCACACACAGGTTATATAGCTTATTTTGATACTTCAAGCTTCTCATTCAGCTATGTTTTTGAATTTTATTCATTTTCTACATATACACCAATATTTTACTGGCCTCTGTTCAATGAAATGGCCACAATCTGATTCTACCCCCATTTACTATCGGTTTGCTCTAATACTAAGATGCAGTTAGTTATCAACTTTCGACTTCTACATGTATGACCACGATGAACAATTTTGTGTGTGTGGTCCCCCACTGACCCATAAAGGAACATGTCTGAAATATCTCCTGAGGCTCTGTTCTGGGATAAAGAGAGCATATTTAATTTACTTAAATAAGGATGGATCTATTCCAAGATTTATTTTTATTCATATACACTCCACCATCAGTACACAGCATTTCATACTGTGGACATTGAACTTATTAATATGTATCACTTGAACAAATGGTAAAGGTTGCAGCAAATAATTCAATCTGATTTAACTTTATAGAGCTCAAATTGTTCTACTTGATTTAATACATTATTTTTTTAAAAGAACCCAAATATTTGTTAAGATTTGAAATGGAAAAGTGCACTATAATCCACGTCAACAGCAAAGTTCAAAAATTATAACAGAGGGATCCCTGGGTGGCGCAGCGGTTTGGCGCCTGCCTTTGGCCCAGGGCGCGATCCTGGAGACCCGGGATCGAATCCCACATCGGGCTCCCAGTGCATGGAGCCTGCTTCTCCCTCTGCCTGTGTCTCTGCCTCTCTCTCTCTCTCTCTCTCTCTCTCTGTGACTATCATAAATAAATAAAAAATTAAAAAAAAATTTAAAAAAAATTTTTTAAAAAAAAATAAAAAAAAATTATAACAGAGACACATACACATTAATTTTAATATAATGTTACCATTTGAATGCCTATCACAATGATAATGTTGATAAAGTAGTTGTTAAAATGACAAAAACACACCTAGTAGAGATAGGGGATGGCAACCTCCAAATCATGTTTCTTCCTCTGGGCACCTGACTGGTTGACTTCTCATCCTCCTGGCAGGTGTGCAGAAGTAGCTGAACTGTAGCCTGACTCATCTGTGGTGACACACCCCCTCCTATGTGCAGTCATTCTTCACCCCTGCTGTGCACTGATCCTAAGAAACCCCTCCAATTCCCAAAGCATGAAATGCAGATAGAATGCTGAAAATTGTGAAAGAGGAACTAAACAGAGAGAGAAGTGATTACAGTATGAGATGCCATAGCTGTATAAGGAAGTGTTAGTTTGCACCTATATTGACTATTCATTGATCTCAAGGCAATATTTTAAGCATTCATATTTTATCATGGAAGTTTTTACTTATATATTTCATAAGAGTTTAAAATTGATATAATAGAATATTCTGAGTCCATGTCTTATATTAATCACTTTATGATTGTGTAGATATTAATAATCTTTATCATTCAGTAATCTATTATTTTTTGAAATACAAATTTTAGTGTTTTTAAAAATCATAACTTACTTCTTGTGATGACTACAGCTCAAATTATTTTGTGGCTTGATATTAAGAAGTAGATATTTTGATATTTACATTTTAAGTTAACCCAAAGTCACGGACATTTTGTGAGATGAGGTAAGAGTTTGTTATCAAAGCTGTTTTGCCATAAGAAGTCCCCAACCTAGATAATGGTTGTTGCTTGTGAAAGTACCTTTATGGGATATCTGAGTGGCTCAGCGGTTGAGTGTCTGCCTTTGACTCAGGGTGTGATCCCAGTTTGGGGATCAAGTCCTACATCCAACTCCCTGTGAGGAGCCTGCTTCTCCCTCTGCCTATGTCTCTGCCTCTCTTTGTGTCTCAAATAAATCAATCAATCAATCAATCAATCAATCAATAAATAAATAAATAAATATTTTTTTTTAAAAAGTACCTTTTATATTGAAAGAGTCAAATCAATTTTGGACAGGTGCATAAAAAGAGAGTAGCAATTAGTGGCATAATTTATGGAAAGGTCTTAAGCTTTACAAGTAATAGTTCTGTTTAATACAAGGAAAAATATACTACAGACTTTAAATGAGACACAGATAGAAAAGGAGGGAGAGAGAGAATGAGTAGGAGAAGGAATCAGTATTAGGTTAAGAACCAATATATATGAGGGATATAAGAAGGACAATGGAGAGTTATTCTGTGGTATAGTAGTTAAGTTTCTCTAAGTATGAGGAGACATGACCTATCACAGAAATCTCTATATTGTCTCCTGTCACCCATATCTGCAGTAATTTCTACTTCGTTTTTGAATTATTTCCCTGAAAGGAATTTTTTCTTTCCATGGAGATGGCTTGTGGAAATAGCCATTTGGAAAACAGAGATGATAGATGTGACTCATGACATGGAGATATCTGGTGAAGCCTTATGAAATTGCAGGGAGATGGCATTAGCAGCTCAAACCAAACTTATCTAGACCTTAAGGGACAAGAAAATCTCCGTTGGAAGCCTTATAATTCCTCTGTTTAACTTTTTTAAAAGAATGTATTTATTTACTTATTTATTTGAGAAAGAGAGAGAGAGAGAGAGAGAGAGATTGCATACATGAACCAGGGGAGGGACAGACAGAGAGGGAGAGACTCTCAAGCTGACTTCATGCTGAGCACTGAGTCTGCATCAGCAGGACCCCATCACAGGACCCTGGACTGAAATCAAGAGTCCGAAGTATAACCGATTGAGTCACCCAGATGCCCCCCCTTAATTTAAATTTTGAATTAAAACAAAATCAGGATTTTGTGAATTTCTGTTATCTTTTAGATTATTGATATAGTGGAAAACATTTAATACTAGACATATTTCTTGGGACTTATGATCATGGTCCTTCGAAACAAAATGAGCTGCTGTGAAAATAGTCCTTCAGTAAGTTTTTGGGTCAAAATTTATGAGATGGATTTACTATGCTGAATTTGAGAAACTTGGATGGTTTTTCTTATTTTTGTGGTCTTGAAAGAATTCAGTGAGTGCCACCCAAGGTCTACAGGCTTGGAATGCTTTCTGCATAGAACATCCCTATATACGGAGTAAGGTCAAAACTACCATTTCTTTGCAGCTGCAGGAAGGGCTCTGTGATGCTGTTTGAAGGGTGTCCTAACTCTCACAGGTGCTGTCAGACCTTGTTTTGGGACTATGTCTTGGATCTTCCCTCTCCCCTCACCACTAGGGGGATTTTGTTGTCACTGTCTGGACACAAATGCCATGGAACCTGCAGAGCAATTAGGTAGGGGTAAGCTGGAAATACAGGTGACTTAGCATCTCACAGGATGTGAGCTTTGACCAATTGGAGATCAATGTTGCCACATAAATTATTTTCCCTACCTTACTTTAAGGAAAAGTGGTACTGGGCTGATGTGCCTGCCTGGTTGGTTGAATGTGTGGATTCGTCATTTCTGATAAATGTGTACATGTGATATGTGAGTGCGTGTGTGCGCATGTGTGCTTATATTTTGGAACCTTTGAACTGAATGCTTTTGGCTAATCATTCAAAGAGAACTTTGTGTATAGTTTGTTTAGTAGCTAATTATTATTAAAAGGGTAAAAAGTGTAAGCTCTTGAGAGACTATCCCATTGAGTACTAGTGAATGAGGCATGCAAGATTTTAGATTGCCCAGTTTCATAAAATATATACATATAGATATTTGAATCAGAAAATGGGTCCCTTATCCTACCAAAGATGCCCAGAACCGAGAATATGGTGCCTTTCATGGAAAAAGATTTTCAGATGGGATTAAGGTAAGGAACTCCAGATGGGGAGAGTCTCCTGGATTATATAGGCAAGACCAATGTAATCCCAAGAAGGAAAGGGAGGTGAGAAAGTAAGAGTCAGAGGAAATGTGGCAGTGCAAGTAGAAGTCAGAGTTATGGGATCACTGTTTGGAAGAGGATGCCAAGTAAGGGATGAGGGCTGCCTCTACAAACTGGAAGAGGAAAAGAAACAGATTCTTCTGTGGCAGTCCAAGAAGGAACACAGCCTGCTGACATCTTGATTTTAGCCTAATGAGACTTATTTTGAACTTCTGACCTCCAGAACTGTGAATGATAAGTTTCTGTGTTTCAAGTTACTGAGTCAGTGGCAATTTGTTATCATAGCACTGGGAAACTAATGCAGGTGAAAATATAATTATTTTCACAAAACATATATTTAAACCAAGTTAAAAGGTGGAAAACACTAGCATTTTTATTCTTGACTTTATTTTTTTATTTTTTTTAATTTTTTTATTTATTTATGATAGTCACAGAGAGAGAAAGAGAGAGAGGCAGAGACATAGGCAGATGGAGAAGCAGGCTCCATGCACTCGGAGCCCAATATGCGATTCGATCCCTGGTCTCCAGGATCGCGCCCTGGGCCAAAGGCAGGCGCCAAACCGCTGCGCCACCCAGGGATCCCTTTATTCTTGACTTTAATCCATTTAATAAAATACATAGGATTGGTAGAAGTACAAGTGTGAGTTTAACCTTGTTGCTCCAATTCTGTTCACCGAACTATACTTAAAAAAATGGATTTGTGCTAAGAAATATGTTTTCCCAATTGTACATATGTAGGCTGGTGTAGACAAATACAGCCCATAAGGAAAATCAGACAGGAAAACAAAATAAATGATCTATATTATACCCTTTTATATTTATAAAGAATAAAACTTAAACATCTTAAAGGCTAATGCTACCAAGATATTGTCAGATTTATCTGTGGAGACCAAGAATCTCCACCATACAGTGTGACTCTTCTGTTTTCAACTAGCTATTTTGCTTATTTACAACTAATATTGGAATTAGCTAATGAAACTGAGAGCCACAGTTCCTGTATTTACATTATTCTGACTTACCTGAAAAGATCATAAATCTAATTTATTTCCAGGCATTGCCTTACCTCGAATGTCATGCCCCATACCATTTAGTAGATATTGTATTTAGTAGTATTTTGCATGCACAGAATGACCAGGTTACAATAGCAAGCGTTAAGATTTTCTCATTGAAATCCATTGCATACTTAAATATTTATACCTCTGCATTTAACAGAGATTAGTTTTTCAGGAGCAAATAAAACTCTTAAATGAAGACAATTGTAATTTTTAAATTTACATTAATTTGAAAGCCTGGCAAGGGCTCTTTAGGAATCTCTTGAATGCATCCTTCACATCCTTGTTCCTTAGGCTGTAAATGAGGGGATTCAGCATTGGTATCACCAGGGTGTAGAAGACAGAGGCCATTTTATCAGTATCTAATGAGTGGTTGGTCCTTGGTTGCAAATACATAAAGAGAATGGTCCCATAGAACACAGTGACAGCCATCATGTGGGAGGCACAGGTGGAAAAGGCTTTTCGTCGTCCCTCTGAGGAACGTATCCTCAAAATGGCAAGGACAATGTGGAAGTAGGAGGTTAGAACAATAATCATGGAGAAAAACAAGTTGGTCCCGGCAGAGGTAAACACCGCTGTTTCTGGAATGTAGGTATCAGAACAGGACAATGCCAACAAAGGGACAGTATCACAGTAAAAATGGTTGATGACATTGGAAGAGCAGTATGACACAGAGAACACACAGCAGGAGACGGTCAGTGCTGTGGTCAGACTGTAGAGGTATGTGAGGGACACCAGCAGAAGGCAGATCTGCGGAGATACCACCACCATGTAGAGCAGGGGGTTGCAAATAGCCACGTAGCGGTCGTAGGCCATTGCAGCCAGCATGAAAATCTCCCCCACGATAAAAACTAAGAAGCCACCCAGCTGGGCTGCACATCCATAGTAGGATATGGTTTTCTTTGAAACCAAGAAGTTGACCAGCATCTTAGGGGCAATGACAGTAGAATCGCCAAGATTGATGACAGCCAAGTGCCTGAGGAAGAAGTACATGGGCGTTTGAAGCTGCGAGTCAACACTGGTGAGGGTGATGATGCCCAGGTTCCCTGCCACGGTGAGCCCATAGATCGCCAGGAAAACAAAGAAGAGTGGCATCTGGAGGTCTGGGCGGTCTGAGACTCCCCTGAGAATGAACTCAGTCAGGTGGGTCAGGTTCCCTGAGGCCATTTAATTTGTTCTTCTCATCTTTTAATGGAGAAAATGGAAGGAGGTTAAGAGATGGTCAAGTTGATTTTTCTGGTTCATGCTGGACAGTAGACTGTTTCTTTTAAATGGGACACTTTGTCCACATGTGGAAGTGTCAGAATTTAATTGTGTTTCTCATAATCTTTTGCAAAATTCAGAAATAGAAACTTTCTAGAGACCAATTTTAGGTTGTTAGAACTGTTGTGCCAAACTCTTCATTTTTCAACTGTTTTAGATATAATCTATATAACTTGAGTATCTATTAATCTATTATATTACATGTAGTGGTGTTTATTTACATATATTAGCATGCTAATTATACTATACATGAATACGTATTTACATATGTACCCTTCTCTGTGTCTGCTTCCAGTGATAAGATAGCTGTGTAACAGAAGTTGATGAGCCAGAGGGACTTCCAGTAACTTTGCCTTTTCCTTGACTGCCTCTGGCTTTTCCTTTAGCCCATACCTTGTCATCTTCCTGGGGAATTTTGTATTTCTGTGGGAAAAATACTTTGAGTATGCTGGATTTTTCCTTGTCAGTTTTGCCACACCTCAATAACCTTCTGATTCAGCTGCCCACCACCAGACCACACCTCAGTAATCTTCCTTCTTAGTGTTATTCAGAAATGGATTTATTTAAAGGAACACAATTCTTTAGCCAAATACACTACTCCTCTCTGTCACTCTGCTCTCTATCTGATCAGATGCTTTTCTATTATCATGGTCCGGCAGCCCTCTCTTTTTTTCCATCTTCCCATAGCCCTTTCCTTTAAATTCTTTAAAACCTGTTTTGAAGTTTTAAAAAGTATTACTTTTTAAAGTAATAAAGTTTGATTTGCTCAAGTGTGATTACTTTGTTTTCCTTGTACAGAGAAATGAATATAGAAAAGTGCTAACATTATCCATTATGTGCTGTACTCTATGCCCAGAATAATGCAGGTTATTTCAAAATAATAATGTCGTTATTTTCCAGAGTGTCCTAGAAGACATATGGAATTATTTCTATGTCTGATAGGATAGTTGAGGCTCAATGAGATTAAATCATGGAAACAATCTGTGTGCAACATTGTTTAATGCTATGATTTTATGGTTTTGCTTAATATGTTTTGTTTGCTTGTCTGATTTGAATCCATAAATCTCCTTCTACATGGAGTTCATAGCCAGGATGAGTACTAAGTGAAATTATCGGGTTTACCTACCTGTCCCAGAGATCTGTTGAGACTCACTGCAAAGGTTCTGCAGGAGGCACGCTGAAGAGGTTTACAAGTGTCTGATGTCCCTGAAGGCCCACACGCTGAAATAAGCTTCTTTATGGGTTAAGTCCCTACACAGGAAAACAGGAATTCCCAGAGAAAATTTCTGATTCCCCGGGGAAAGAAGCCAACTATTGAAGTCTCCACACAATTACACTCACAGAGTGAAAATGTCAAGAGAGCCTAGGGATGTGCTTAGATGATTCTACTGAGTATCAATCATGTGCAATGATTACAACCTCTGTGTGTTTGTTTCTTTTGAATTGTCCTCCTATAATGATTGAGAGGTGTGGCTGCTGGCCCTGGAGTGGAGAAAATCCAACACTTAGAAAGCACACGATTCTGGCCCTAATATTCCATTTTAATATGAATACTGGGAATAGAACTGAAAGCAAAGCTTCCATTCTCATGTCAAAAACAAGCCCTGGTGTACCTGTCATGAAATACAGATGACATACACCATAAATTCAAAATGTTCATGGTTTTAAGAAAACTAAAAGTCAGTTATTTTAGAGCCTTTTAGAAGGCACCCATCATATGCCTGATCCTATTGCTGTTTTTTAATTAAGATTGTGTGATTGAGAATATATTTTTTGGGATCCCTGAGTGGCGCAGTGGTTTGGCGCCTACCTTTGGCCCAGGGCGCGATCCTGGAGACCCGGGATCGAATCCCACGTCGGCCTCCCGGTGCATGGAGCCTGCTTCTCCCTCTGCCTGTGTCTCTGCCTCCCTCTCTCTCTCTCTCTCTCTCTCTCTGACTATCATAAATAAATTAAAAAAAGAGAGAATATATTTTTCATATAATCTTGTGATCTTTCCTCATGCATGTATAAATCTTGTAATTAAATATTGATTACAATTTTATTTTACTTCCTGTGTGGTATTTTCTAGTCTGTAAACTTTATAAGAGTAAAGGATATATCTAAATAGTTTTCCTTTAGTAATAACTTCTGAAATACCCAGGAAAGAGTAGGGGTTCAAAAATATTTGCTGAAAAAAAATATTTGCTGACTTACTGTAGGAATGAATGATGGAGTTAAGAACAAGTGAGTATAATATCTATCTTTACATTTTGAAATAAAATATGAGTTTAGTCTTCAGCTCTATCATTTATCTTTACTATGGTTTTAAGTTTGATAAAGAAGTATTGACCACTTATTCTCTAGAATATTCACTACTTTAGAGCAGGACACACTGTTCCTTCTTCATCTTGGTGTTCCTAATATCAAACTAGGGTGTGGCACATTCTGGGCTTTTTATGTTTTGAAGTAACAAAGTGTGGGTCATAAAGAGGAAATACTAAGATTTTTATACACCTTATGTTACCCGTGAAAATGAATTGAAATCCTTGAGGTCCTTTCGAGATTCCAGGATTCCACAGGAAGTTTGTATTGTTGCTTCCTCTGTAATATCATTAGTAGATTGTCTGTATGTGGCTAAAGTTCACCTGTACCCTGTTCAATCAATAGGACTTTATTCCCTAATGAGCTCTGCTAACTTCCCCATCTATTTAGCATTCCAACAATATAAAATTAAAAAAATAAAAGTATTACTTTTACAGTTTCCATTCTTATTGATGCTTTATATAAGAGTTTGATCTCACATTTAAAGCTTATTGTTTATTGCACAGGACGTATTGTCCATTTCTGAGGTTGTGAGTATGACACAAAATAAACTTACCTTGATTAAGCATATAAATTCTAAGACACTACAGTACCATCCCAGATGACAAAACTACACTTTTCAAAGTATTTGTAAGAAACACACACGTCACCTCCATATACATACACACACAATATATGTGCAGGAAATGATATTACAGACACTGTAATATTTCCATGCTCTACCTGAAAGAATAGTTCTCTCTTACATAATTCATCATTTTAAATTTGTTAATTACTTACATATAAGCTGAATATGCATTAATCGATTTTCCCCATTCCCTCTACCTCATGTAGTTAATAGTTATATATGACCATTTTGGTTTTTCCAAATCTATTTATTGATTTTTATTGTGATAAGAAACATATCATGAGATCAATACCCTTGACCAATATTTAAGTATATAATACAGTAATTATGATTAAAGCACAATATTTTATAACAAATCTCTACAACTCAATCATCTTGCAGAAGTGAAGCTTCCTATCAATTGAATACAATTGACTTTAATGGACACATTAGCCAGTTTTTGTTTTGTTTTGTTTTTTTAGAAAGAAGGGTAAGAGAAAGATGAAAAGAAATATTTATTTTCCCCCCAGATTATTTATTTATTTACTCTTGAGAGACACAGAGAGAGGCAACATAGGCAGAGGGAGAAGCAGGATCCTGCAACGAGCACAAAGCAGGACTCAATCCCAGGACCCCAGGATCACAACCTGAGCTCAAACACTGAGCTCAAACACTAAGCTATCCAGGTGTCCCACAGTCCCACATTAGCCACATTAGCCATTTGATTGACTTTCACCATAGAATGCCTTTTTCTTGTAAAATTGAATCTCCTTTTTACCCTTTCATCCTTCTATTAATCCTGGTCTGATCCCATCTCATCATCTGTTTTGGCACATTTAAATCTTATCTCCAGTGTGTCATTCATATGCAGGTTTTTGCTGGTTAACTATTTATGAATTTACCTGAACAAAATGACATAATTTTGCAGGTATTTAAATTAATGTATATTATATGCCAAATGTCTCTTTCTGCAAGTTGACTTAGAAATTGGACAGGTACGGATGCCTGGGAGGCTCAGCGGTTGAGCATCTGCTTTTGGCTCAGCGCATGGTCCCAGGGTCCTGACATCCAGTTCCACATTGGGCTCCCTACAGCTCCCTACCAGCTTCTCCCTCTGCCTATGTCTCTGCCTCTCTCTGTGTCTGTCATGAATAAATAAATAAAATCTTAAAAAAAAGAAGTAGGACAGATGTAGAAGTCAATTTCTAAATATTTACTGAATTCATCTAGTTTTGCTTTTCCTTTGAAGGAATACATAGCAAAGTTTAATGCTGATAGGAACCACATGGTATGATCAATTAAGAGAAGATATTGCATAATTTTTCCCACATTCTTTGTCCTCAATATTTGACATTTTGTTCTTCAAGCTATGGGTCAAGGGATTCAATGTGGGTATTAGAAGGGTCAAAATAGGGACACCACTTTCAATATCAAAGGAATGACTGGACTCGGGTTGCACATACATAAATATCAAAGTCCCATAGGACACTGTGGCCAGTATCAGGTGAGACCCATAGGTGGGAAGAGCCTTGTGTCTACCCTCTGGTGAGTTCAACCTATGATGGCTAGCAGGATCATTAGGTAAGACACAGAACTATGAGAAGGAAAAAAAAAATCCAATTAAAAACTGAGAAAATAAAAAAAAATCATCAATTCAATTTTATGCTTATTTGAGCAGAGCAAAGATAACAAGGGGAGACTGTCATAGTATAAATGACTGATGATATTGTGGCCACAGAAGCATATGTATTTTTTTGTCTGCCTTCTGTCAGGTGATGTGCTGTTATAGGTAGTTCTAGATTGCTCATTCTCATGTCTGTGGACAGATCCATTTTATGAATACATCACAAATTAGTTATTCATTGTGCTCTGATAAAATGTTAGAATTTGTCTCAATTTGTTGTTTAATGACTAGGGATATAAATATTCCATTTCATCTGATTTTGGTGAGCATGAAACTTACTTTTTCACATCGTTGGGTTATAAAAAATGAAATTTGGATTTTTGTAATGTATTCATGAAAGAGAATTATTTACACATTATAAAAAATATTGCCCTGATACACAGACATATTTCCTGAAAATGGTAGTTAAAAACAGCTACTCCCACAGCCTTCATATCCACACTACTATTTAATCGAGATCAGTTTAATCTTGGATGTATTTCTATTTGGGTATATCCTTCATACTGAAATTTTTGAGTAGTAAGATATACATATCATCATTAATAAATACTACCTGATGAGTTTGCAGTTTTTATATTGATGTGCATTCCTATTAGCAGTGCAAATACTTAGGGTTGTTTACTATCCTTGTCTACATTCAGTATTTTCCATCATTTTCTTTTTTGCCTGTGAAAATGTGCATGGCATCATTGTGGTTTTAGTTTGTATTATTCTAATGCGGAATGCAATTGAAAGCCTTATATTTCTTTAATGGCAATTTAGATATTTTCTTTGAAATATGATTGTTAATAATATCATTTGTCACCTTTGTATTGTATTTCATATAAATTCTTTATGGATTTGTAAGAGGTACATTTATGTTTGGAATATGAATCCCTTCTCAGCTCTTTGTCTGATTCTGTAGGTATGATAAAAGTATCCTCTTCCACTATGAGAGTTTATTTTTTATCATAATTAATTTTTTAAGATTTTATTTATTTATTCATGAGAGACAGAGAGAGAGGCTGAGGCATAGGCAGAAGGAGAAGCAGGTTCCAAGTGGGAGCCCGATGTGGGACTCGATCCCAGGGCCCCAGGATCACAAGCTGAGCCAAAGGGAGATTTTCAACCACTGAGCCACCCAGGTACCCTTCACATTATTAATTTTAGCCAACAGAATTTCTTAAGATAGTTCAATTGATCATTTAAAATCTTAGATAGCTATTGGTTTTTGTGTTCTGTTTAAAATGATGTACATATTTAATATCACAAATATGTCCCACTATGTTTCCTTTTAAACGCTGTTTGCATTTCACAATTAGATCTTTAATCCAAGTGGAAGTGAGTCTCCATAGGGTCTGGCTACAAGTCCAGATTCTTTTTCTCTCCCCCCCCCAATAAATATACAAATTACTTAATAGCATCTATTGAAAAGATCATTCTTTCTCATTTAGAAAACAGGGATGAATCTATCATAAGTTAGGTCACAATCTATGTGTGGATCTGTTTCTAACATCACTCTTGTATTCTATTAATCAATTAGTCTGATTTTGGAAAAGATTTTCTTTCTTTCTTTTATTGAAGTATAGTTGACACACAATGTCACATTCTTTTCAGAAATCCAACACAGTTAATGAACATGTTTATACATTCTGTTGTACTCACTGCAAGTAGCTACCACCTGTCACCATGCTGTGCTATTACAATACTATTGACTGTATTTCCTATGCTGTACCTTATGCCCCATAACTTACTCATTCCATAACTGGAAGTCTGTGTCTTCCCTTCCCATTTATCTCGTACCCATTTATCCCTGCCCTCTGGCAAGTATCAGTTTGTTGTTGGTATTTATGGGTCTGTTTCTGCTTTTTGTTGGTTTATTTGTTTTGTTTTTAGATTCTTTAAGTGAATTCAAAATGTATTTCTATTTGTCTGATTTGTTTCTCTTAGTATAATACCCTCTATGTCCATCTGTGTCATCACAAATGGCAAGATCTTATCCTTTCTTTTTTAAAAGAATTTGTATATTCTTTTATTGGAGTTCGATTTGCCAACATATAGTATAACACCCAGTGCTTATCCCATCAAGTGCCCCCCTTAGTGCTTGTCACCCAGTCACCCCAGCCCCGTGTTCAACTCCCCTTTCACTATCCTTTGTTCATTTCCCAGAATTAGGACTGTCTCATGTTTTGCCACCCTCTCTGATTTTTCCCACTCAATTTCAGTCCTTTCTGCTGATTTTTTAATGTTGCTCACTATTTTTTATATTCCCTGTATGAGTTAAACACAAAAGCATAAGATACATATGAATAAACCTAACCAAAGAGATAAAGGATCTATCCCCTAAACACTACAGAACACTTATGAAAAGAATTGAGGAAGACACAAAGAGATGGAAAAATATTCCATGCTCATGGATTGGCAGAATTAATATTGTGAAAATGTCAATGTTACCCAGGGCAATTCACACGTTTAATGCAATCCCTATCAAAATACCATGGACTTTCTTCAGAGAGTTGGAACAAATCATCTTAAGATTTGTGTGGAGTCAGAAAAGACCCTGAATAGCCAGGGGAATATTAAAAAAGAAAACCATAGATGAGGGCATCACAATGCCAGATTTCAAGTTGTACTACAAAGCTCTGATCATCAAGACAATGTGGTACTGGCACAAAAACAGACACATAGATCAATGGAACAGAATAAAGAATCCAGAAATGTGCCCTCAACTCTATGGTCAACTAATATTCCACAAAGCAGGAAAGACTATCCACTGGAAAAAGTCTCTTCAATAAATCTGCCATGTGGACAGCCACATGCAGAAAAATGAAACTAGACCATTCTCTTGCACTATATACAAAGATAAACTCAAAATGGATGAAAGATCAAATGTGAGACAAGATTCCATCAAAATCCTGGAGGAGAGCAAGGCAACACCCTTTATGAACTTGGCCACAGCAACTTCTTGCAAGATACATCTATGAAGGCAAGGGAAACAAAAGCAAAAATGAATTATAGGGACTTCATCAAGATAAAAAGTTTCTGCACAGCAAAAGAAACAGTCAACAAAACTAAAAGACTACCTACAGAATGGGAGAAGGTATTTGCAAATGACCTATCAGATAAAGGGCTAGTATCCAAGATCTATAAAGAACTTATTAAACTCAACAGCAAAGAAACAAACAATCCAATCCTGCAATGGGCAAAAGACATGAACAGAAATTTCACCAAAGAAAACCTACACATGGCCAAGAAGCCCATGAGAAAATGCTCCGCATCACGAGCCATCAGAGAAATACAAATCAAAGCCACAATGAGATACCACCTCACACCAGTGAGAATGATGAAAGTTAACAAAACAGGAAACAACAAATGTTGGAGAGGATGTGGAGACAGGGGAACCCCCTTGCACTGTTGGTGGGAATGTGAACTGGTACCGCCACTCTGGAAAACTGTGTGAAGGTTCCTCAAAGAGTTAAAAATAGACCTGCCTTATGACCCAGCAATTGCACTGCTGGGGATTTACCCCAAAGATACAGATGCAGTGAAAGACCGAGACACCTGCACCCCAATATTTATAGCAGCAATGTCCACAATAGCGAAACTGTGGAAGTAGCCTCAGTGTCCATTGAAAGATGAATGGATAAAGAAGATGTGTAGATAGATGATAGATAGATGATAGATAGATAGATAGAGTAGAATATATATAATAGAATATTACTCAGTCACTAGATCTCTTCCTTTTATACGACCGAATAGTATCCCATTCTATACATATTCCATATCTTCTTTTTTAAAAGATTTTATTTATTTATTTATTTATTCATAAGAAACACAGAGAGGAGAGAGAGAGAGAGAGTCAGAGACACAGGCAGAGGGAGAAGCAGGCTCCATGCCGGAAACCTGAGGTGGGACTCCATCCTGGGTCTCCAGGATCACACCGTGGGCTGAAGGCGGCGCTAAACCACTGAGCTACCCGGGTTGCCCTCCACATCTTATTTACCCAATCATCTATCAAAGGCTATTTGGGTTCCTTCTGTATCATGGATACTGTAAATAATATTGCAATGGACCTAAGCATGCACATATCCTTTCAAATTAGCATCTTTTTTAATAAATTAATTTTTATTGGTGTTCAATTTACCAACATACAGAATAACACCCAGTGCTCATCCCGTCAAGTGTCCCCCTCAGTGCCCGTCACCCATTCACCCCCACCCCCCTCCTCCTCTCCTTCCACCACCCCTAGTTCGTTTCCCAGAGTTAGGAGTCTTTATGTTCTGTCTCCCTTTCTGATATTTCCCACACGTTTCTTCACTCTTCCCCTATATTCCCTTTCACTATTATTCATATTCCCCAAATGAATGAGAACATACACTGTTTGTCCTTCTCCGATTGACTTACCTCGGTGTCCATCGAAAGATGAATGGATAAAGAAGATGTGGTTTATGTATACAATGGAATATTACTCAGTCATTAGAAACGACAAATACCCACCATTTGCTTCAACGTGGATGGAACTGGAGGGTATTATGCTGAGTGAAGTAAGTCGAATTAGCATCTTTATGTTCTTTGGCTAAATACACAGAGTGAAATTACTCGATCATATGGTATTTCTATTTTTAAATTTTAGAGGAACATCTATATTACTCCTTAGGGACTTTGACAACTAGGAAAATGTTTTCTTAATTACTAAACCTTTGATACAGGTAATAAGGGCAGCCGGGGTGGCTCAGCAGTTTAGCGCCACCTTCAGTCCAGGGCGTGATCCTGGAGACCCTGGATGGAGTCCCCATGTTGGGTTCCCTGCATGGAGCCTGCTTCTCCTTCTGCCTGTGTCTCTGTCTCTCTTTCTGTGTATCTCACGAATAAATAAATAAAAATCTTTAAGAAAAGAAATAGGTAATGAAATCTGGTAGTGGAACTCCTGCCACTTTATTTTCCTTCTTCTAGACTATCTTTATATTTTAGGCATTTTGCCTTTCTGAGTAAATTTTAGAGTCAGCTCCATCATTCTAAAATAAAGAAGAAAAGACAAAGAGGAATGAAGAAATGAAGGAAGAATTAAAAAATTAAAATAGTTCAAAAAATAATTTTAAAACCTAATCTAGTTTTACAAAAGACATTCATAACTTTTTTTGGAATACCTCTATGTTCTTTCTTCTTCTAAGATAGTCTAGATCCTTTGCATTTACACATGATTCTTAAAATCAACATGAGTATCCAAAATACTGTTGGATCTTGAATGTCACTGTATTAAATGCATTGAATAATTTAGGGGAAACTAACCACAAGACAATTATTCATCCAAACAATGGTATGGTATATGTAACATTATGTCTTCCTTAATAATTCAAGGTTTTGTAGTTTCCAGTAGGAAAATAATGCCAATCCTTCATTAAAATTTTTCTAAGGTATTATACAGTTTTATTTCAATTAAATTATTAGTTTAAAATTATATTTTTATGGGTTTTTTTTTTGCTAAGTTGTAGTAAAACAAACAAAAACATAAAAACCCCAGATGTCTTAAATGCTGACCTTATATGCACCAATCTTGCAAAACTCAGGTATTATTTCTAATGTTTCAGAAATAAGCAATTTTGAATTGTTGCTGTACACATTTATGCTACCTAAAATAATTACATTTTTATTTCTGCTTTCCTAAGCATACACAGGCTCACATATCAACACTTAACAGGCTGAGATGCAACCCACCACAATAGGATAAAGTTAAAGTGTTAGTTCTTAAGGCAGACATTGTTGATTATTCATTGATGTGCATATTCCTTACACAAAGAACATTAAGTTCCATCTTCTCTGTGCCATATGCCAGTATGGTGGGCATATTTATTTCATATTTAATAAAAGACATAAAACAACTATGAAAAAGAGATTATCACGGTGCGATGCATTTAAAAGCAGCCACTCTGGAAAACTGTGTGGAGGTTCCTCAAAGAATTAAAAATAGACCTGCCCTATGACCCAGCAATTGCACTGTTAGGGATTTACCCCAAAGATTCAGATGCAATGAAACGCCGGGACACCTGCACCCCGATGTTTCTAGCAGCAATGTCCACAATAGCCAAACTGTGGAAGGAGCCTCGGTGCCCATCGAAAGATGAATGGATAAAGAAGATGTGGTTTATGTATACAATGGAATATTCCTCAGCCATTAGAAACGACAAATACCCACGATTTGCTTCAACGTGGATGGAACTGGAGGGTATTATGCTGAGTGAAGTAAGTCAATCGGAGAAGGACAAACAGTGTATGTTCTCATTCATTTGGGGAATATGAATAATAGTGAAAGGGAATATAAGGGAAGGGAGAAGAAATGTGTGGGAAATATCAGAAAGGGACACAGAACATAAAGACTTCTAACTCCGGGAAATGAACTAGGGGTGGTGGAGGGGGAGGAGGGCGGGGGGTGGGGGGGAATGGGTGACGGGCACTGAGGGGGACACTTGACGGGATGAGCACTGGGTGTTATTCTGTATGTTGGTAAATTGAACACCAATAAAAATTAATTTATTAAAAAAATAAAATAAAATAAAACAAACAGAGCAAACCAAAACTTGCCTTCAGTTGCAAAATAAGTACTTGGTAATGTGGGAACAGTGGTCTGGACTTGTCTTAGCACTTAAACCAAAGCTGGCATGAGAAGAATGATCACTACTGGAATACCTATGAGTTGAAAACAGGAAAAGCATTTCTAGCTTTCCACGACTTCTACACATTACTCCTTTCTAAGGCCAATGACATGTCCTAAACAGAAGTCTGTAACCTATTTTATTACAGGTACTGCCTATATTGAACTCTACATTGGCGGTTTATGCAGGTTTTTCCAAATTCTATGCAGGGCACCTTTTACCTCTTTGTTCCTTAGGCTGTAGATCATGGGATTCAGCATAGGGATTATCAAAGTGTAAAATATAGAGGCGATTTTATCAGTATCAAAGGAATGACTGGATTTGGGCTGCACGTACATGAAGAAGAGAGTGACATACAATACAACAACCACCATCAGGTGGGATCCACAGGTGGAGAAGGCCTTGTGCCTGCCCTCTGCAGAGTTCATGCTAAGGATGGCCATAAGGATGAGGATGTAGGACACAAGCACTATGAGAAGGGAGGAAATCAAATTAAATGCTGAAAAGATCAGTATTATCAACTCAATGTCACGTGTGCTTGAACACAGTAAAGTTAACAAAGGAAGATTGTCACAGTAAAAATGTCTAATGACATTATGTCCACAGAAGGATGCCATAAAAATCTTGATGGTGATTATCAGAGAGAGACAGGCACTGTAGACATAAGGGATTGCTACTAGCACCCAGCACACCCTTTGTGACATAACAACAGTGTAGAGCAGAGGGTTACAGATGGCCACATAGCGGTCATAGGCCATTGCTGACAGAATGAACAGCTCACTGATGATGAACAAGATGAAGAAAGCCAGCTGGGTAGCACACCAGTTATAGGGGATCGTATTTTGATCAGCTACAAAATTTACTAACATTTTGGGTGCCACAGCTGATGAGTAGCCAAGATCAATGAAAGCCAGGTGTCTGAGGAAGAAGTACATGGGTGTTTGGAGCCTGGAGTCCACCTTGGTGAGGATGATCATGCCCAGGTTGCCCACCACTGAAACTGTGTAGATGATGAGGAAAAGCCCAAAGAAGGGAACCTGCAGCTCAGGACGGTTGGTGATTCCCATTAGGATGAATTCTGTTAACACTGTTAGATTTTGTCTGTTCATCCAGGTCATTAAGTGAAATTGCTGTGGGAACAACCATCACAAGAGTCACTGGGTATCAGGAGACAACATCTGTGGATCAGATTGGTCCAATTTTTTAGATGGGTTAATTTAAATAAGACTCACCTCCATCACTGAATCTGGCACCAAAAATAAGAGGTGTTGGCAGTGGCGGTGCCTGTGGAGATTCCCGGAGACTGCAAGATTTCCCAGAATTACTTCTTTCAGCTTGCTAAAGAAGGAGTAGGAGAGGGAGCTTAGTTTTAAGGTTGTTCAGTGGACTGATATAGGCAAGTTGGCAAAGAGAACGGTCCCTAAGTCACCTGTCCCCACCAATTTACCTAGATAACTTTCAAATCATCCCGAAAACCTACGAATTAGGCCTGAGATTTAAAGAGACAACAGCTGAAATGCTGCAGTGAGGAGAGTTTGTGCTTCTATCAAGGTAGGAAGATGGACAAAAAAATAAAGAAATAGAAAAGCATCCAAGGGGGAGGGGCCCTGTGATGGGCCGGCTAAGGCAGAGCGGCGAGTGTCCCTGGGACAGGAAAGCCCAGGCCTGGAGAAACAGGAGCTTCACCAATCTTCCCAGACGGAAAGGCGCTAGCAGGGACCTCGGGCAGGATCCCAGGAGGGGCGGGGATGCCCTCAGGCTCCTAGGGGCAGTAACAGTGGACCTGCTTCCGGGGGAGAGAGTCCCACACACCTCGGCTGAGCTCCCTAAAGGGCTGCAGCACACCCGGCAGCTCAGAGGCAGCTCCGCAGGGAGGGGGCTGCGCGACCCTGGAGCCCAGAGCACCGGGGAACACAGCCCTGGATCCGGCACTCCCCCAGGACAGGCAGATGCCAGGAGGACACAGGGCAGCAAGGACACTCCTGCGGCAGGGTGCCCTGAGCTGTGCAGGTCAGTGCCTCCCGCCCCTGGAGCATCCAGGACCCCATGGACTGGGAGCTGCAGTAGTTACTGTGGGAGCTGACTCCAGGGCTGGATAGCTAGCCACCACCACTGTTTTTGTTCCTCCTGGTGTCACCTTGTACCTGGGACTGAGCAGGGGCCCCACAGGATAGACAGCTCCCACTGAGCCATGCACCTAGCAGGGGGCTGGGCAGTTCCCCCAGGTGCACACACCTCAGAATCAGCACAGCAGTCCCCTCCCCCAGAAGACCAGCTGGAACAACAGGGGAAGAGAAAGTCCTTAACCAAGCAGCGCTGGAAAGTTCCAGGGGAATGGCGAGGGATTTACAGTATATAGAATCAGAGGATACTCCCCTTTGTTTTTTGTTTTCTATTTGTTTCCCCCTCCCTATTTTTTCTTTCATTTTCTCTTTTTTCCAGTACAACTTGTTTTTGGCCACTCTGCACTGAGCAAAATGACTAGAAGGAAAAACTCACCACAAAAAGAATCAGAAACAGTACTCTCTGCCACAGAGTTACAAAATTTGGATTACAATTCAATGTCAGAAACCCTATTCAGAAGCACAATTAGAAAGCTACTGGTGGCTCTAGAAAAAAGCATAAAGGATTCAAGAGACTGCACAACTGCATAATTTAGATCTAATCAGAAATTAGATCTAATCTAAATTTAAAATCAATTAAATGAGATGCAATCCAAACTGGAGGTCCTAACAACGAGGGTTAACGAGGTAGAAGAACAAGTGAGTGACATAGAAGATAAGTTGATGGGAAGGAAGGAAACTGAGGAAAAAAGAGAAAAACATTAAAAGATCATGAGAATAGGTTAAGGGAAATAAATGACAGCCTCAGAAGGAAAAATCTACGTTTAATTGGGATTCCAGAGGGTGGCAAAAGAGACAGAGGATCAGAAAGTGTATTTGAACAAATCATACCTGAGAACTTCCCTACCTTGGGAAGGGAAACAGGCATTCATATCCAGGAGATAGAGAGATCCCCCCTAAAATCAATAAAAACTGCTCAACCCCTCAACATTTAATAGTGAAACTTACAGAGTCCAAAGATAAAGAGAAGATCTTTAAAGCAGCAAGATATCCCTAACCTTCATGGGGAGAAGTATTAGATTAACAGCAAACCTCTCCACAGAGACCTGGCAGGCCAGAAAGGGCTGGCAGGATATATTCAGGGTCCTAAATGAGAAGAACCTGCAGCCGAGAATACTTTATCCAGCAAGGCTCTCATTCAAAATGGAAGGAGAGATAAAGAGCTTCCAAGACAGGCAGGAACTGAAAGAATATGTGACCTCCAAACCAGCTCTGCAAGAAATTTTAAGGGGGACTCTGTAAAAGATAGAGGAAGACCAAGAAAACAATCCACGAAAACAGGGACTGAATAGGTATTATGATGACACTAAATTCATATCTTTCAATAGTAACTCTGAATGTGAATGGGCTTAATGACCCCATCAAATGGTGCAGGGTTTCAGACTGGATACAAAAGCAAGACCCAACTATTTTCAGTCTACAAGAGACTTGTTTTAGACAGAAGGACACCTACAGCCTGAAAATAAAAGGTTGGAGAACCATTTACCATTCAAATGATCCTCAAAAGAAAGCAGGGGTAGGCATTATTATATCAGATAAATTAAAGTTTATCCCAAAGACTGTAGTAAGAGATGAAGAGGGACACTACATCATACTTAAAGGATTTATCCAACAAGAGGACCAAACAATCTTCAATATTTATGCCTCAAATGTGGGAGCTACCAAGTATATTGATCAATTAATAACCAAGTGAAGAAATACTTAGATAATAATACACTTAAACTTGATGACTTCAGTGTAGCACTTTCTACAATCTACAGATATTCTAAGCAGAACATCTCCAAAGAAACAAGAGCTTTAAATGATACACTGGACCAGATGGATTTCACCGATATTTACAGAACTTTACATCCAAATGCAACTGAATACACATTCTTCTCAAGTGCACGTGGAACTTTCTTCAGAATAGACCACATACTGGGTCACAAATCAGGTCTTAGGGGATCCCTGGGTGGCGCAGCGGTTTAGCGCCTGCCTTTGGCCCAGGGCACGATCCTGGAGACCCGGGATCGAGTCCCACGTCGGGCTCCCGGTGCATGGAGCCTGCTTCTCCCTCTACCTGTGTCTCTGCCTCTCTCTCTCTATGTGTGACTATCATAAATAAATAAAAAAAAATTAAAAAAAAAAACAAATCAGGTCTTAAATGATACCAAAAGATTGGATTGTACCCTGCATATTTTCAAACCACCATGCTTTGAAACTAAAACTAAATCACAAGAAGAAGTTTGGAAGGATTTCAAACACATGGAGGTTAAAGATCATCCTGCTAAAAGATGAAAGTGTCAACCAGGAAACTAGAGAAGAATTTAAAAGATTCATGGAAACTAGTGAGAATGGAGATACAACTGTTCAAAATCTTTGGGATACAGCAAAAGCAATCCTGAGGGGGGATATATCGCAATACAAGCATCCATCCAAAAACTAGAAAGAATTCAAATACAAAAGCTAACGTTGCACCTAAAGGAGCTGGAGAAGGAACAACAAATAAAACCTTCACCCAGCAGAAGAAGAGTTAATAAAGATTTGAGCAGAATTCAATGAAATAGAGACCAGAAGAACTGTGGAACAGATCAACAAAACCAGGAGTTGGTTCTTTGAAAGAATTAATAGGATAGATAAACCATTAGCCAACATTATTAAAAAGAAGAGAGAGAAGACTCAAATTAATAAAATCATGAATGAGAAAGGAGAGGTCACTACCAACACCAAGGAAATACAAATGATTTTAAAGACTTATTGTGAGCAGCTATATGCCAATAAATTAGGAAATCTAGAAGTAATGGATGCATTTCTAGAAAACCACAAACTACCAAAACTGAAACAAGAAGAAATAGAAAACCTGACCAGGCCAATAACCAGGGAGGAAATTGAAGCAGTCATCAAAAACCTCCCAAGACACAAAAGTCCAGGGCCAGATGGCTTCCCAGAGGAATTCTATCAAACATTTAAAGTAGAATCCATACCTATTCTACTAAAGCTGTTCTGAAAGAAAGAGATGGAGTACCTCTAAACTCATTCGATGAGGCCAGCATCACGTCAATTCCAAAACCAGACAAAGACCCCAAAAAGGAGAATTATAGATCAATATCCTGGATGAACACAGATGCAAACATTCTCAACAAGATACTAGCCAATAGGATCCAACAACACATTAAGAAAATTATTCACCATGACCAAGTGAGATTTATCACCTGGATGCAAGGCTGGTTCAACACTGGTAAAGCAATCGATGTGATTCATCATATCAGCAAGAGATAAACTAAGAACCATATGATCCTCTCATTAGATGCAGAGAAAGCATTTGACAAAATACAGCATCCATTCCTGATCAAAACTCTTCAGAGTGTAGGGATAGAGGGAACATTCCTCAGCATCTTAAAAGCCATCTACGAAAAGCCCACAGCAAATATCATTCTCAATGGGGAAACACTCGGAGCCTTTACTCTAAGATCAGGAATAAGACAGGGATGTCCACTCTCACCACTGCTATTCAACATAGTACTAGAAGTCCTAGCCTCAGCAATCAGACAACAAAAAGACATTAAAGGCATTCAAATTGGCAAATAAGTCAAACTCTCCCTCTTCGCCGATGACATGATACTCTACATAGAAAACCCAAAAGCCTCCACCCCAAGATTGCTAGAACTCATACAGCAATTTGGCAGTGTGGCAGGATACAAAATCAATGCCCAGAAATCAGTGGCATTTCTATACACGAACTCATATACATGAGACTGAAGAAAGAGAAACTAAGGAGTCAATCCCATTTACAATTGCACCCAAAAGCATAAGATACCTAGGAATAAACCTAATCAAAGAGATAAAGGATCTAGACCCTAAATACTACAGAACACTCCTAAAAGAAATTGAAGAAGACACAAAGAGATGGAAAAATATTCCATGCTTATGGATTGGGAGAATTAATATTTTGAAAATGTCAATGTTACCCAGGGCAATTTACACGTTTAATGCAATCCCTATCAAAATACCATGGACTTTCTTCAGAGAGTTGGAACAAATCATCTTAAGATTTATGTGGAATCAGAAAAGACCCCGAATAGCCAGGGGAATTTTAAAAAAGAAAACCATAGCTGGGGGCATCACAATGCCAGATTTCAGGTTGTACTACAAAGCTGTGGTCAAGACAGAGTGGTACTGGCACAAAAACAGACACATAGACCAATGGAGCAGAATAAAGAATCCAGAAGTAGACCCTCAACTTTATGATCAACTAATATCTGACAAAGGAGGAAAGACTATCCATTGGAAAAAAGACAGTCTCTTCAATAAATGGTGCTGGGAAAATTGGACATCCACATGCAGAAGAATGAAACTAGACCACTCTCTTACACCAGACACAAAGATTAACTCAAAATGGATGAGTGATCTAAATGTGAGACAAGATTCCATCAGAATACTAGAGAACAAAGGCAACACCCTTTTTGAACTTGGCCACAGCAACTTCTTGCAAGATATATCCATGAAGGCAAGGGAAACAAGAGCAAAAATGAATTATTTGGACTTCATCAAGATAAAAAGCTTCTGCACAGCAAAAGAAACAGTCAACATAACTAAAAGACAACCTACAGAATGGGAGAAGATATTTGCAAATGATGAATGAATAAAGAAGATGTGGTCTAGTATACAATGGAATATTACTCAGCCATTAGAAATGACAAATACCCACCATTTGCTTCAACGTGGATGGACCTGGAGGGTATTATGCTGAGTGAAATAACTCATTCAGAAAAGGACAAACATTATATGGTCTCATTAATTTGGGAATATAAAACATAGTGAAAGGGAAAAAAGGGAAAGGAGATAAAATGAGAAAATGTCAGTGAGGATGACAAACATGAGAGACCCCTAACTCTAGGAAATGAACAAGGGGTAGTAGAAGGGGAGGTGGGCAGGGGCTTGGAGGGCTTGGTAATGGGCACTGAGGAGGGCACTTGATGGGATGAGCACTGGGTTTTATTCTATATGTTGGCAAATTGAACTCCAATAAAAAAAACCTAAAAGAAAAAAACTAAAAAAAATTAGAGATGCTATAGCCTAAGACATACAGTAGTCAGTTTATTTTTTGTGCTGTTTGCTCACTATCATTACCAAGTCAATACTGTCTGTTTATGGTCTGTCAACAGGTATCATTAGACACATCTGGTCTTAAGTGGTAATCCTGATATCTTTTTAGATATGCTTTTACTTATCTATAATTGGATAACACATCATAGCTAGGAAAGTATTCTAATATAAGTAAAAGCCTTTGCTTCTCGTCCTTGAAATTTTATCCCAACCTTTGTCCCAAAGAAAACCATGATTAACTCATGCAGTAGACTTTGGTTTACTTTTCTCATTATAGCTCTGCATATTTAAGACCATTCTCTTTCCACCATTCATATCATTTTTAAAACTGTATTTTCAGGATGCCTGGGTGGCTTAGCGGTTGAGCATCTGTCTTTGGCTCAGGGCATGATATTGGGGTTCTGGGATTGAGTCCCACATCAGGCTCCCTGTGAGGAGTCTGCTTCTCTCTCTGCCTTTGTCTCTGCCTCTCTGTTAGTCATTCATAACTAAGTAAATAAAATCTTTAAAAAAATAAAACTGTATTCTCATTCTATTATACTTTTATGGGTTTTAAAGAGTGTTTATAATTTGTATATAATAGACAATAATTTAGCACTTTTACAGAGGTCCCAACTAGTGCATTCTAATGCACATAGATATCTTTTATTTTCCATAGAGTAGTGCATGTGGAAACTCAGCACTTGGGTGTTGACTCTTTCAGTGTGTGATTTGTATTTGTTGATGTATCACCTAAAATCATCCAGTAAGCTGCTATATATGTACTTACCCTACCAAGAAAAATATCACACCAACACTGGGTGTGCTATCTCAAATTCAATACAGGCTGGCAAATCACATTGCCTGAAGCAGATGAATGAAAGACATAGTTGTGGGAAATGAGGGGAAAGGCATACAGCATGATTCAGTAGAAGTATTTACTTTGTATTTGTTTAAATGACTGGATCAGGACAAATGATTACTTGATCCAGATAAAACCATCAGGGAATGGCTTTGGGAGAAGAATTCACTTATATATTTTAATTTAAATCCTATTCTTACACCTTTATTTCATCCTCTTTCAACTATAGGTGAAATGTTTCATGAAAACTCATTTTATTTAAGGATTGCACTTTAGCTACCTCTTCTTTTCCAAGTCTGTTTTCCTTCAGATTGTTTTCAAAAGTAGGTACTTCCAAAGTTTTACGGGAAAAAAAAATCATCTGATTTCATAACAAAGTCTTCTAGAGTATAAAAAAATGAGGACTACATTGTGACTCATTCTAGGAGGCCCTAAATCCTGATTTAAACATACACATACTTGTATATGCAAATTATAATATTTTGTTACTTATATATGTTAAAGCTCACTAAATTTTTGGGCCTATAATTTCACTTATGCAGCTGTAAAACTGTAAACAATATTAATATATCATTGATATATGTATAAAAATGTCTAAGAGTCATAAAACACTTTTCAAGCTGAGTTGTTCCTATGTTTGGCTGGACCGTTTTCTTCTGGAAAACCTGGAATTAGAATTTACCACATCATCAGAAAGAATTAGGGGATAAATGAGCATCTGAATAGATGATCAGTTAATACCAGTTAGAATGGACAAAAGCAACTAAAATTAAGAATAAAAGTGAAATCCCATATTGATGGAATATTTTATAGAAACAAAACCTACTCCTAAAAAGAGAAAAATTCAAACCCTTTGGGGATGCATTATAGAAGTCCTAAATAAATTAACAGAAACTCAATGTTCCTGGATTGTACAACCTGATGTGATAAAATGTTACTTGTGCTGAAATTGGTCTATTTGTTCAATGACCTTACAATCAAAAATCACTAAGGATATTTATAGATTTTGATATTGATTTCAAATGCATTTTGAAAATGCAAACTGTTAAGAAGAAGCAAGACACTTTTGAAGGGACTTGTTTTACCAGATAATAAAACTTTTGCTGGATTTCTTGAGATGATATGGTAGACATCAATGAAAAAGAATGGGAACCTCGGGAAAAGACCCATGCATGCAAAGAACTGAAACTGTGGGTGACCACGAACTAGCTGGAGTAACTGAACCAAACCAGGCCCGGGCTTGCATCCCTCATTCACTCAAAAGACTCAGGAGCCTAAAGGGTGAATAGTTGGTAGATGCTTGAGAAGGGGCTTGAGCAATGGTTCTCAGGGCTCGCTTGTACGTGATCGCCCACATAACACAATAGATAAAACTTATTCTGACCTGGTCATAAATGTAAATAAGGGTCTGTGCTGTCCTTGCTGGTCTGTTTACCATACCTAACATTCCTTTGAAGTATGCACATCTGGAGCAACAAGCTTATCTATTTACCAATGTCTTCTGGCACCTGTGAGTCTGTCTTGCATGCTGAGAAAGGGGAACTTTGGAGGGTTTCACAAACCAGTTAAAAAATAAACACCTTCTTGGCTTTGTTTTGCTCATGCTATAAAATGTTGTAAAACCTTGAATAAAGCTGGCACTGCTTGGACGTCATCCACTGTGTCCCTCCTGTCCCCATCTCTTTGCTTTTCTTTTATTTTCCTCATCCCCTTACCCTCAGGACCCTGATCGTGTTGCCACAGCGTGCACAACATGTAATATATGAGAAAAGTGGCATATCAGGACAGGCATGAAAAAATGGTCTTCATTGGATCTGGGGAAGGTAATTATCTCTACAAAGGATGATGAACTTGGATGTTCTGTTCATCCACACAAAAATCAACTGTAGACTTGTCAGGACATAATGTTCGATATTCATAACCTTAAAACAAAAAGCTATGGATGCCCTTAAAAAAGGAAATTTCCAAAATATAGAATAGTAATTTAACATTATTTTGGCAGATGAAACTACTTCACAAAATTTGCTCTGTCCAAAAACCTATTCAAATTAACAAAATATTCACAGCGAAGCAATTTGAAACATCCATTAGCAGCAATCAAACAAACAAAAAACTCTAATGCTTTAAGATACAAAAATTATACCCCAAAGGACTATTCCATAGCAGTTTGTAGAGTTGGCAAATCTCTTCATCTCAACGTGCATTTTACTGTGATTTTTACAAATGCCTTCAGTTCTCCTGAAACTCATTTGAGTGAATATTTATGTGGTACTCCTTCCCCCAGTCCTACCCAAGCACTGTCTGGAAAAAGTAAGGGAGTTGAGCATCAAACCTGACTCTTATCAGATGGAAGCAGGAACTCAGAGCTGTTCCAGGGCCTGGGGTTAGACAGGGAGCCCATGGGTGCGAATACTTAACCTCAATCAATATTCTATAAGTTTTTGTAAATAGCCTCAGCAGAGATTAATGGGTCCAATTGAGAACACTGCAATCCCATTAAAAGGAGAGAGGGGTCCAGAGGGGAGGGAAGGACAGATGAGGATCCTAAGCTGAGGTTGCCAAAGTGCTTACTCCTCCTTCCTGATGTTTATTGTCTAGAATCTCAATCTAAATGTAGAAATAATCAGAAATAGAAATGAGGTCCCTTACCACCTTCAGAGAACATACTAATAGTGGTAAACATATATCCTTACTCCAGGAAATCTAGTTAGGAAAAGAGATGAGTAATATATATGATGTACTAGTTGGCATTGGTGACAATACTCATATGTGTCCTTTAAATAGAACAAGGAAGGGGGATCCCTGGGTGGCGCAGCGGTTTGGCGCCTGCCTTTGGCCCAGGGCGCGATCCTGGAGACCTGGGATCGAATCCCGCATCGGGCTCTCGGTGCATGGAGCCTGCTTCTCCCTCTGCCTGCGTCTCTGCCTCTCTGCCTCTCTCTCTCTCTCTCTCTCTCTCTCTCTGACTATCATAAATAAACAATAAAAAAATTTAAATAGAACAAGGAGGGAAGTCTAGGTGGCTCAGGGGTTTAGTGCTGACTTCAGCCCAAGGCATGATCCTGGAGACCCGGGATCCAGTCCCACGTCGGGCTCCCTGCATGGAGTCTGCTTCACCCTCTGACTGTGTCTCTGCCTCTCTCTCTCTCTCTCTCTCTCTCTCTCTCTGTCTCTCATGAATAAATAAATAAAATCTTAAAAAAAATTGAACAAGGAATCAAGAATCATCACTGCAGGTAATTCAGCAATAATAATCGGTGGCAGCTACTCACCTTAAGTGGTGACTGGCTTCCTATTTTCTTGTGTGATTACCAGCTTGACTACAGTCGGAAGAATTTATGAGCATCTCCTTTATTTGAGACACTCCTCTGGGAACTTGAAAGCAATTCTTGGTTATTCCCAAAGCATCTGAGAGCAGGAAATGATGTCACTAATCTTTGCTAATTATTTCGTGAGTTTTATTTCCCTATTGAGGTAATTATATATATATATATATAATTTTATGTATATATAATTTTATGTATATAATTATATATTATATATATAATAAATATATAACTGCTTCTTATTTGCTATTTTTGTTGTCTTCACTGAAATATCTGCTTTTAAATAGATCATTTCTCAGATACATGCTTTATTCATCTAGAAATTACAGACTTTCAGCATTTTCCACAAAAGTTTCTTCCATGTGTTATATCTGAGGATTAACAAAACTATTTAAACATGTCCTATAGTGTGTTAGAAGGTTCAGAAGGAATAAAAATTATGAATATATATGTAACTCCTATTTTTTTCTTTTTCTAATCTAAGGGCTAAAATTGAGTTAATGATACTATAATTCCACACCCGAGGTGCATACTGAAACTAATTTCCCGTGTCCGCTTCTAGTT
The DNA here is from genome assembly GCF_905146905.1 of Nyctereutes procyonoides. Taxonomy (NCBI): domain Eukaryota; kingdom Metazoa; phylum Chordata; class Mammalia; order Carnivora; family Canidae; genus Nyctereutes; species Nyctereutes procyonoides. The sequence continues at coordinate 374,491 of NW_026575112.1, forward strand.
CTCTTCCCCATGGGTACCTCTTTTACAAAAGCTGATATATGTCTTTAAAATGGAATATAGCTTTATAAAGTAAAATAACGTATGTTTTAAAGTGCACAATATGTTATATATAACTCATTCAGATATCTAATGGTTTTCACTCAACTATCTGTTTTTGAATTATATTCATTTTATTACGTTAATATAACTGAATTATATTCATTTTATGCATACCAATATTTTGCTTACTCTGAATAAAATTACTACACTCTCATTCTACCCCCCATTTACTATAGGTTTGCTCTAATAGGCATTTAGAGAGATACCGACCTTTGTTTTTTTTTTAATATATAAATTAATTTTTATTGGTGTTCAATTTACCAACATACAGAATAACACCCAGTGCTCATCCCGTCAAGTGTCCCCCTCAGTGCCCGTCACCCATTCACCCCCACCCCCCACCCTCCTCCCCTTCCACTACCCCTAGTTATTTCCCAGAGTTAGGAGTCTTTATGTTCTGTCTCCCTTTCTGATATTTCCCACACATTTCTTCTCCCTTCCCTTATATTCCCTTTCACTATTATTCATATTCCCCAAATGAATGAGAACATACACTGTTTGTCCTTCTCCGGTTACTGTGGCCAAGTTCAAAAAGGGTGTTGCCTGAGTTCTCCTCTGGGATTTTGATGGAATCTTGTCTCACATTTAGATCTTTCATCTATTTTGAGTTTATCTTTGTGTATGGTGCAAGAGAGTGGTCCAGTTTCATTCTTCTGCATGTGGATGTCCAATTTTCCCAGCACCATTTATTGAAGAGACTGTCTTTCTTCCAGTGGATCGTCTTTCCTCCTTTATCGTATATTAGTTGACCATAAAGTTCAGGGTCCACTTCTGGGTTCTCTATTCTGTTCCATTGATCTATATGTCTGTTTTTGTGCCAGTACCACACTGTCTTGATGAACACAGCTTTGTAGTACAACCTGAAATCTGGCATTGTGATGCCCCCAGATATGGTTTTCTTTTTTAAAATTCCCCTGGCTGTTTGGGGTCTTTTCTGATTCCACACAAATCTTAAAATAATTTGTTCTAAGTCTCTGAAGAAAGTCCATGGTACTTTGATAGGGATTGCATTATACGTGTAAATTGCCCTGGGTAACATTGACATTTTCACAATATTAATTCTGCCAATCCATGAGCATGGAATATTTTTCCATCTCTTTGTGTCTTCCTCAATTTCTTTCAGAAGTGTTCTATAGTTTTTAGGGTATATTTTGAGAACCATTTGAATGGTAAATGGTTCTCCAACCTTTTATTTTCAGGTTGTAGGTGTCCTTCTGTCTAAAATGAGTCTCTTGTAGACAGCAAATAGATGGGTCCTGTTTTTTTATCCAGTCTGAAACCCTGCGCCTTTTGATGGGGTCATTAAGCCCATTCACGTTCAGAGTTACTATTGACAGATATGAGTTTAGTGTCATCATGATATCTATTTAGTCCTTGTTTTTGTGGATTGTTCCACTGAACTTCTTCTTAAAGGGGAGTTTTAAGAGTCCCCCTTAAAATTTCTTGCAGAGCTGGTTTGGAGGTCACATATTCTTTCAGTTCCTGCCTGTCTTGGAAGCTCTTTATCTCTCCTTCCATTTTGAATGAGAGCCTTGCTGGATAAAGTATTCTTGGTTGCATGTTCTTCTCATTTAGGACCCTGAATATATCCTGCCAGCCCTTTCTGGCCTGCCACGTCTCTGTGGAGAGGTCTGCTGTTACCCTAATATTCCTCCCCATGAAAGTCAGGGACTTCTTGTCTCTTGCTGCTTTAAGGATCTTCTCTTTATCTTTGGAATTTGCAAGCTTCACTATTAGATGTCGAGGTGTTGAACGGTTTTTATTGATTTTAGGGGGGGATCTCTCTATTTCCTGGATCTGAATGCCTGTTTCCCTTCCCAGATTGGGAAAGTTTTCAGCTAGGATTTGTTCAAATACATATTCTGGCCCTCTGTCCCTTTCGGCGCCCTCGGGAACCCCAATTAAACGTAGGTTTTTCTTCCTTAGAGTGTCATTTATTTGCCTTAATCTGTCTTCATGGTCCTTTAATTGTTTATCTCTTTTTTCCTCAGTTTCCCTCTTTGCCATTAACTTGTCTTCTATGTCACTCACTCGTTCTTCCACCTCGTTAACCCTCGTCGTTAGGACTTCTAGTTTGGATTGCATCTCATTCAATTGATTTTTAATTTCTGCCTGATTGGATCTAAATTCTGCAGTCATGAAGTCTCGTGAGGCCTTAATGCTTTTTTCTAGAGCCACCAGTAGCTGTATAATAGTGCTTCTGAATTGGCTTTCTGACATTGAAGTGTAATCCAGATTTTGTAACTCTGTGGGAGAGAGGGCTGTTTCTGATTCTTTCTTTTGAAGTGAGGTTTTCCTTCTAGTCATTTTGCTCAGTGCAGAGTGGCCAAAAACAAGTTGTATTGGAACACGGGGGAGTATCACTGGTCCGTCCAGCTGGTCTTCTGGGGGAGGGGCCTGCTGTGCTGATTTTCAGGTGTTAGCACTTGGGGGAGCTGCTCTGCCCCTGCCTGCTGCAGGGCTCAGCGGGGGTTGTTTACCCCGTGGGGCCCCAGGAGGAACAGCCGCAGTTGCTATGGCAACTCTGGAAGCCTGGATTCAGCCTCCGCAGGAACTACGGGGCTCGGGGCTCTCGGTTCTCCGTCCGCAGGGCCTGGAGGCTCCGGGGCGGGGCCGCTGATCTGCTCAGCTCGGGGCAGGAGCGTCCTCGCTGTCCTGGGCCCTCCCGGCCTCTGCCTGTCCCGGGGGAGGCCGGATCCTGGGCTGTGTCCCGGCGCCCTGTGCTCCGGGGCCTGCGCTGTGGATTCGCGCTCCCGCCCCGCAGCCCCCTCCGCGGAGCCGCCGCCCGAGCCCCTCCGAGCTGCTCCGGTCTCCCGCCGTGCGCGCTGCAGCCCTTAGGGAGCTCGGCGCACTCTCCCGGGGCGCAGGTGTCTGTTAGTGTCCCCGGGAGCCCGAGGGCATCCCCGCCCTCCTGGGTCCTGCTCCAACTCCCTGCGAGCCCCTTTCCGCCCGCCCGGGAAGGTTGGTGCAGCTCCTGCTCCTCCGGGACGGGGCTCTCCTGTCCTGGGGACACTCGCCCCGGCCTCAGCCCGGCTCCTCGCGGGGCCCCTCCCCCTCGGAGGCCTTTTGTTCTTTATTTCTTTTTCCCCGTCTTCCTACCTTGATAGAAGCGCGAACTCTTCTCACTGTAGCGTTCCAGCTGGTCTCTCTTTACATCTCAGGCCGAATTCGTAGATTTTCAGGATGGTTTGAAGGTTATCTAGGTAATTTGGTGGGGACAGGTGACTTGGGGACCCTGCTCTTCCGCCATCTTGCCCCTCCCCCCAGATACCGACCTTTGGATTCTCCATATATTATCACAGTTAAGAACTTTGAGTGTGGTTCTTGCTAACCCATGAATGGACATGTCTACAATGTATCTTGCATTCCCGACTGGGGAAAAATAAGTACAGTTAATTGATTTAAATAAATTAGTTCTTCTTTTCTTTTTTTTTAAAGAATACTATACCCAGGAATATTATTCGTTAAAAATGGAGACAAAATGTCTTTCCCAGATAAACAATAACTGGGAATTTGTCACTCATAGACCTGCCTTACAAGACATACTTAACAGATTTCTTCAAATTGAAAAGAAAACATGCTAAACAGCAGCATGAAATCTTATAGGGAAAGGTGAACATATAAACATACATAGGTTAATATAATAGTAAAGATGCTGTATAAATTACTTTAACTCTTTTTTTTAACGAAAAAAGATAAAACAGTTTTATTTATTAATACCTTTTTAGGATATAATGGCACAAAAACAAATTAAAATTTTGTAGATATAATTTAACTCCAAAATTGTCTATCCTGCATCAATATTTGGCCTAAAAAGTATAAAGATGAATTGCCTATCCTATTAGAGTAATGTGGCTGTTTATAAATAGGTTCTCTTTCCTCAGTTAGGACAAATAGGAAGTAGAATGAAGATTCTATTAAACCTACTTGGTATTTCTGGCACATAGTTGTAAAATCTCTTTCATTATCTTCATTAATTAAGAAAATTACAGAAACGTTTCCAGGGTTTTTGTTATGTGATTTTTTTGCCTTCTTATTGGCTGTTACTTTGGATTCTTTATTTGATAATTTTCATGAGCTTTTTTTATTTTTTAAGAAAATCTGGACAACAGTCATTGTTTCTTCTCTGTGCTAAGGCTGTTTTTCTCATTTAATCAAAAAAAACATCCAAAGAGTTATCTATTAGTATCCTTATTTTACAAATGAAGAAAATGATGCTGACACACAGAGGTTAAGTAACTTGTTCAACTTCAATCTTTCAACTAGAAAAGGGAAGAACCAGTGTTTTAAAACAAAATTTAAATATAAGAATTGAGTTCCTACACATTATGCTGACTGGTTTTGTTTTAACATGTCTATTCTGCTTAAGGATTTTATCTTAAAACATTTGATATATGCATTACAATCATTCTAGATATGATTAAAACAAAATTATAATTTAAGAAAGATTTCATTTCTTGCTCCCAATCCTATATTCAATTTGATTAGACACTGATTTCAGACTTGCTATATTCAAATTCCTGGAAATTTAATCCAATATTCCTTCTCATCTTTTTTATTTGAATATCAAAATTGGTATACATATAATTGCAGTCTGGACAGTCATAGCACTCTTCCTATCTCTGCTGAATTCTTTTTTTCCTGTTTCCTTTTGTTTCTGTTTTTTCTTAATGAATTTGTTTTTTATTGGTGTTCAATTTGCCAACATACAGAATAACACCCAGTGCTCATCCCGTCAAGTGTCCCCCTCCGTGCCCGTCACCCATTCACCCCCACCCCCCGCCCTCCTCCCCTTCCACCACCCCTAGTTCATTTCCCAGAGTTAGAAGTCTTTATGTTCTGTGTCCCTTTCTGATATCTCCCACACATTTCTTCTCCCTTCCCTTATATTCCCCTTCACTATTATTCATATTCCCCAAATGAAGTGAGAACATACACTGTTTGTCCTTCTCCGATTGACTTACTTCACTCAGCATAATACCCTCCAGTTCCATCCACGTTGAAGCAAATGGTGGGTATTTGTTGTTTCTAATGGCTGAGTAATATTCCATTGTATACATAAACCACATCTTCTTTATCCATTCATCTTTCGATGGGCACCGAGGCTCCTTCCACAGTTTGGCTATTGTGGACATGGCTGCTAGAAACATCGGGGTGCAGGTGCCCCGGCGTTTCATTGCATCTGAATCTTCGGGGTAAATCCCTAACAGTGCAATTGCTGGGTCGTAGGGCAGGTCTATTTTTAATTCTTTGAGGAACCTCCACACAGTTTTCCAGAGTGGCTGCACCAGTTCACATTCCCACCAACAGTGTAAGAGGGTTCCCTTTTCTCCGCATCCTCTCCAACATTTGTTGTTTCCTGCCTTGTTAATTTTCCCCATTCTCACTGGTGTGAGGTGGTATCTCATTGTGGTTTTGATTTGTATTTCCCTGATGGCAAGTGATGCAGAGCATTTTCTCATGTGCATGTTGGCCATGTCTATGTCTTCCTCTGTGAGATTTCTCTTCATGTCTTTTGCCCATTTCATGATTGGATTGTTTGTTTCTTTGGTGTTGAGTTTAATAAGTTCTTTATAGATTTTGGAAACTAGCCCTTTATCTGATATGTTATTTGCAAATATCTTCTCCCATTCTGTAGGTTGTCTTTGAGTTTTGTTGACTGTATCCTTTGCTGTGCAAAAGCTTCTTATCTTGATGAAGTCCCAATAGTTCATTTTTGCTTTTGTTTCTTTTGTTTTCGTGGATGTATCTTGCAAGAAGTTACTGTGGCCAAGTTCAAAAAGGGTGTTGCCTGTGTTCTCCTCTAGGATTTTGATGGAGTCTTGTCTCACATTTAAATCTTTCATCCATTTTGAGTTTATCTTTGTGTATGGTGCAAGAGAGTGGTCTAGTTTCATTCTTCTGCATGTGGATGTCCAATTTTCCCAGCACCATTTATTGAAGAGACTGTCTTTCTTCCAGTGGATCGTCTTTCCTCCTTTGTCGAATATTAGTTGACCATAAAGTTCAGGGTCCACTTCTGGGTTCTCTATTCTGTTCCATTGATCTATGTGTCTGTTTTTGTGCCAGTACCACACTGTCTTGATGACCACAGCTTTGTAGTACAACCTGAAATCTGGCATTGTGATGCCCCCAGCTATGGTTTTCTTTTTTAAAATTCCCCTGGCTATTCGGGGTCTTTTCTGATTCCACACAAATCTTAAAATAATTTGTTCTAAGTCTCTGAAGAAAGTCCATGGTATTTTGATAGGGATTGCATTGAACGTGTAAATTGCCCTGGGTAACATTGACATTTTCACAATATTAATTCTGCCAATCCATGAGCATGGAATATTTTTCCATCTCTTTGTGTCTTCCTCAATTTCTTTCAGAAGTGTTCTATAGTTTTTAGGGTATAGATCCTTTACCTCTTTGGTTAGGTTTATTCCTAGGTATCTTATGCTTTTGGGTGCAATTGTAAATGGGATTGACTCCTTAATTTCTCTTTCTTCAGTCTCATTGTTAGTGTATAGAAATGCCATTGATTTCTGGGCATTGATTTTGTATCCTGCCACGCTACCAAATTGCTGTATGAGTTCTAGCAATCTTGGGGTGGAGGCTTTTGGGTTTTCTATGTAGAGTATCATGTCATCAGCGAAGAGGGAGAGTTTGACTTCTTCTTTGCCAATTTGAATGCCTTTAATGTCTTTTTGTTGTCTGATTGCTGAGGCTAGGACTTCCAGTACTATGTTGAATAGCAGTGGTGAGAGTGGACATCCCTGTCTTGTTCCTGATCTTAGGGGAAAGGCTCCCAGTGCTTCCCCATTGAGAATGATATTTGCTGTGGGCTTTTCGTAGATGGCTTTTAAGATATCGAGGAAAGTTCCCTCTATCCCTACACTCTGAAGAGTTTTGATCAGGAATGGATGCTGTATTTTGTCAAATGCTTTCTCTGCATCTAATGAGAGGATCATATGGTTCTTGGTTTTTCTCTTGCTGATATGATGAATCACATTGATTGTTTTACGAGTGTTGAACCAGCCTTGTGTCCCGGGGATAAATCCTACTTGGTCATGGTGAATAATTTTCTTAATGTGTTGTTGGATCCTATTGGCTAGTATCTTGTTGAGAATTTTTGCATCCATGTTCATCAGGGATATTGGTCTGTAATTCTCCTTTTTGGTGGGGTCTTTGTCTGGTTTTGGAATTAAGGTGATGCTGGCCTCATAGAATGAATTTGGAAGTACTCCATCTCTTTCTATCTTTCCAAACAGCTTTAGTAGAATAGGTATGATTTCTTCTTTAAACGTTTGATAGAATTCCCCTGGGAAGCCATCTGGCCCTGGACTCTTGTGTCTTGGGAGGTTTTTGATGACTGCTTCAATTTCCTCCCTGGTTATTGGCCTGTTCAGGTTTTCTATTTCTTCCTGTTCCAGTTTTGGTAGTTTGTGGCTTTCCAGGAATGCGTCCATTTCTTCTAGATTGCCTAATTTATTGGCGTATAGCTGTTCATAATATGTTTTTAAAATCGTTTGTATTTCCTTGGTGTTGGTAGTGATCTCTCCTTTCTCATTCATGATTTTATTAATTTGAGTCTTCTCTCTCTTCTTTTTAATAAGGTTGGCTAATGGTTTATCTATCTTATTATCTTTCAAAGAACCAACTCCTGGTTCTGTTCATCTGTTCCACAGTTCTTCTGGTCTCGATTTCGTTGAGTTCTGCTCGAATCTTTAATTAACTCTCTTCTTCTGCTGGGTGTAGGATCTATTTGATGTTTTTTCTCTAGCTCCTTTATGTGTAAGGTTAGCTTTCGTATTGAGTTCTTTCCAGTTTTTGAATGGATGCTTGTATTGCGATGTATTTCCCCCTCAGGACTGCTTTTGCTGCATCCCAAAGATTTTGAACAGTTGTATCTTCATTCTCATTAGTTTCCATGAATCTTTTTAATTCTTCCTTAATTTCCTGGTTGACCCTTTCATCTCTTAGCAGGATGGTCCTTAACCTCCACGTGTTTGAGGTCCTTCCAATCTTCTTGTTGTGATTTAGTTCTAATTTCAAGGCGTTATGGTCTGAGAATATGCAGGGGACAATCCCAATCTTTTGGTATCATTTCTGACCCGATTTGTGACCCAGTATGTGGTCTATTTTGGAGAAAGTTCCATGTTCCAGGTGCACTTGAGAAGAATGTGTCTTCAGTTGAGTTCGGATGTAAAGTTCTGTAGATATCTGTGAAATCCATCTGGTCCAGTGTATCCTTTAAAGCTTTCGTTACTTTGGAGATGTGTCTTAGAAGACCTATCGTGTGTAGAAAGAGCTAGATTGAAGTCACCAAGTATAAGTGTATTATTATCTAAGTATATCTTAACTTTGGTTATTAATTGATTGATATATTTGGCAGCTCCCACATTCGGGGCATATATATTGAGGATTGTTAAGTCCTCTTGTTGGATAGATCCTTTAAGTATGATATAGTGTCCCTCTTCGTCTCTCACTACAGTCTTCGGGGTAAATTTTAGTTTATCTGATATAAGGATGGCTACCCCTGCTTACTTTTGAGGACCATTTGAATGGTAAATGGTTCTCCAACCTTTTATTTTCAGGCTGTAGGTGTCCTTCTGTCTAAAATGAGTCTCTTGTAGACAGCAAATAGATGGGTCCTGCTTTTTTATCCAATCTGAAACCCTGCTCCTTTTGATGGGGTCATTAAGCCCGTTCACGTTCAGAGATACTATTGACAGATATGAGTTTAGTGTCATCATGATATCTATTCAGTCCTTATTTTTGTGGATTGTTCCACTGAACTTCTTCCTAAAGGGGAATTTTAAGAGTCCTCCTTAAAATTTCTCGCAGACCTGGTTTGGAGGTCACATATTCTTTCAGTTCCTGCCTGTCTTGGAAGCTCTTTATCTCTCCTTCCATTTTGAATGAGAGCCTTGCTGGATAAAGTATTCTTGGTTGCATGTTCTTCTCATTTAGGACCCTGAATATATCCTGCCAGCCCTTTCTGGCCTGCCACGTCTCTGTGGAGAGGTCTGCTGTTACCCTAATATTCCTCCCCATGAAAGTCAGGGACTTCTTGTCTCTTGCTGCTTTAAGGATTTTCTCTTTATCTTTGGAATTTGCAAGCTTCACTATTAAATGTCGAGGTGTTGATTTTAGGGGGGATCTCTTTATTTCCCGGATCTGAATGCCTGTTTCCCTTCCCAGATTGGGAAAGTTTTCAGCTATGATTGGTTCAAATACATATTCTGGCCCTCTATCCCTTTTGGCGCCCTCGGGAACCCCTATTAAACATAGGTTTTTCTTCCTCAGGCTGTCGTTTATTTCCCTTAATGTATCCTCATGGTCTTTTAATTGTCTCTTTTTTCCTCAGTTTCCCTCTTTGCCATCAACTTGTCTTCTATGTCACTCACTCGTTCTTCCACCTCGTTCACCCTCGTCGTTAGGACTTCTAGTTTGGATTGCATCTCATTCAATGATTTTTAATTTCTGCCTGATTGGATCTAAATTCTGCAGTCATGAAGTCTCTTGAGTCCTTTATGCTTTTTTTCTAGAGCCACCAGTAGCTGTATAGTAGTGCTTCTGAATTGGCTTTCTGACACTGAATTGTAATCCAGATTTTGTAACTCTGTGGGAGAGAAGACTGTTTCTGATTCTTTTTTGAGATGAGGTTTTCCTTCTAGTCATTTTGCTCAGTCCAGAGTGGCCAAAAACAAGTTGCATTGGGAAAAAGAGAAAAAGAGAGAGAGAAAAAAGGAAAGAAAAGAGAAAAAGAAAAAAAAAAGGAAGAAAAAAAGGAAAAAAGAGAAGTAAAAAAAGAAAGAAAAAGAAAGAAGGAAAAAAAAGGGTTGGGGAAGCAAACAAATCAAAAAGCAAAAACAAAACAAAAAAAAAAACACAGGGGAATATCTTTGATTCTGTATACTTTAAGTCCCTTGACTTCCCCTGAAACTTGTCCTTCTAGCTGGTCTTCGGGAAGAAGGGCCTGTTGTGCTGATTTTCAGGTGTTAGCACTTGGGGAGCTGCTCTGCCCCCTGCCTGGGGCACGGCTCAGTGGGGGTTGTTTACCCCGTGAGGCTCCAGGAGGAATAACCCCAGGGGCGGCGGCCCACTCTGGAGGCCTGGAGTCAGCTCCCACAGTAACTTGGAGCTCTCCATCCGCAGGGCCTGGAGGCTCCGGGGCGGGGCCGCTGATCTGCTCAGCTCGGGGCAGGAGCGTCCTTGCTGTCCTGGGCCCTCCCGGTCTCTGCCTGTCCCGGGGGGGCCAGATCCTGGGCTGTGTCCCGGCGCCCTGTGCTCCGGGGCCTGCGCTGTGGGATTCGCGCTCCCGCCCCGCAGCCCCCTCCGCGGAGCCGCCGCCCGAGCCCCTCCGAGCTGCTCCGGCCCCGCCGTGCGCGCTGCAGCCCTTAGGGAGCTCGGCGCACTCTCCCGGGGCGCAGGTGTCTGTTAGTGTCCCCGGGAGCCCGAGGGCATCCCCGCCCTCCTGGGTCCTGCTCCAACTCCCTGCGAGCCCCTTTCCGCCCGCCCGGGAAGGTTGGTGCAGCTCCTGCTCCTCCGGGACGGGGCTCTCCTGTCCTGGGGACACTCGCCCCGGCCTCAGCCCGGCTCCTCGCGGGGCCCCTCCCCCTCGGAGGCCTTTTGTTTCTTTATTTCTTTTTCCCCGTGTTTCTACCTTGATAGAAGCGCGAACTCTTCTCACTGTAGCATTCCAGCTGGTCTCTCTTTACATCTCAGGCCGAATTCGTAGATTTTCAGGATGATTTGAAGGTTATCTAGGTAATTTGGTGGGGACAGGTGATTTGGGGACCCTACTCTTCCGCCATCTTGCCCCCCTCCAAATAAATTAGTTCTAAATAAAGATTTCTTTCATTAATGTGTATTCCACCCTCACTATCCTAGGGTTTTCAGACCCTGGACATCCAACTTATGAATATGCACCACTTGTACAAATGGTAAAAGTTGCAACAAATAATTACATGAAATTTAGCTTGACAGAGCTAAATGCTTTCCCTTGTTTTAATACATTATTTTTTCAAGGAATCCAAATATTGTTCTTGACTGGAAGTAGAAAAATGCACTAAGTATAATCCCTGTCATCAAAGAAGTTCAGGGATTATAATGGAGACATATACTATTGATTTTAATATAACTTTAGTATTTGAATGTCTATCACAGTGATAGTGCTGATGGAGTTGTTAGAGTGACAAAGATTCGCACACAGCTTGTAGCTGAATCTGGGAGGGGAGGCCACCAAATCCTACTTTTCCTCCTAGGCACCTGGAAAACTGACTTCTCATCCTCTTGGCAGGTGCGCAGAATTGACTGAGCTGCAGCCTGACTCTCCTGTGGTGGCACAGCCCCTCCCTGTGTGCAGCATCCTTCACACCTGCGTGCTGGTCCTGGGGGCCTGCCACACTGCCTTTCTTTATCAGAGCCTGTAATTTCCTGTGGTTGAAGCATGAAATACACATAAAATGCTGAAAAATCCTGAGAAAAAAATGCAAGGAGAAAGGTGATTACAACAGAGATTAAGAAACTGCTAGTTTGCCCCCAAATTTGATTAGTCTGTGATCTATCACCCAAGTTTTAGGCATCCATATCTAAACATGAAAGTATCTTCTTTACATATTTCATAAAGATTTTAAATTAATATAGCATAATCTCAGCTCATACCTTAATCACTTTTTGGCTGTATATACATTAATAACGTTGATCATTCAGTAAGTTATTAGATCTTTAAATACATATTTTAAGTATTTTTAAAGAATCAGTAATGTCTTCTGACAATTATAACTCAAACTACTTTTGTGGTTAGATGCTTTTTAAATAGAAGTACAATGAACACAGAATTATGTATTAGTTTCAGGTATATTACATATGGGTTCTATTAATTGTGTACACTACCAGTGCTCATCATGATAAGCGCAGTCACAGTCTGTCACCATACAATACTACTATAATATTATTGACTCTATTCTCTGTAGAGTGCTTTCCATATCTTTGACTTATTTATTTTAAACTGGAAGCTTGTATCTTTTAATCCCCCTATCTTTTTTGCTCATTTCCTCTACACTTCCTTTGTGGAAAAAAAAAGACTAGTGTATTCTCCTTATTTAAGAACCTGTTTGTTCATTTGCTTTGTTTTTATAGTCCACATATATGTGAAATCACAAAGTATTTGCTTTTCTCTCTTGAATTTATTATACTTAGCGTGATCCCTCTAGGTCTTTCTATGTGGTCACAAATTGAAAGATCTCAGTGGTCATTATGACTGCATAATATTCTATTCTGTATGCTTTTTAAGAAGTAGTCATTTTCGTATTACATTATAGGTAACTCAATGACTTGTACATTTTGTGAGCTAAGAGTTTGTTATCAAAAATATTTTTGTCAACATAATTTCTCTAATCCAAAAACAATGATTGTTCATAGAAATAGCTTTATAAATATTGAAGGAGTCAAAACCAATCCTGAAGGGAAGGTTGGAACAGTGACATGGAACATAACTTATGGAAGAACATCAAATTTCATAAACAGTATTTCTGTTTAATAGAAGGAGAGAAAAAATATGTAGCCTTTATTGAGACACAGAGAGAAAAGAAGAGTGGTACAAAGAGAAGGAGTAAAACAAGGAATAATGATAAGGTTTAAAATAGGAGATGTAAGAAGACAGTGGGAAATTAATTTGTGGTGCTGTAGTTAAGTTTCTCTAACATAAAGAGGCAACGTGGCAGGATACAAAGTCAATGCCCAGAAATCAGGGGCATTTCTATACACTAACAATGAGACTGAAGAAAGAGAAATTAAGGAGTCAATCCCATTTACAATTACACCCAAAAGCATAAAATACCTAGGAATAAACCTAACCATAGAGATAAAGGATCTAAACCCTAAAAACTATAGAACACTTCTGAAATAAATTGAGGAAGACACAAAGAGATGGAAAAATATTCCATGCTCATGAAATGGAAGAATTAATATTGTGAAAATGCCAGTGTTACCCAGGGCATATTACATGTTCAATTCAATCCCTATCAAAATACTATGGACTTTCTTCAGAGAGTTGGAACAAATCATCTTAAGATTTGTGTAGAATCAGAAAAGACCCCGAATAGCCAGGGGAATATTAAAAAAGAAAACCAGAGCCAGGGGCATCACAACGCCAGATTTCAAGTTGTACTACAAAGCTGTGATCATCAAGATAGTATGGTACTGGCACAAAAACAGACACAGCGATCAATAAAACATTATAAAGAACACAGAAATGGGCCCTCACTCTATTGTCAACTAATATTCCACAAAGCAGGAAGGACTATCCACTGGAAAAAGGATCATATTAAATAATTGGTGCTAGGAAAATTGGACAGCCACATGCAGAAGAATGAACCTAGACCATTCTCTTACACTATACACAAAGAAAAACTCAAAATGGATGAAAGATCTAAAAGTGAGACAAGATTCCATCAAAATCCTAGAGGAGAACACAGGCAACACCCTTTTTGAACTTGGCCACAGCAACATCTTGCAAGATACATCCATGAAGGCAAGGGAAACAAAAGCAAAAATTAATTATTAGGACTTAGTCAAGATAAAAAGATTCAGCACAGGGAAAGAAACAGTCAACAAAACTAAAAGACAACCTACAGACTGGGAGAAGATATTTGCAAATGACATATCAGATAAAGGGCTAGTTTCCAAGATCTACAAAGAGCATATTAAACTCAACAGCAAAGAAACAAATAATCCAATCATGAAATGCACAAAAGACATGAACAAAAATTTCAGCAAAGAAGACATACATGTGGCCAACAAGCCCATGAGAAATGCTCTGCCTCACTGGGCATCAGAGAAATACAAATCAAAGCCACAATGAGATCCCACCTCACACCAGTGAGAATGGGGAAAATTAACAAGGCAGGAAACCACAAATGTTGGAGAGGATGTGGAGAAAAGGGAACCCTCTTACACTGTTGGTGGGAATGTGAACCGGTGCAGCCACTCTGGAAAACTGTGTGGAGGTTCCTCAAAGAGTTAAAAATAGACCTGCCCTACGACCCAGCAATTGCACTGCTGGGGATTTACCCCAAAGATACAGATGCAATGAAACGCCGTGACACCTGCACCCCGATGTTTCTAGCAGCCATGTCCACAATAGCCAAACTGTGGAAGGAGCCTCAGTGTCCATCGAAAGATGAATGGATAAAGAAGATGTGGTTTATGTATACAATGGGATATTACTCAGCCATTAGAAACGACAAATACCCACCATTTGCTTCAACGTGGATGGAACTGGAGGGTATTATGCTGAGTGAAGTAAGTCAATCGGAGAAGGACAAACATTATATGTTCTCGTTCATTTGGGGAATATGAATAATAGTGAAAGGGAATATAAGGGAAGGGAGAAGAAATGTGTGGGAAATATCAGAAAGGGACACAGAACATAAAGACTCCTAACTCTGGGAAACGAACTAGGGGTGGTGGAAGGGGAGGAGGGGGGGGGTGGGGGTGAATGGGTGACGGGCACGGAGGGGGACACTTGACGGATGAGCACTGGGTGTTATTCTGTATGTTGGTAAATTGAACACCAATAAAAATTAATTTATAAAAAAAAAAAAAAGAACATAAAGACTCCTAACTCTGGGAAACGAACTAGGGGTGGTAGAAGGGGAGGAGGGCGGGGAGTGGGAGTGAATGGGTGATGGGCACTGGGGGTTATTCTGTATGTTGGTAAATTGAACACCAATAAAAATAAATAAAAAAAACACAAAAATAAAATACCAATGGCTTAAATAAAATGGAAATTTATTTCTCCTTCATATATATATATATATATATATATATATATATATATATATATATATAAAGAGAAGTGGAGTTTGCCATTATGAATCTATCACACAGACAATGAGCCCTATACCACAACGTTTGCTCTGAGAATAAGACATGGAGAATGTTAATTTTATGGCACATTGGAATGAAATATCAACATTTCGCTTCGTCTTTATGTGACATATGATAGTAGTGGAAACGTGGAATCTCCTTTTGTATGTTTCCTTTTTCTGTTTGCTACAGGTTCTCTTTCAATGTATATCTAGGCACTTTCTGCTGTTTTTAGTTTCTCCTAAAGATTTCTTTTTCTGTGATCAAATTTATGTTAGGTGCAAGACAAAAATTAAAGAAAGTTAAGATATATGAATCACAAAAATACAACAAAAAGGAAAAATAAAACTTTCAACAGTTGAAAAGAACAGGTCTATGGCAAGGACGATGACCCAGATCTTGACCATCTTCAGAGAAATGGTGTTCACATAATTTCTCCAACCCTCAGACACTCTGTTCTTTGATCACAAATTATTAAAACCCAGTGAAAATTGTGTTGTACTTCAAAATGTGCTTACTTTGAAAATATTGTTTACCACTTAATTAAACACATTTTGTATGGACAACTAATATGTCTTTGTTTTAGGGATAGTTGGATATTTGACGTTGGAATAGAAAGAGTTAAGATGTACCCATTGAATCCACAAAATCTATAACTATTTATTGCTTCTACTTAGTAGATGCTAGCTTTTCAGGAGCAAATAAAAACCCTTAAATAAGAGAACTGAATCTTTAAAATTACACTAATTTGAAAGCCTGGCAAGGGCTCTTTAGGAATCTCTTGAATGCATCCTTCACATCCTTGTTCCTTAGGCTGTAAATGAGGGGATTCAGCATTGGTATCACCAGGGTGTAGAAGACAGAGGCCATTTTATCAGTATCTAATGAGTGGTTGGTCCTTGGTTGCAAATACATGAAGAGAAGGGTCCCATAGAACACAGTGACAGCCATCATGTGGGAGGCACAGGTGGAAAAGGCTTTTCGTCGGCCCTCTGAGGAACGTATCCTCAAAATGGCAAGGACAATGTGGAAGTAGGAGGTTAGAACAATAATCATGGAGAAAAACAAGTTGGTCCCCGAAAAGGCAAACACCACTGTTTCTGGAATGTAGGCATCAGAACAGGACAATGCCAACAAAGGGACAGTATCACAGTAAAAATGGTTGATGACATTGGAAGAGCAGTATGACACAGAGAACACACAGCAGGAGACGGTCAGTGCTGTGGTCAGACTGTAGAGGTATGTGAGGGACACCAGCAGAAGGCAGATCTGCGGAGATACCACCACCATGTAGAGCAGAGGGTTGCATATAGCCACGTAGCGGTCGTAGGCCATTGCAGCCAGCATGAAAATCTCCCCCACGATAAAAACTAAGAAGCCACCCAGCTGGGCTGCACATCCATAGTAGGATATGGTTTTCTTTGAAACCAAGAAGTTGACCAGCATCTTAGGGGCAATGACAGTAGAATCGCCAAGATTGATGACAGCCAAGTGCCTGAGGAAGAAGTACATGGGCGTTTGAAGCTGCGAGTCAACACTGGTGAGAGTGATGATGCCCAGGTTCCCTGCCACGGTGAGCCCATAGATCGCCAGGAAAACAAAGAAGAGTGGCATCTGGAGGTCTGGGCGGTCTGAGACTCCCCTGAGAATGAACTCAGTCAGGTGGGTCAGGTTCCCTGAGGCCATTTAATTTGTTCTTCTCATCTTTTAATGGAGAAAATGGAAGGAGGTTAAGAGATGGTCAAGTTGATTTTTCTGGTTCATGCTGGACAGTAGACTGTTTCTTTTAAATGGGACACTTTGTCCACATGTGGAAGTGTCAGAATTTAATTGTGTTTCTCATAATCTTTAAACAAAATTCAGAAACACAAACTTTCTAGAGACCAATTTTAGGTTGTTAGAACTGTTGCGCCAGGTGTTACTCTATAGGTTGAGTGTCTACCTTGCACTCAGGGCGTGATCCCGGTGTCTTGGGATCGAGTCCCACATTAGGCTCCTTGAAGGGAGCTTGATTCTCCCTCTGCCTGTGTTTCTCATGAATAAATAAAATCTTAAAAACAATAGAACTATTGTGCCAAACTCTTCATTTTTCAACTGTTTTAGATATAATATATATTCCTTGATTATCTATTAATTATATTACATGTAGTAATATTTATTTTCATGTTAACATTACTAATTATACTATACATGAATATGTATTTACACATGTACATGTCTCTCTGTCTGCTTCCAATTATAAGGTAGCTGTGTAACAGAAGTTGATGAGCCAGAAGGACTTTCTGTAACTTTGCCTTTTCCTTGGCTGCCTCTGGCTTTCCCTTTAGCCCATACCTTGTTATCATCCTGAAGAATTTTGTATTTCTGTGGGAAAAAAATACTTTGAGTATGCTGGGTTTTTCCTTGTCAGTTTTGCCATACCTCAATAACCTTCTGATTCAGTTGCCCAACACCAGACCACCACTCATTAACCTTCCTTCTTAGTGTTATTCAGAAACAGATTTATTTAAAGGAACACAATTCTTTAGCCAAATACACTACTCCTCTCTGTCACTTTGCTCTCTATCTGATCAGATGCTTTTCTATTATCATGGTCTGGCAACCCTTTCTTTTTTTTCCCATCTTCCCCTACCTCTTTCCTTTAAATTATTTAAAACTTGTTTTGTAGTTTTAAAAAGTGTTACTTGTAGGTTTGATTTGCTCAAGTGTGATTACTTCGTTTTCTTTGTACAGAGAAATGAATATAGAGAAGTGCTAACATTATCCATTATGTACTGTACTCTGTGCCCAGAATAATGCAGGTCATTTCAAAATAATAATCTCATCATTTTCCAGGAGTGTCTTAGGAGACATATGGAATTATTTCTATGTCTGATAAGACAGTTGAGGCTCATGATTTAATGAGATTAAATCATGGAAAGAATCTGTGTGCAATATTGTTTAATGCTATGATTTTATGATTTTGCTTAATGTGTTTTGTTTGCTTGTTTGTTTGGTCACTTGGTTGGTTGAATGTCCGTCCATCAATTACTAGCTGTGAGATTTTTATCAAGTGTTTACATTCTAGTCTTGTGTGAATGTAATGAAATACTACACAAACTCAGGTTAGTCCAGAGCCTGCTAACAAGAAATGCAAAATATCTGCTACCAGCAGTTTTTGTTATTAGCATGTTTTGAATGATTTTCTAATATAGTTTCCTGTTTGTGTCCCAGCACCTCATTCTATCTCACTTAGGATTTTCATAGTTGAAATGTGAATAACAAGTGAATTATAATTTTGCATATCCAAGCAACTGGGACACATGATATCTAGGTATATACTTAACAAACAAGTCAGATTATGTTCTCCCACAACCAGATTCTTTCTTAAATCTGTGGTATTTGTTGAATCAAAGATACTTTACTCCACACATCAAATATATGTCTCCTCAGGTTATATAACCGTGTGGCAATATTCCATATCTCTTTTCTCCTAATACCACATCTGTAAATAAATAGAAAGTTAGGTTTAAGGTGGAAAATTCAATAGCGACACTCACTTTAAGCAAAACATTTCCTGTTTCTTTGCTGCATGCAAAGCAGCTCTGTGCATGTGTCATTCCGGAACATAATATACTCAATAATTGTATCCTTGATTTAGCAAAGCAAAAAAACAAAAAAGAAAGAAAAGAAAAAGGAAAAAAACCTACCAACAGGAGTAATTATGGACTACGTACCATGAATTTGTGTAATTAGCTGTTAAAAATATATTTGCATATATCATTAACTCTTATTAATCATTTTTGTAAAGAAACGTTACTAATGGCAAAACTAGGATTGTTTTTTTATTTTGATAAGTATATATCATTGATATAAGTATTTTTCTTATGTTTCCTAGGAGACTTTCTGAATTAAGTGTTTCTGATAAAGCTAGGTTAATTTTTTACACATATTTTTCAAGTTTGTTTTGAAAAGAAAAATTTTTTGAGTCTACTAAAATAATAGCATCTCTTGAAAAGAACTTCAAAAATATACCTAATGTTAATCATTTATATTACAATTTGGCCAAGAAATCACATTGCAAATGTTTATAATTAGCTACTAAAATGATTTCAAGAGATATTCTATTGGTCTCTAACTGTTCAATTCGTCTTGAACTTACTTAAACCTGACTTGTGTTGAGACAAAAGGCATCTTGACATGAACTGTCAGTGTCCACCAGCAACTTATGGTCTGCCAGTTCACATCAGGGAATCTTTCCTTGTTTGATTTGTCACCCTGACAAAATGAACATCCAGAAGGGTAGAAACATTTTTTTTCCACATTGTGCAATTTAGTAGGTCTGTCTTGAATAAGAAATCTGGTCTTTCAAAGACACTTAAAAGGCTTCCTTTCTGGCATAGAGTGCCTTCTAAAATATCAATCCCACAAGCTCTAAGGCAGAAACTTTCCTTTTTATCCCAAGATGAAATAGAATCCTCATGATGACTCTTCTTTATTCCGTAGAAATGTCCATGCTGTTGAATTTATCTGCAGGGATACTGGGCACCCTGGATTGAGTCATTTGCCTGTCTCTTTCACTAAGCCTTCAGAGAACAGTCCCCGGGAAAAGAGAACAGAATAGGTATCACTTCGGTTCCAAGTCTGATTTGAATCCATAAATCTCCCTCTACATGGAGTTCATAGCCAGGATGAGTACTAAGTGAAATTATTGGGTTTAACCTACCTGTCCCAGAGATCTGTTGAGACCCACTACAAAAGTTCTACAGGAGGCACGCTGATGAGATTTACAAGTGTATGACGTCCCTGAAGACCCACACACTGAGTAAGCTTCTTTATGGGTTGAGTCCCTACACAAGAAACAGGAATGCCCAGATAAATTTCTGATTCCCCAGGGAAAGAAGCCAATTATTGAAATCTCCACACAATTACGCTCACAGAGTGAAAATGTCAAGATAGCCTAGGGATATGCTTAGATGATCCTACTGAGCAACAATAATGTGCAATGATTCCACCCTCTGTATGTTTGTTTCTTTTGAATTGTCCCCTGTAATGGTTAAGAAGTGTGGCTGCAAATAGAACTGAATGCAAAGCTTCCATTCTCATGTCAAAAACAAGCCCTGGTGTATCTGCCATGAAATACAGATGACATACACCCTAAATTCAAAATGTGCACAGTTTTAAGAACTCTAAATGTCAGTTATTTTAGAGCCTTTTAGAAGGCAACCATCATATTGCCCGGTCCTATTGCTATTTTTTAATTAAGATTGTGTGATGGAGAATACATTTTTCACAATCTTGTGATCTTTCCTCATGCATGTATAAATTTTGTAATTAAATATTGATAACACCTTTATTTTACTTCTTGTGTGGTATTTTCTAGTCTGTAAACTTTATAAGTGAAAAGGATATATCTAAATAGTTTTCCTTTGTTTTTGTAACTTCTGAAATGCCCAGGAAAGAGTAGGCGTTCAAAAATATTTGCTGACTTACTGTTGGAATGAATGATGGAGATAAGAACGAGTGAATATAAAATCCATCTTAAAATTTTGAAATATGAGTTTTAGTCTTCAGTTCTGTCATTTATCTTTAATATGATTTTTAAGTTTGATAAAGAAGCATTGACCCCTTGCTTACCATTCTCTAGAATATCCCCTACTTTAGAGCAGGACACACTCTTCTTTCTTCACCATAGTGTTCCTAATATCAAACAAGGGTGTGGCACATTCCAGGCTTTACGTTTTGAGGTAACAGACAAATTGTGGGTCATAAAGAGGAAATAACCAAAGATTTTTTAAAATGATTTATTTATTTATTCATGAGAGACACAGACTGAGAGAGAGAGAGAGAGAGAGAGAGAGAGAGAGAGAGAGAGAAACAGAGACACAGGCAGAGACACAGGCAGAGGGAGAAGCAGGCTCCCTGCAGGGATCCTGATGTGGGACTCGATTCCAGTTTCCGGGATCACGACCTGAGCAAAAGGCAGGTGCCCAACCGCTGAGCTACCCAGGTGTCCCTACCAAAAATTTTTATACACCTTATGTTACCCATGAAAATGAATTGAAATCCTTGAGGTCCTTTCCAGATTCCAAGATTCCACAGGAAGTTTGTATTGTTCCTTCCCCTGTAATGTCATTTGTAGATTATCTGTTATGTACCAAAGTTAGCCTGTACCTGTTCAGTCAGCAGAATTTTATTCCCTGATGAGCTCTGCTAGCTTCCCCATCTATTTAGCATTCTCACAATGTCATAAAATTTTTAAGAAAATTACTTTTACCGTTTCCATTCTTATTGATGTTTTAGAGTTTGATCTCTCATTTAAAGCTTATTGTTTATTGCATAAGAAATATTGCCCATTTCTTAAGTTGTGAGTATGATATAAAATAAACTTACTTTGATTAAGGATATAAATTCTAAGACACAATAGTACCATCCTAGATTGTCTGTATGTGGCCAAAGTTCACCTGTACCCTGTTCAATCAATAGGACTTTATTCCCTAATGAGCTCTGCTAACTTCCCCATCTATTTAGCATTCCAACAATATAAAATTTAAAAAAATAAAAGTACTACTTTTACAGTTTCCATTCTCACTGATGCTTTATATAAGAGTTTGATCTCACATTTAAAGCTTATTGTTTATTGCACAGGACGTATGGTCCATTTCTGAGGTTGTGAGTATGACACAAAATAAACTTACTTTGATTAAGCATATAAATTCTAAGACACGACAGTACCATCCCAGATGACAAAACTACACTTTTCAAAGTATTTGTAAGAAACACACACATGTCACCTCCATATACATACACACACATAGATAGGTGCAGGAAGTGATATTACAGACACTGTAATATTTCCATGCTCTACCTGAAAGAATAGTTCTCTCTTACATTATTCATCATTTTAAATTTGTAAATTAATTATACATAAGCTGAATATGTACTAATCCATTTTCCCCATTCCCTCTACCTCATGTAGTTAATAGTTATATATGACCTTTTTGGTTTTTCCAAATCTATTTATCGATTTTTATTGTGATAAGAAACATATGAGATCAATACCCTTGACCAATACTTGAGTATAATCAGTAATGATGATTAAAGCACAATATTTTATAACAAATCTCTACAACTCAATCATCTTGCAGAAGTGAAGCTTCCTACCAATTGAATACAATTGGCTTTACATGGACACATTAGCCAGTTTTTGTTTTGTTTTGTTTTTTTAGAAAGAAGGGTAAGAGAGAGACGAAAAGAAATATTTATTTCCCCCCAGATTATTTATTTACTCATGAGAGACACAGAGAGAGGCAACACAGGCAGAGGGAGAAGCAGGATCTCTGCAGGGAGCACAAGCAGGACTCAATCCCAGGACCCCAGGATCACAACCTGAGCCAAGGCAGACACTCAAACACTGAGCTATCCAGGCGTCCCACAGTCCCACATTAACCACACTAGCCATTTGATTGACTTTCACCATAGAATGCCTTTTTCTTGTAAAATTGAATCTCCTTTTACCCTTTCATCCTTTTATTAATCCTGGTCTGATCCCATCTCGTTATCTGTTTTGGCACATTTAAATCTTATTTACACTGTGTCATTCATATGCAGGTTTTTACTGGTTAACTATATATGAATTTACCTCTTAACAGAATGGTATACTTTTGCAGGTATTTAAATTAATGTATATTATATGCCAAATGTCTCTTTCCGCAAGTTCACTTAGAGTAGGACAGGTACGTAGAAATCAATCTCTAAATACATATTGAATTCATTGAAAAAAAATATATATTGAATTCATCTAGTTTTGCTTTTACCTGTGAAAGAATACATAACTAGGTTTAATATTGATCGGAACCACATGGTATGATAATTAAGAGAAGATATTGCATACTTTTTGCCACTTCCTTTGTCCTGCATATTTGACATCTTTGTTCCTCAAAAGCTATATAGGTAAAGGGATTTAGTGTGAAGATTAGAAGAGTGCAAAATTGGGACACCACTTTCAATGTCAAAGGAATGACTGGACTCATGTTGCATGTACATAAATATCAAAATCCCATAGAGCACTGTAGCCACTGTCCGGTGGGACCCACAGGTGGGAAAAGCCTTGTGTCTACCTTCAGCTGAGTTCATCCTGACAATGACTACCAGGATCACCAGGTAAGAACTATCAGAAGAAAAAAAAATTTTCAAATAAAAACTGGAAGATAAAAATCATCATTCAATTTTATGCATATTTGAGCAGAGCAAAGACAACAAAGGGAGACAGTGATAGTATAAATAACTGATGACGTGGCCACAGAAGCATATGTATTTTTTTTTGTCTGCCTTCTTTTAGCTGATGTGTTGTTATAGGTAGTTCTAGAGTGCTCATTCTCATGTCCGTGGACAGATACATTTTATGTATATACCACAAATCAGTTATTCATTGTGCTATAATCAAATGTTAGAATTGGGTAGCCCAAGTGGCTCTGTGATTTAGTGCCACCTTCGGCCCAGGGTGTGATCCTGGAGACCTGGGATGGAGTCCCGTGTCAGGCTTCCTAATGGAGCCTACTTCTTCCTCTGCCTGGGTCTGTGCCTATGTCTTTCATGAATAAATAAATAAAATCTAAAAAAAACAACAAATATTAGAATTGATCTGAATTTGCAGTTTTATGACGAGGGATATAAACATTCCATTTCATATGATGTTTTGATGAGCATGAAGCTTTCTTTTTTACACCGTTGCATTATAAAAAAATAAAATTTGGATTTTTGTAATGTATTTATGAAAGAGAGTCATTTATACTTTATAAAAAATATTGCCCTGATACACAGACACAATTTCCTGAAAGTGGTACTTAAAAATACCTCCTCCCTCGGCCTTCACATCCACACTATTATTTAATCGAGATCAGCTTAACCTTGGATGTGTTTTTATTTGAGTATATGCTTCACACTGAAATTTTTGAGTAGTAGGATACACATATTATCATTACTAAATACTACCTGATGAGTTTGCTGTGTTTATTTGACGTGCATTCCTATTAGAAAGCAAATACTTACAGTTGCTTAATATCCCTGTCTACATTCAGTATTTTCCATCATTTTCTTCACAGGTTCTTTTTTTTAATAATAAATTTATTTTTTATTGGTGTTCAATTTACCAACATACAGAATAACACCCAGTGCTCATCCCGTCAAGTGCCCCCCTCAGTGCCCGTCACCCTTTCACTCCCACCCCCGCCCTCCTCCCCTTCTACCACCCCTAGTTCGTTTCCCAGAGTTAGGAGTCTTTATGTTCTGTCTCCCTTTCTGATATTTCCCACACATTTCTTCTCCCTTCCCTTATATTCCCTTTCACTATTATTTATATTCCCCAAATGAACGAGAACATATAATGTTTGTCCTTCTCTGATTGACTTACTTCACTCAGCATAATACCCTCCAGTTCCATCCATGTTGGAGCAAATGGTGGGTATTTGTCGTTTCTAATGGCTGAGGAATATTCCATTGTACACATAGGCCACATCTTCTTTATCCATTCATCTTTCGATGGACACCGAGGCTCCTTCCACAGTTTGGCTATTGTGGACATTGCTGCTAGAAACATCGGGGTGCAGGTGTCCCGGCATTTCATTGCATCTGTATCTTTGGGGTAAATCCCCAGCAGTGCAATTGCTGGGTCGTAGGGCAGGTCTATTTTTAACTCTTTGAGGAACCTCCACACAGTTTTCCAGAGTGGCTGCACCAGTTCACATTCCCACCAACAGTGTAAGAGGGTTCTCTTTTCTCCACATCCTCTCCAACATTTGTGGTTTCCTGCCTTGTTAATTTTCCCCATTCTCACTGGTGTGAGGTGGTATCTCATTGTGGTTTTGATTTGTATTTCCCTGATGGCAAGTGATGCGGAGCATTTTCTCATGTGCATGTTGGCCATGTCTATGTCTTCCTCTGTGAGATTTCTCTTCATGTCTTTTGCCCATTTCATGATTGGATTGTTTGTTTCTTTGGTGTTGAGTTTAATAAGTTCTTTATAGATCTTGGAAACTAGCCCTTTATCTGATACGTCATTTGCAAATGTCTTCTCCCATTCTGTAGGGTGTTTTTTAGTTTTGTTGACTGTATCCTTTGTGGTGCAAAAACTTCTTATCTTGATGAAGTCCCAATAAGCATACACAGGCTCACATATCAACACGTAACAGACTGAGATGCAACCCACCACAATGGGATAAAGTTAAAGTGTTAGTTCTTAAGGCAGACATTGTTGATTATTCATTGATGTGCATATTCCTTACACAAAGAACATTAAATTCCATCTTCTCTGTGCCATATGCCAGTATGGTGGGCATATTTATTTCATATTTAATAAAAGACAATAAAATATGAAAAAAGATTATCAGGGCATGATGTATTTTAAAGAAAACAAACAAAGCAAACCAAAACTTGCCTTCAGTTGCAAAATAAGTACTTGGTAATATGGGAACAGTGGTCTGGACTTGTCTTAGCACTTAAACCAAAGCTGGCATGAGAAGAATGATCACTACTGGAATACCTATGAGTCGAAAACAGGAAAAGCATTTCTAGCTTTCCACGACTTCTACACATTACTCCTTTCTAAGGCCAATGACATGTCCTAAACAGAAGTCTGTAACCTATTTTATTACAGGTATTGCCTATATTGAACTCTACATTGGCGGTTTATGCAGGTTTTTCCATATTCTATGCAGAGCACCTTTTACCTCTTTGTTCCTTAGGCTGTAGATCATGGGATTCAGCATAGGGATTATCAAAGTGTAAAATATAGAGGCGATTTTATCAGTATCAAAGGAATGACTGGATTTGGGCTGCACGTACATGAAGAAGAGAGTGACATACAATACAACAACCACTGTCAGGTGGGATCCACAGGTGGAGAAGGCCTTGTGCCTGCCCTCTGCAGAGTTCATGCTAAGGATGGCCATAAGGATGAGGATGTAGGACACAAGCACTATGAGAAGGGAGGAAATCAAATTAAATGCTGAAAAGATCAGTATTATCAACTCAATGTCACGTGTGCTTGAACACAGCAATGTTAACAAGGGAAGACTATCACAGTAAAAATGTCTAATGACATTATGTCCACAGAAGGATGCCATAAAAATCTTGATGGTGATTATCAGAGAGAGACAGGCACTGTAGACATAAGGGATTGTTATCAGCCCCCAGCACACCCTTTGTGACATAACAGTGGTGTAAAGCAGAGGGTTACAGATGGCCACATAGCGGTCATAGGCCATTGCTGACAGAATGAACAGCTCACTGATGATGAACAAGATGAAGAAAGCCAGCTGGGCAGCACACCAGTTATAGGGGATCGTATTTTGATCAGCTACTAAATTTACTAACATTTTGGGTGCCACAGCTGATGAGTAGCCAAGATCAATGAAAGCCAGGTGTCTGAGGAAGAAGTACATGGGTGTTTGGAGCCTGGAGTCCACCTTGGTGAGGATGATCATGCCCAGGTTGCCCACCACTGAAACTGTGTAGATGATGAGGAAAAGCCCAAAGAAGGGAGCCTGCAGCTCAGGATGGTCGGTGATTCCCATTAGAATGAATTCTGTTAGCACTGTTAGATTTTGTTCATCCAGGCCATTAAGTGAAATTGCTGTGGGAACAACCATCACAAGAGTCATTGGGATTCAGGAGACAACATCTGTGGATCAGATTGGTCCAATTTTTCAATTTTTTCGATCGGTTAATTTAAAATAGGACTCATCTCGACACTGAATCTGGAACCAAAAAAGGAGGTGTTACAACTTAAGATATACAGTAGTCAGTTTATTTATTTGTGCTGTTTGCTGGCTATTGTTACTAAGTCACTATCATCCATTTATGGTCTGTCAACAGGTATCATTAGACACATTTGGTCTTAAGTGGTAATCCTGATAGCTTTTTAGATATGCTTTTACTTAACTTATCTATAATTGGTTAACACATCATAGCTAGGAAAGTATTCTAATATCAGTAAAAGCCCTTGCTTCTCCTCCTTGAAATTTTATCCCAACCTTTGTCCCAAAGAAAACCATGATTAACTCATGCAGTAGACTTTGGTTTACTTTTCTCATTATAGCTCTGCATATTTAAGACCATTCTCTTTCCACCATTCATATCATTTTTAAAACTGTATTTTCAGGATGTCTGGGTGGCTTAGCGGTTGAGCATCTGTCTTTGGCTCAGGGCATGATATCGGGGTTCTGGGATTGAGTCCCACATCAGGCTCCCTGTGAGGAGTCTGCTTCTCTCTCTGCCTTTGTCTCTGCCTCTCTGTTAGTCTCTTATAAATAAGTAAATAAAATCTTAAAAAAATAAAACTGTATTCTCATTCTATTATGCTTTTATGGGTTTTAAAGAGTGTTTATAATTTGTATATAATAGACAATAATTTAGCACTTTTACAGAAGTGCCAACTAGTGCATTCTAATGCACATAGATATCTTTTATTTCCCATAGAGTAGTGCATGTGGATTCTCAGCAATTGGGTGTTGACTCTTTCAATGTGTGATTATTGCTATTTTTCATTCCAAATAAGGCCATATCTAGAAGTTATTCAATATGGTAAAAAATAAAAATAAAGTGGTCCTTCCCACATTTGCCTTAACTTACCCCTAATATCTCTGAGGTAGGCGTAATGTAATTAGATTTCTCTAGCACATTTTTTAAAGGATTTTATTTATTCATGAGACACACACACAGAGAGAGAGGCAGAGACACAGGCAGAGGGAGAAGCAGGCTCCATGCAGGGAGCGCAACATGGAACAGGATCCCAGGTCTCCAGGATCATGTCCTGGGCTGAGGGTGGCACTAAACCGCTGAGCCACCCAGGCTGCCCGGTCGAGCACTTTTTAAGGAAAAAGTCATTAAATTGTATTTGTTGATGTATCTCATAAAATCATCCAGTAAGCTGCTATAAATGTACTCACCCTACCAAGAAAAATATCACGCCAACACTGGGTGTGCTATCTCAAATTCAATACAGGCTGGCAAATCACATTGCCTGAAGCAGATGAATGAAAGACATAGTAGTGGGAAATGAGGGGAAAGACATACAGCATGATTCAGTAGAAGTATTTACTTTGTGTTTGTTTAAATGACATGAATCAGGACAAATGATTACTTGATCCAGATAAAGCCAACAGGGCATGGCTTTGGGAGAAATGGAATACACTTATATATTTTAATTTAAATCCCATTCTTACACCTTTATTTCATCTTCTGTCAACTATAGGTGAAATGTTTCTTATAAACTCAGTTTATTTAAGGATTGCACTTTATCTACCTCTTCTTTTCCAAGTCTGTTTTCCTTCAGATTGTTTTCAAAAGTAGGTACTTCCAAAGTTTTACGGGAAAAAAAAAATCATCTGATTTCATTACAAAGTCTTCTAAAGTATAAAAAAATGAGGACTACATTATGACTCATTCTAGGAGGCCCTAAATCCTGATTTAAACATACACATACTTGTATATGCAAATTATAATATTTTGTTATATTTATATATGTTAAAGCTCACTACATATTCAGGTCTATAATTTCATTTATGCAGCTGTAAAACTGTAAACAATATTAATGTATCATTGATATATGTTTAAAAATGCCTAAGAGTGATAAAACACTTGTTCAAGCTGGGTTGATCCTATGTTTGGCTGGACAGTTTTCTTCTGGAAAATCTGTATTCAGATTGTACCACATCATCAGAAAGAATTAGGGGATAAATGAGCATCTGAATAGATGATCAGTTAATACCAGTTAGAATGGACAAAGCAACTAAAATTAAGAATAAAAGTGAAATCCCATATTGATGGAATATTTTATAGAAACAAAACCTACTCCTAAAAAGAGAAAAATTCATACCTTTTGGCGACGCATTATAGAAGCCCTAAATAAATTAATAGAAATTCAATGTTCCTGGATTGTACAACCTGATGTGATAAAATGTTACTTGTGTTGAAATTGATCTATTT
This sequence comes from Nyctereutes procyonoides, assembly GCF_905146905.1. Classification (NCBI taxonomy): domain Eukaryota; kingdom Metazoa; phylum Chordata; class Mammalia; order Carnivora; family Canidae; genus Nyctereutes; species Nyctereutes procyonoides. The sequence goes on from NW_026575112.1 coordinate 403,414, forward strand.
ATTCAATGACCTTACAATCAAAAATCACTAAGGATATTTATAGATTTTGATATTGATTTCAAATGCATTTTGAAAATGCAAACTGTTAAGAAGAAGCAAGACACTTTTGAAGGGACTTGTTTTACCAGATAATAAAACTTTTGCTGGATTTCTTGAGATGATATGGTAGACATCAATGAAGAAGAATGGGGACCTCAGGAAAAGACCCATGCAAAACTGTAATATATGAGAAAAGTGGCATATCAGGACAGGCATGAAAAAATGGTCTTCATTGGATCTGGGGAAGGTGATCATCCCTACAAAGGATGCTGAACTTAGATGTTCTGTTCATCCACACAAAAATCAACTGTAGACTTGTCAAGGACATCATGTCATAAGAAACTGTTCGAAATTCATAACCTTAAAAACTAAAAGCACTGGATGCCCTTAAAAAAGGACATTTCCAAAATATAGAATAGTAATTTAACATAATTTTGGCAGATGAAACTACTTCACAAAATTTGCTCTGTCCAAAAACCTATTCAAATTAACAAAATATTCACAGCGAAGCAATTTGAAACATCCATTAGCAGCAATCAAACAAACAAAAAACTCTAATGCTTTAAGCTACAAAAATTATACCCCAAAGGACTATTCCATAGCAGTTTGTAGAGTTGGCAAATCTCTTCATCTCAACATGCATTTTACTGTGATTTTTACAAATGCCTTCAGTTCTCCTGAAACTCACTTGAGTGAATATTTATGTGGTCCTCCTTCCCCCAGTCCTACCCAAGCACTGTGTGGAAAAAGCAAGGAAATTGAGCATCAAACCTGACTCTTCTCAGATGGAAGCAGGAACTTGGAACTGTTCCAGGGCCTGGGGTTAGACAGGGAGCCCATGGGTGCGAATACCTAATCTCAATCAATATTCTATAACTTTTTGTAAATAGCCTCAGCAGAGATTAATGGGTTGGTCCAATTGAGAACATTGCAATCCCATTAAAAGGAGAGAGGGATCCAGAGGTGAGGCAGGGACAGAGGAGGATCCTAAGCTGAGGTTGCAAAAGCGCTTACTTCCCCCTTCATGATGTGTATTGTCTAGAATCTCAATCTAAATGAGAGATAATCAGAAATAGAAATGAGGTCCCTTACCACCTTCAGAGAACATACTAATAGTGGTAAACATATATCTTAGCTCTAAGAAATCTAGTTAGGAAAAGAGATGATTAAAATACATGATGTACTGAGTTGGCATTAGTGACAATACTCATATGTGTTCCTTAAATTGAACAAGGAATCAAGAATCATCACTGCAGGTAATCTAGCAATCATATCGGTGGCCGCTACTCACCTTAAGTGGGGACTGGCTTCCTATTTCCCTATGTGATTACCAGCCTGACTACAGTGGGAAGAATTTATGAGCATCTCCTCTATTTGAGAAACTCCCCTGGGAACTTGAATGCAATCCTCAGTTATTCCCAAAGCATCTGAGAGCAGGAAATGATGTCACTCATCTTTGCTAATTATTCTGTGAGTTTTATTCCATATTGAGGTAATATTATATATATATAACATATACATATACATAAAATATAATGTGTATATATACAAATATGAACATATATATGAAGTCACATATATATACATGAAATTTACTTTGCTTCTAATTTGCTATTTTTGTTTTATTGAAATATCTGCTTTTAAATAGATAATTTCTCAGATACATGCTTTATTCATCTAGAAATTACATAAACTTTCAGCATTTTCCACAAAAGCTTCTTCCATGTGTTATATCTGAGGATTAACAAAACTATTTAAACATGTCCTATAGTGTGTTAGAAGATTCAAAAGGAATACAAATTATGAATATGTGTGTAAGTCCTATTTTTTTTCTTTTTCTAATCTAAGGGCTAAAATTGAGTTAGTGATACCGTAATTCCACACCCGAGGTGCATACTGATACTAATTTCCCTTATTTGTTTCTAGCTCTCTTCCCCATGGGTACCTCTTTTACAAAAGCTGATATATGTCCTTAAAATGGAATATAGCTTTATAAAGTAAAATAACATATGTTTTAAAGCACACAATATGTTATATATAACTCATTTGGATATCCAATGGTTTTCACTCAACTATCTGTTTTTGAATTATATTCATTTTATTACATGCATACCAATATTTTGCTGACACTGAATAAAATTGTTACACTCTCATTCTACCCCCCATTTACTATAGGTTTGCTCTAATTCTAATAGGCATTTAGAGAGATATCGACCTTTGGATTCTCCATATATTATCACAATTAAGAACTTTGGGTGTGGTTCTTGCTAACCCATGAATGGACATGTCTACAATGTATCTTGCATTCCTGACTGGGGAAAAATAGGTACAGTTAATTGATTTAAATAAATTAGTTCTAAATAAAGATTTCTTTCATTAATGTGTATTCCACCCTCACTATCCTAGGGTTTTCAGACCCTGGACATGCAACTTATGAATATGCACCACTTGTACAAATGGTAAAAGTTGCAACAAATAATTACATGAAATTTAGTTGACAGAGCTAAATGCTTTCCCTTGTTTTAATACATTATTTTTTCAAGGAATCCAAATATTGTTCTTGACTGGAAGTAGAAAAATGCACTAAGTATAATCCCTGTCATCAAAGAAGTTCAGGGATTATAATGGAGACATATACTATTGATTTTAATATAACTTTAGTATTTGAATGTCTATCACAGTGATAGTGCTGATGGAGTTGTTGTTAGAGTGACAAAACATTCGCACACAGCTTGTTTCTGAATCTAGGAGGGGAGGCCACCAAATCCTACTTTTCCTCCTAGGCACCTGGAAAACTGACTTCTCATCCTCCTGGCAGGTGTGCAGAATTGGCTGAGCTGCAGCCTGACTCTCCTGTGGTGGCACAGCCCCCCCCCCCCGCCACCCCCCGCCCTGTGCAGCCATCCTTCACACCTGCGTGCTGGTCCTGGGGGCCTGCCACACTGCCTTTCTGTTTCAGAGCTTGTAATTCCCTGTGGTTGAAGCATGAAATACACATAAAATGCTGAAAAATCCTGAGAAAAAATGCAAGGAGAAAGGTGATTACAACAGAGATTAAGAAACTGCTAGTTTGCTCCCAAATTTGATTAGTCTGTGATCTATCACCCAAGTTTTAGGCATCCATATCTAAACATGAAAGTATCTTCTTTACATATTTCATAAAGATTTTAAATTAATATAGCATAATCTCAGCTCATACCTTAATCACTTTTGGCTGTATATACATTAATAACATTTATCATTCTAATAACATTAACTTATTAGATCTTTAAATACATATTTCAAGTATTTTAAAGAAATAATTAGTAATTTCTTCTGACAAATAATTCAAACTACTTTTGTGGTTAGATGCTTTTAAATCAAAGTATAATGAACACAGAATTCTGTATTAGTTTCAGGTATATTACATGTGGGTTCTATTAATTGTATACACTACCAGTGCTCATCATGATAAGCACAGTCACAGTTTGTCACCATTCAATACTATTATAATATTAATGACTATTCTCTGTAGAGTGCTTTCCATATCTGTGATTTACATATTTTAAACTGGAAGTTTGTATCTTTTAATCCCCTCTATTTTGCTCATTTCCTCTACGCTTCCTTTCTGGAAAAAACTAGTGTGTTCTCTTTAAGAATCTGTTTGTTCATTAGCTTTGCTTTTATAGTCCACAAATATGTGAAATCACAAAGTATTTGCTTTTTTCTCTTGAATTTATTATACTTAATGTGATCCCTCTAGGTCTTTCTATGTGGTCACAAATTGAGAGAACTCGTGGTGCTTATGATTGTGTAATATTCTATTCTGTATTCTTTTTAAGAAGTAGTCATTTTTGTATTTATATTATAAGTAACCTAATGTCTTGTACATTTTGTGAGCTAAGAGTTTGTTATCAAAACTATGTTTGTCGACAAAATTTCTCTAATCCAAATAATGATTGTTCATTAGCTTTATAAATATTGAAGGAGTCAAAACCAATCCTGAAGGGAAGGTTGGAATAGTGACATGGAGTATAACTTATGGAAGGGCATCAAACTTCATAAACAGTAGCTCTATTTAATAGAAGGAAAGAAAAATTCAGTGGCTTTTATTGAGACACAGAGAGAAAAGAAGAGTGGTACAAAGAGAAGGAGTAAAACAAGGAATAATGATAAAGTTTGAATCTGGAGATATAAGAAGAGCAGTGGGAAATTAATTTGTGGTGCTGTAGTTAAGTTTCTCTAAACATAAGGAGGCAGTGTGGCAGGATACAAAATAAATGCCCAGAAATCAGTAGCATGTCTATAGACTCACCATGAGGCTGAAGAAAGAGAAATTAAGGAGTCAATCCCATTTACAATTGCACCCAAAAGCATAAGATACCTAGGAATAAACCTAACCAAAGAGATAAAGGATCTATACCCTAAAAACTATAGAACACTTCTGAAATAAATTGAGGAAGACACAAAGAGAAGGAAAAATATTCCATGCTCATGGAATGGAAGAATTAATATTGTGAAAATGCCAATGCTACCCAGGGCAATTTACACGTTTAATGCAATCCCTATCAAAATACCATGGACTTTCTTCAGAGAGTTTGAACAAATCATTTTAAGATTTGTGGGGAATCAGAAAAGACCCCGAGTAGCCAGGGGAATATTAAAAAAGAAAACCAGAGCCAGGGGCATCACAATGCTGGATTTCAAGTTGTACTACAAAGCTGTGATCACCAAGACAGGGTGGTACTGGCACAAAAACAGACACATAGATCAATGGAACAGAATAGAGAAGCCAGAAATAGGCCCTCAACTCTATGGTCAACTAATATTCCACAAAGCTGGAAGACAATCCACTGGAAAAAGGACAGTCTCTTCAATAAATGCTGCTGGGAAAATTGGACAGCCACGTGCAGAAGAATGAAACTAGACCACTCTCCTACACCATACACAAAGATAAACTCAAAATGGATGAAAGATCTAAATGTGAGACAAGATTCCATCAAAATCCTAGAGGAGAGCACAGGAAATACCCTTTTTTAATTTGGCCACAACAACTTCTTGCAAGATACCTCTATGAAGGCAAGGGTAACAAAAGCAAAGCTGAACTATTGGGACTTCATCAAGATGAAAAGCTTCTGCACAGCTAGAGAAAGTCAACAAAACTAAAAGACAACCTACAGAATGGGAGAATATATTCGCAAATGACGTATCAGATAAAGGGCTAGTATCCAAGATCTATAAAGCACCTATTAAACTCAACAGCAAAGAAACAGATAATCCAATCATGAAATGGACACAAACTTGAACGGAAATTTCACCAAAGAAGACCTACACGTGGCCAACAAGCCCATGAGAAAATGCTCCACATCACTTGCCATCAGAGAAATACAAATCAAAACTACAATGAGATGCCACCTAACACCAGTGAGAATGGGGAAAATTCACTGTTAAACAAGACAGGAAACAACAAATGTTGGAGAGGATGTGGAGGAAGGGGTACCCTCTTGCACTGTTGGTGGGAATGTGAACTGGTACAGCAACTCTGGAAAACTGTGTGGAGGTTCCTCAAAGAGTGAAAAATAGACCTGCCCTACGAACCAGCAATTGCAGTACTGGGGATTTACCCCAAAGATACAGATGCAGTGAAAAACTGAGACACCTGCACCCCAAAGTTTATAGCAGCAATGTCCACGATAGCCAACTGTGGAAGGAGCCTCGGTGTCCATCGAAAGATGAATGGATAAAGAAGATGTAGTCTATGTATATAATGGAATATTACTCAGCCATTAGAAACAATGAATACCACCATTTGCTTCAATGTGGATGGAACTGGAGGGTATTATGCTGAGTGAAGTAAGTCAATCATAAAAGGACAAACATTATATGGTCTCATTCATATGGGGAATAAAAAATTGTGAAAGGGATTATAGGGGAAAGGAGAGAAATTGAGTGGAAAATATCAATGAGGGAGACAGAACATGAGAGACTCCTAACTCTGGGAAAGTAACAAGGGGTAGTGGAAGGGGAGGTGGGGTGGATGGGGTGACTTGGTGACGGACACTGAGGGGGGCACTTAACAGGATGAGCATAGGGTTTTTACTATATGCTGGCAAATTGAGCTCCAATACAAAAATACAAAAAATACAAAAAAAAAAAAAAACAACCATAAGGAGACCTGAGGCTACCATAGAACCCTCTATCTTGTCTCCTGTCACTCATATCTGCAGTGATTTCTACTTCTTTATTGATTTTCCTTGAAAGGAATTTTTTCTTTCCATGGAAATGGCTTGTGGAAGCAGACTTTTGTTTGTTTGTTTGTTTTTATTTTTTATTTTTTGGAAGCAGACTTTTGCAAAGCAGAAATGATAGATGGGACTCATGGCATGGAGATATCTGGTGAAGCCTTTTGGACTTGCAGGGAGATGGCATTAGCAGCTCAAACCAAGCTTATCTAGACCTGAAGAGACAATAAAATCTCCATTGGAAGTCTTACATTTGTTTAGATTAACCTTTCAACTGATAAATTCAGAAACATGCCAATTACTGTTACCTATCAGACAATTGATAAAGGAGGAAACAATCATGCTACACACATCTCTTGGGTCATAAGTAAAATGTTGGGATAAATGATCATGGTGCTTCAAAACAAAAGGAGCTGCTGTGAAAATACTGCTTCAGTAAGTTTTCAGGTCAAAATGGCATTTTCTAGGCTGAATTTGAGAGACTTGGATGGTTTTTCTTATTTTCATGGTCTTGAAAGGATTCTTTGTGTGACACTGTGATGCTTTCTGCCTAGAACATCCCTATATACAGAGTGGGGTCAACGCTACCACTACTGTGGCAGTTTCAGGAGGGGCTCTGTGGTGCTGTTTGATGTGTGTCTTACAGGTGCTGTCAGATCTTGCTTTGTGACTGTCTTGCATCTTCCCTCTCCCCTCACCACTAGGGGGATTTTGTTGTCACTGTCTGGACACAAATGCCATGGAACCTGCAGAGCCGTTAGGAAGGTATAAACTGGAAGTACAGGTGACTTAGCATCTCGCAGGTTGATAGCTTTGACCAATTGGAGATCAGTGCTGCCACATAAATGAGTTTCCCTACCTTACTTCAAGGAAAGGTGGTACTGGGCTGATGTGCCTGTCGGTTGGTTGAATGTGTGGATTCGTCAATTCTGATAAACGTGTACAAGTGATATGTAAGTGGGTGCGCATGTGTGTGTGTGCATGGGCTGTGTTAACCTTTCAACCTAATGAACTTAGCTTATCCTTCATTTAGAGTGGGCATTGTGTTGAGTTTGTTTAGAGTAAATTTTGTAGCTAACACATGCAGAAGGGGTATATGCTATGTAAGCTTTTGAGAGACTATCCCCTTGAGTACTAGTGAATGAGACAGTTGCAAGGTTTTAGATTGCCCAGCTACAGATACTATGCCAATATACAGATGTAGATGTTTTAGGCAGAATCATGTACGCCCACCTACCCACCAAGGATGCCCACATCCCTATCCCCAGGACTGTGAACATGCTGTCTTCCATGAAAAAAGAGACCAGAAGTATCGAACATACAGTGTCACTTTATATTTTCAGCTTTGCTGTTTGTTTATGACTAAATTGACAAATGATTCATGGACCCGAGTTTCATGTTCCCTATAGTTGCCTTCTTTCTGTCATCCCACCTCCCCAAATTTCATATCATTTACAGACGTTGCCTGTCTTGCATGCCCTGACCAGTCTCCCTTACTCATTGTAAATTAGGAACATTTTACATGTACAGGAGTAGATATGGCACATGATGACTGTTAATTTTTTTCCATCAGAGTTCCCTTGAGAGTTGGTGTCCCTTTGAAGACAATGTTTTTATTTTCATTCCAATGAGATTTTACTTCAAAACACACTATATACAAATGTCAAAAGAAGTGGAGTTTGCTGTTATGAATCTATCACACAGACAATGAGCCCTATACCACAACGTTTGCTCTGAGAATAAGACATGGAGAATGTTAATTTTATGGCACACTGGAAATATCAACATTTTGCCTCGTCTACATGTAACACATGATAGTAGTGGAAACGTAGAATCTCCTTTTGTAGGTTTCCTTTTTCTGTTTGCTACAGGTTCTCTTTCAATGGATATCTAGGCATTTTTTGCTGTTTATAGTTTTTCTCCTAAAGATTTCTTTTTCTGTGATTCAAATTTATGTTAGGTGCAAGACAAAAATGAATTTAAAAAAGTCCAGATATATGAATCACAGAAAATACGATATTGTGTTTTACTTTAAATATGCTTACTTTGAAAATATTTTTTACCTCTTAAGCATATTTTGTATGGTCAACTAATATGTCTTTGTTTTAGGGATAGTTGGATATTTGACGTTGGAATAGAAAGAGTTAAGATGTACCCATTGAATCCACAAAATTTGTAACTATTTATTGCTTCTACTTAGTAGATGCTAACTTTTCAGGAGCAAATAAAAACCCTTAAATAAGAGAACTGAATCTTTAAAATTACACTAATTTGAAAGCCTGGCAAGGGCTCTTTAGGAATCTCTTGAATGCATCCTTCACATCCTTGTTCCTTAGGCTGTAAATGAGGGGATTCAGCATTGGTATCACCAGGGTGTAGAAGACAGAGGCCATTTTATCAGTATCTAATGAGTGGTTGGTCCTTGGTTGCAAATACATGAAGAGAAGGGTCCCATAGAACACAGTGACAGCCATCATGTGGGAGGCACAGGTGGAAAAGGCTTTTCGTCGGCCCTCTGAGGAACGTATCCTCAAAATGGCAAGGACAATGTGGAAGTAGGAGGTTAGAACAATAATCATGGAGAAAAACAAGTTGGTCCCGGCAGAGGTAAACACCACTGTTTCTGGAATGTAGGTATCAGAACAGGACAATGCCAACAAAGGGACATTATCACAGTAAAAATGGTCGATTATGTTGGAAGAGCAGTATGACACAGAGAACACACAGCAGGAGACGGTCAGTGCTGTGGTCAGACTGTAGAGGTATGTGAGGGACACCAGCAGAAGGCAGATCTGCGGAGATACCACCACCATGTAGAGCAGGGGGTTGCAAATAGCCACGTAGCGGTCGTAGGCCATTGCAGCCAGCATGAAAATCTCCCCCACGATAAAAACTAAGAAGCCACCCAGCTGGGCTGCACATCCATAGTAGGATATGGTTTTCTTTGAAACCAAGAAGTTGACCAGCATCTTAGGGGCAATGACAGTAGAATCGCCAAGATTGATGACAGCCAAGTGCCTGAGGAAGAAGTACATGGGCGTTTGAAGCTGCGAGTCAACACTGGTGAGGGTGATGATGCCCAGGTTCCCTGCCACGGTGAGCCCATAGATCGCCAGGAAAACAAAGAAGAGTGGCATCTGGAGGTCTGGGCGGTCTGAGACTCCCCTGAGAATGAACTCAGTCAGGTGGGTCAGGTTCCCTGAGGCCATTTAATTTGTTCTTCTCATCTTTTAATGGAGAAAATGGAAGGAGGTTAAGAGATGGTCAAGTTGATTTTTCTGGTTCATGCTGGTTTGTAGACTGTTTCTTTTAAATCAGATTACTTTTGTTCACAATTGAAAATGTCAGACCTTACTTGTATATCTCCCAATTTTTAACAAAATTCAGAAATACAAAGACCAGTTTTTTCTAAAGATCAGTTTCAGCTTAATGAAACTGTTTTCCCAAGCTATTTTTAACTCTGTGCTAAATACAATTTTTATTGGTTTTATATGTAGTAATTTCCTATATGTATTAAAATTTTATTCACATAATCTTATTAATTACAATATTCCCCAAATATATATTTACATCAACACTCATGCTTCTGTGTATGTTTCTAACTACATTTGAGAAGTTGATGAAACAGATGACTTCCAGTGACTTTCAGTTATTTTTAACTTTCTGCCATTGGCTTTCTCTACAACCTGTTTCTTATCAGCCTGGGGATTTTTATGTATCTGCATGAAATACTTGACTATATTGGGTTTTCCTTAACTATGTCTACAACAACACACTGTTTCAGCTGCCACCAACAGACTGTACCTCAGTCTGTTCCTTCTCAGTGTTATTCAGAACCTGAATTTTTTTAAAAAAATAATCATGTTTCTTCAGCCAAATAACTTGGTCCTTTTATCACTCTAACCTGTATCTGCTCAGACAGTTTTTTATTAATGTGTCCTGGCAGCCTCTCTTTTTTTTCCATCTTACAGCTGTTTCCTATAAAGTATTTGAAGCTGTTTTGATATTTTGAAAAATATTACTTGTAGGTTTTGATTTGCTCAAGCTTGATTTGCTCAAGCTTTTTCTTGCTTAGATAAACGTGTGGAGAAGACTGCTAACATTATTCACTATGTGTTGTACTCTGGGCCCAGAATGATGCTAGTCATTTCAATATAATATTCTCATTATTCTACAGGAGAGTCCTAGAAGACGGTTGTAATTATTTGTATGTCTGATAAGACAGTTGATAAGTTGCACAGAATCTGTGTACAATATTGATTGATACTATGGTTTTATGGTTTTGCTTTATGTGTTTTGTTTGCTTGTTTGTTTGGTCACTTCGTTGGTTGGCTGTTAGTCCACGAATTATTGAGTGTGTGATTTTTTTGTATCAAGTATTTATATTTTTGTGTTGTGTGAATGTAATGAAATAATACACAAACACCAGTTAGTAGAGCCTGTTAACAATGAATGCAGAAAAATTGGTATCAGCAGGTCTTGCTATAGCATGTTTTAAATGATTTTCTAATGTAATTTCCTGTTTATGTCCTCGTAACCCATTCTTCCTCACTAACCAGTTTTATAGTTGAAATGTGAAATAGTGAGTGAAGTATAATTTTCATATTCAGGTAACTGGGATACATGGTATCTGGCTATCTACTTAATGAACAAATCAGGTTGTATTCTCCCAAAATCTGATTATTTCCTAAGTCTGTGGTGTCTGTTTAATTAAAGATACTACATTCCATATTCCAAAATATGTCTGATGAGGTTATAGGACTGTATTGCACTAGATATTCCATATCTCTTCTACCACCACATCTGAAAAGAAATGCACAGGCGAGTTTATGATGGTAACCGGAGTGGTGATACTCACTTTAAACAAAACATTTCCTGTTTGTTTCCTGCTCATAAAGCAGCTCAGTGCATGTTTTACTCTGAGACCTAGATACTCAATAAATATATCCTTAATATTACGAAGAGGAAAAAAAAACACCGATAGTCATTGTGGATTCTGAGCTATGAATTCATGCAATTAACTTTTAAAAAACATATTTGCATGAAACATTACCTGTTATTAATTCCTTCTTCTAAAGCAATATTACTAATGTCAAAGCTTGGTAGTTTTTTCTCTTGGTAAGTATGCCACTGAAATAAAGTACTTTTCTCTTATTAATTCAGGATGGTTTCAGATTTGTTTCTGGTAAAGCTATGTTAGTTTTTTACACATATTTTTTCAAGTTCGCTTTTGAAAGGAAATATTTTATGAATCTATCAAAATAAAAAGTCAGAAAAAGAACTTGAAAGATGTACATAATGTTGAGGTGCCACGGTGGTGCCATTGGTTAAGCATTCAACTCTTGGTTTCAACTCAGGTCTTGATCTCACGTTCCTGAGATCCAGCCCTGAGTGGGACTCCTTGCTTAGTGCAGTCTGATTGATATTCTCTCTCTGCTCCTCCCACTCCTTCTCTCTATCTCTCTAAAATAAAAATAAATAAATAAATAATATACCTAATGTTAAGCATTTATATTACATTTTGGCTGAGAAATAATATTGAAAATATTTATAAGTAATCTTCTGAAATGATTTTAAGAGATGTTCCATTGGTCTCTAATTGTATAATTTTGTCTTAAACTTATTTAAACCTGAGTTGTGTTTAAGATAAACTGCATCTTGACATGACCTGGCAGTGTCCACCAGCAACTGAAAGCCTTCTGGTTGACACCAGGAAACCTTTCCTTGTTAGATTTATCACCTTGGCAATGTGAACAACCAGAAGGAGAGAAACATTTTTCTTGATATTAAGCAATTTAGTAGGTCTTTCTTGGAGAAGAAATCTATTTCAAAGACATATAAGAAGCTTCCTGTCTGGTGTAGAGTGCCTTCTAAAACATCAATTGTACAAGCTCTAAGGCAGAAACATTCCTCTTATCCTAATGGAAAATAGAATCCTCATAATGACTCTGTTATTCTGCAGAGATACCCATGCTGTTGTATTTATCAGCAGGGATTCCGGGCACCATTGTTGGAGTCATTTCCCTTCCCTTCCAGTTAGCCATCAGGAAAAGTGAATAGAGCAGATATCATTACAGTCCTGAGTCTGACTTGAATCCATAAAGCTCCCAAGATACTTGGTCTTCACATCCAGGATGAGTACTAAGTAAACTGTTGGGGTGAACCTACCTGACCCAGAGATCTGCTGAGACCCATTGCAAAGGTTCTGCACACTGAAGAGATTTACAAGTGTCTGAAATCCCTGAAGGCCCACACACTGAAGTAAACTTGTTTATGGATCTGGTCCCTACACAGGAAAACAGAAATTCCCAGATAAAGTTTTGATTCTCCAGGGAAAGAAAGACTAATTAATGAAGTCTCCACACAAGAATTATACCCACAGAGTGAAAATATTAGATAGCCTAGGGATGTACTTAGATTATTTTACTAAGTAGCAATCATGGGCAATTATTCCACTCTTTGTTTGTTTTGAATTGTCCCCTGTAATCTTTTCAGAAATGTGGCTGCTGGCCCTGGGGTGGAGAAAATCCAACATTGGGAAGCTGGGGATTCTGGCCCTAATGTTCCCCTTTACTGTGAATATTGGGAATAGAACTAAATGCAAAGCTTCTATTCTCATGTCAAGAACAAGCCCTGGTGTATCTGCATAAGATAGAGATGATATATACCATAAACATAAAATGTACATCACTGTGAAAATACTACCAATTGTTTTACTGAAATTCTGAAGTTACCTATCATATTCCTGATCATTTCCTGGTTTTTAATTAAAATTGTTTGATGGAAAATGAATTTTTCATATAATCTTGTGATCTTTTCTTACACATGTATACATATTATAATTAAACTGATAACATTTTATTTCATTTTTTGTGTGGAATTTTCTTTTGTTTTAATTTTGATAATGTATTTTATTAAGCTCAATATGTCCCAAATATCATATCCATACATAAACAATATAAAATTTTTGATGTGTTTTGCATTTTTTAAATAATAAATTTATTTTTTATTGGTGTTCAATTTGCCAACATACAGAACAACACCCAGTGCTCATCCCGTCAAGTGCCCCCCTCAGTGCCCGTCACCCATTCGCCCCCACCTTCCGCCCTCTTCCCCTTCCACCACCCCTAGTTCATTTCCCAGAGTTAGGAGTCTTCATGTTCTTCATGTTGAAATGCTTGTGGTTCTTACTAGAGTCCAAGTATCCACAGGCAGCTTCTGTTGTTACTTCCTCTGTAAGTTGTCACTTGTCCGTCATGTGGCTGATGATAGTCTTTACCCTGGTGAGTTAACAGTACTTCCATTCCTTTATCAACTCTGAAATTTCTCATCTGTTCAGCATCCCCATAACATTGTAATTTTAAAAAATAGTTTTACACTTTCCATTGCTATTGGTACTTAATTTTACAGTTTAATCTCTTACTTAAAGCTTATATTTATTGCACAAGATATATTTTCCATTTCCTAAGTTCTGCGTGTGCTGTATAAAAACATACTTTGGTCAAGCAAATACAATTCTAAGACGGAATAGGACCATTAGTAGATCCAAACTTTCACCTTTCAGGGTGTTTGTAGGCAGGGCACACAGACATATTCCTACAGGCAGACTGCAAATGTTTCCTTTATCTTCTCAGAAGAAGATATCATTTGATAGTCCCAGACTTTTCAATGTCTGTCAGTGGTATGAGTGTGCAAAAGTGTTTTACATCATTTTACATTAACATTTCCCTAATGGCTATTAAGGTAATGTATATGGATTGGTCTAAAGAACTTTCTTTTCTTGTGAATTATCTGTGTGTATTCTTTGTTCATAATTCTATGGAATTTTAGTCTATTATTTATTATTTGAACTAGATGCATAATTACTTTTATTTTCTTGAGTTTATTATTATTTCTTTTACTATATTTGTGATTATTTTTTTTCATTCAGACCTTCACAATTTTATTTTTTTTAAAGATTATATTTATTTATTCAAGAGAGACACAGAGAGAGAGAGGCAGAGACATAGGCAGAGAGAGAAGGAGTCTCCATGCAGGGAGCCCGACGTGGGACTCGATCCCAGTTCTCCAGGATCACACCCTGGGCCGAAGGTAGCCACTCAACCACCAAGCCACCCAGGCATCCCCAGACCTTCACAATTTTAAAGCATAAAATGTATCTATTTTAGTGATTATAAGTTGCATTTAAAGATCTCTTTAATGCTGAATCATAAACACACACACAGTCACTCTTCATTTGCATGGTTTAGATATGTAAGGATAATGCTTATCAGTGACCATATTTTAGTTTTGTGCTTGAAGAAAGGAACCGTGTGAATAGCAATGGAAAGAGCCTTGTAAACAGGAGAAAATAAATGCAGAGATACCATGGTGGGAATATATGGTGATAAGAAATGTTCTGTATACTAACTGGTGAGTTGTTATTTAGTCCTTTAGAGAAATACTAATCCACTCTAGAGAAATATATTTAGGCTGGACTCTAATTCTTTCAGCTTTTTAAAAATATATTTTATTTATTTATTTGAGAAAGAGAGAGAGAGAGAGAGAGAGAGAGAGAAAATGAATATATAGGGGGGAAGAGCAGAGGGAAAGGGAGAAACAGACTCCCTGCTGAGCAGGATGCCTGACATGGGGCTCCTTCCTAACATCCTGGGATCATGAATTGAGCCAAAGGCAGAGGCTTAACCTACTGAGAAATCCAGGTGCCCCTAGGCTGGACTCTAATTCTAAGGAGAATGCCCTGTTGGAATTAAAGAATACAGACACTCCCTTAAGAAAATAGTTTTAACAAAACAATAATTAAAGATTAATATATAAAAGTGAAAGAAGAGAGAACATCACAACCTAAAATTATCCTTGAAGGAGACATATCTTTGCAATGGCAATAATATCTACTGGAAAGAGGGCAAAGCATACAATAGAAGGGACTCTCTTTTGTACCTTGATTCTTGGTCCTGGGCACTGAGGAGTGGTTGAATCTGCAAGGGCATCAGAGAGTGAAGGTCAAAGGAAAACAGAACTAAAAGCTGAACTGGGCCAAGCCTTCAAGGATCCCATAGGAATAATTGGACTTAGTTCTGGGAAGAGCCAAATGTGCCAGCCAGTTTTGCCTTACTTTCCAAATTGTACTTCTTTTTGTCATTCTTGAATGTAAGTGTGGTCTGATCTCAATAAATGCTAATGCTTAGACTTTGTTTTCTTGAGAAATCAAAGCAGTTTTTCAAAAGTGATAAATTTCTTTTTTTATAAAGATTTTATTTATTTATTCATAAGACATAGGCAGAGGGAGAAGCAGACTCCATGCAGGAAGCCTGATGCGGAACTCGAACACAGGACTCAGGGCACACCCTGACCCAAAGGCAGACACTCAACTGCTAAGTCACCCAGGCATCCCAAAATTAAAGCATTTTATTGCCCATGCTCTGTAAAAAAAAAACACAAAGGGGAGAAACACATCATCACAAATAGTGTGTTAGTAACTACAGGGATTTGAACATACTGCCTGTGATCCCTGAATCATAGTCTGGGACTAGACTGCTGCCAATGCATGGATCTAATGATGGAGCAGAGTTCTTTGAACTAGAATCTGAACCAGTGACTCCATGCAAAGTGGGCTGGAATTATGTGAGATGTGGCTTTGCTACCAATTAGGTGATAGTTGATCAAGTTAGTCAGATATAGTGTTATTTATAATTGCAGATATTATAATTTATGCATTCAGGTAATACAGAGATGGAAGAAAATAATATACAACATTGCAAAGTAAAGGTTACATACATACATGCCCATGTGTGCATTTGTGTTATACCCATCAGTATAGCTTCTACAAACATATATGTGTGTACGCATACATATATATGTGTATGTGTATATACATATATCATCAGGAACATTTAAAAAGAAAATGAATAATATACATTTTCTTTTTTTTATATACATTTTCTGCATATGAAAATAGTATGAGCAAAGGATTGACTATGATCTTTATTTTAAAATACCTAGGGAGAAAAAATATACAAGGAAAGCAAGAATACATTAATAAGCTAAAACAAAACATTTTCATCATATCTTCCTGATATTGAAATGGAGAGAAAGCATCACTAATTTTTTAATTTAATTTTTACTGTGATAATATACTTTGTTGACAAATCAATTTTTCCTAAACACTTTCTGCATTGCTTCTTTTACATCTTTGTTCCTCAAACTATAGATGATAGGATTCAGCATGGGAATCACAATGCTATAAAATATTGACACTATCATATCATGGTCCAGGGCATAGCTGGAACTTGGCCTCACATACATGAAGAGAACTGTACCATGAAAAATTGACACTCCAGTTAAGTGAGAGCCACATGTAGAAAAGACTTTTCGTCTGCCTTCAGCAGAATGCATCCTCAGAATTACCAACACAATGAAACCATAGGAGATCAGGACTACCAGTATAGTAGTTATCTCAATAGATCCCGCAAAATAGAAGAGCAGTAGCTGGTTTGTGTGGGTGTCAGAACACGAAATGGCAAGTAGTGGAGGGATGTCACAAAAGACATGTCTAATTTCATTGGATGCACAGAAGGATAGGCTGAACGTGGCCACTGTGTGTACAGAAGCATGCAAAATGCCACCAACATAGGAAGCAATGATGAGTGGCACATAGACTCTGGGTGACATGCTCACAGAATATAGGAGAGGGTTGTAGATTGCTACATAGCGATCATAAGCCATGGCGGCCAAGAGAAAGCATTCTGTGGTCCCAAAAGCAACAGCGAGAAACATCTGTGCTGCACATCCAAGGAATGAAATGACTTTATTCTTTGACATAAAATCTACTAGCATATTTGGGGTAATTACTGAAGAATAGCAGGCATCCACAGATGATAATACACTCAGAAAATAGTACATGGGGTTGTGGAGCCGGGAATCCCCAATGACCAATGCAACCAGTCCTAAATTTCCCATCAGAGTAAAGACATAGATTGTTAGAAACAGGAAGAATAAGATGATCTGTAGCTCAAGTTTGTCTGTGAAGCCCTTTAGTACAAATGTAGTAACTTCAGTGACATTTTTCATGTTGACACTTCAGGGAACAAACTTGAAGATATTCATAAAATAATCTATTCACGAGAAAAATAATAAACAATATTGTGATTCAATATTTTAACTGAAGGGAACATGTGGTATGCCCTCATATTTATGTTTTGGCAATGTAAAATTTCCCAGTTGTAGATCAGAAGACAATGACAAAATGATCAAATGTTCATACTACTTGCTGCAGAATCAAGTGGAAGATATGGGTGTTCACTCACTGGCTTAATCCCTTTCATTTCTAAAACAATCAGGTCAATGGGTTAATTTTCCGCTGCATTTTGTTAGCTGTTTTCATATTAAGTCACAGTAAAACACCACATGATTGGCTAAAAAATAATTTCCTTCAACATCTATACATGTGAAAAAGTGTATCAGTGTACAGACATTGGAATAAAATCTCAGCATTCTAGACCTTTCAGTCATTGTGTAAAATAATCAGTTATAACCTATTCACCTGTAGAATGGGAATGTTAATATTTATTATATAATATTGGGGCAAATATTGAAAGACAAAATATGTTAAGATTGAATCTTCAAAATTATGTTAAACATAGAACATGTTAAATTATATTGGTTCTTTTTCTTAAGATTTTATTTATTTATTTATAAGAGGCACAAAGAGAGACAGAGACACAGGCAGAGGGAAAAGCAGGCTCCCTGCAGGGAGCCAGATGCAGGATCGGATCCTGGACCCCAGGATTAAGCCCTGAGCTGAAGTCTGATACTCAACTGCTGAGCCACCTGGCCATTCCTAAATTTTGTTGATTCTATAGAGCAGTAACATTTTGTGAGCTAAGCTGTAAAAATTTTCTACCTCTATAAGATCTTGAGTGTATCTGACAAAACTAAGATTTTTTTTTCAGGATAATAGGACATGATTGAATTAAGCAATTATATGACCACTTATATTTCATTCAAATTATTTCTTTTTTGACTGGATATATGGTTATAGGTTTTACTTCTGGATATCTAATTTCTATATGCTTTTTGACTCCTTCAAAAATGGGTGAAAAAGAATAAAAATATTCTGAAAATCTATATAATATGTTTTTAATATTATTCTTATCTAGGTATTATTTATTACTAGTGAAATAACAACTATACACTTATTAACTAAGAGTTACAAGTAAGCTGTTCATTAAAAAAACAGTAATTAAAATATAACAACAAAATGAATAATACTTACACCAAGACATAAAATATTCAAGAGCGAAAAAATAGGAAAAAATGAAAAAAGAAATAGGACTCTTTCCTGGATAATCCTATTGTTAAAAAATCAGGAGTCAGACCAACATTTGAATCCAGAGTTTCAATTAGCCAATTATATTCACAAGTTAAAGGATAAGTTTTATTGAAGTCATTCTTTATTTTCTTTCTTTCTTTCTTTCTTTCTTTCTTTCTTTCTTTCTTTCTTTTTCTTTCTTTATTTATTTTTCTTTCGTTTTTCTTTTTTAATTTTTTTAGTATAGTCACTCACATTGAATTTAAGTCAATCTTGAGAGTACATGATCTGCTGCAAATAAAAATGTATGCTTTATTTAAATCCATAATTTAAGTCAAGCTCTTGTTTCAATGCATTGACATGGATCCCATCAGTAAGAGAGAGAGCCATTTGGATTAGAAATAGTGATGGAAGCAGAAGGAACATCTCAACAACCTTGTGAAAAAGACAAAATTAGGAATGCCTCAAAAAATTGTCAGTATAAGCAGAAAACATTTTAATAGAGTTACTGGAAAAATCAAAGGCAAAGAAAACAAAAAAAATACTCATATAAAATAATCAAGAAAGCAGGTTTTTAGATTGAATCGTATGTATTAGAAATAAAAAAATATAGACAAAACAAATTAGAACCCACAAGTTCATGTAATCCAATTAAATGATTATTTTGAGTGACTCTCATATTTAAAAATGCTTTTAAATGTATAATTTAATTAAAATGTCTCAGTGACTTGATAGGGCAAACTTCATATGTTTTTTATTCTTATTTTAAAAAGCCATAGGGAACAATATGACCTTAATATTTATTAAGTCAAGTGTTTATTTAGACAAGGGGTAAAAGAGTTTATGTATCTGAAGTAAAAGCTACATTCAAAAGAAATGAAATGCGAACTTTGATGAATATGATGAAATATATATCTATTTTTAAGTCTGACTGGGAGTTGCAAGAAGATCAGCCCCAATGCAATTTTTGACATCAGTTCAGTGATATGCCTTGTTCAAGACAATACAGGATTTAGAATCTGAAAGTGTGCATTCAATAGCCATGTTCATGAATAAAAGACCTGTGTGATGTTAGGTTTTCATTTTGAAGTTTACTCCTCTTCTGAAAAATAGTAGTGTATTTTAATGATGAAGCAGACAAAATAATATAATTATATACAGCCAGGCAGACTCATTAAATGTATAAAGCAATAAAAAAAACATACAGCAAATTTAAGATGGTCTTATAATCGAATGTTTTGTAATCAGATGTACTTATTTTTAAATCATTAGCAAATATCGGGTCATGAAATTACTATTTTAAATAATCATTAAAAAAATCAGCATTTCCAGAGCCCTGAACCAAATATTTCATTCTTCAGCTACATATGATATATTGTTTTAGTGATTTTTAATACACACTAAAACATTATTCTCTCAGGATTAAATCCAATGACTCTTATTTTCATTATGATTTTTTCTTACTCTTTAAGTCTGTAGTATTCTTTAGAGAGTAAAGAAGTTTTGTGAATTGTGGGATCTGCTTATACCAAAAATAAACATACATACATCACCACGAATCCATTTGTTACATTACAGTGGGCTTAAGTTTACTCGGGCAAATAAGATATGGGAAGACTATAATGTTAAGAACTTTAGCTGGATTCTCTTGAAACAGGAATTTGACTAGATGTCCAAATAAAACTCATATTAAATATGAGTAAATGTCAGAATATATTGAAAGGACTCATAGAGAGAAAATGACTATGATTCTTGAAGAATTTAATACTTCAACTGTTAAAATTAAGGTAAAGCCACCTTCAAAAAATACAATTGTATTAGAGGGCAGAAAATTCCAAATATATTTGGCTCAACATTGCAACACTGCTTGCAAAAGAGAAGAAAAGTAACAGCTGTGTATTGAACACCTCTGGTAGAAACAGACTTTGGTGTATTACTTTATTTCAGGCTTAGAGCCCAGATTCACTCTCATGTGCCACTCCAAGTGCATGCAATTTTTACTATTTTACACTATCTCCTGTTACACCATGGCTTCACTCTGTTAACTGACCTCACAAGCCACCTCTACTGGAATAAAATATGATTCTTTTTTAATATTTTATTTATTTATTCATGAGAGACACACAGACAGAGGCAGAGGGAGAAACAGGCTCCCCGCACAGCCAGGACCCCAATGCAGGACTTGATCCTGGGACCCTGGAATCATGACCTGAGCCTAAGGCAGACGCTCAGACGACTGAGCCAATCAATGCACCCTAAAATATGACTCTTGATAAATATTTAGATAATGTTTAAACTCCAAGACTAGAAAAACATTATGAAAAAGCAACAAATCAAAGTGGCTTTGACCTCACAGAGCTAGCAAAATAAAATGATGTTTTCCTCATCATAGCAAAATATATGCTCCAATATAAGTGAATAGGTCAAAGGCTTTCTTGGCCTCCAATGATACATTTTCCTGACTGTTCTTGCTGTAAACTACTCTGTCTTCCATCAAAAAATGAAAGCAAGACTCAATTTAGAGCACTCTTAATTGTCTCTACAAAACATAAATTCATTAATTTCTATTTTCTTTGTTTTATTTATTCACCTGTGCAATAGTAACAATCTAAAGGGCTTAGTATTGGGGATTTATAACATGTTTGACCTTGATATTTTAGATCCCACCTTTGAAACATTCTGCAAATGACCTGAAATTTTCTCTTACCTGTGCAACAACAAAGTCAAAGTTAGATGCATCACAGATATGATTAACTTAGAGTGCTTATATTCATGAATACGACTGTTGTTGAAACCACAGCAGATGCCCCAAGGGGAATATGATCCAATTATCTTCTCGTTCAAAATACATACATTGTGATTTTCTCACTAATAAAAAAGAAAATGGTTCTGGAACAATTCACTACGTATTATTATTTATTGAATACATAGAGTCCTTCCATATCGAATTTATAACAATGCTTTAGTTTTGCATTTTCCTGATGATTAGTGATGTTCAGTATTTTTTATACTGGTCTGTTGGCCATTTGTATGTCTTTTCTGGAGATATCTGTTCAAGTAATGTGTAAATATTTTCTCCCATTCTGTAAATTGCCTTTTCTTTCTGTTGATTGTTTTCTTTGTTGGGTAGATTTTTAATTTGATGTATTCTCACTTATCTAATTTTGCTTTTTTTTGCCTGCATTTATGGTGCCATATCAATGAAATCATTACCAAGTCCAATGTCATGAAGCTTCTTCACCCATATGGTTTTTTTTAAGGAGTTTTACTTTTGTGCATGGTCTAAGACAAGGGTTGGGTTTTATTCTTTTGCAAGTGAATATCCAGTTTCCCAACACAATTGTTGAAGTGATATTCATTTCCCATTGTGTAGTATTGACACTTTTCTTGAAGATCAATTGGCTGTATGTGGGTGGGTTTATTCTGGGCTCTTCATTCTGCTGCATTGTTTTATGTGTCTGTTTTTATATCAATATCATACAGTTCAGTTGCTTTAGCTTTGTAATATATTTTGAAAGTAGGAAGGGTGATGACTCCAGTGTTGTTCCTCTTGCCCAAAATTTCTTTGCATGTTCGAGGTCTTTTTTGGTACCTCATGAATTTTAGAAATGTTTTTTTCTATTTCTGTTGGTATTTTTATATTTTGATAATGATTGCACTGAATCTTTGAATTGCTTTAGTTAGCACGAATATTTTACCAAATGCAAATCAAGACTACAATTGGATATCACCTTCCACCTGGTAGGGTGGCTGTCAAGAAAAAAAAATGGGGATGTGGTTCCCCTTTAAGGGAAACTTGCCCACTGCTGATAGAAATGGAAATTGATACAGCCATTATGGAAAACAGCATGGAAATTCCTCAAAAAATTAAAAATAAAACTACCATATGATCCAGCAATCACTTCTTGGGATTTATACAAAGGAACTGAAATCAAAATCCGTGAGGAACACTTCCACATTCACTGCAACATTAATCACAATACCCAAGATAGGGCAACAATCTTAAAATGTCTATTTATGGAAAGATAATAGAGAAAAAGTCATATATATATATATATACACACACACACACACACACACACAAGAGAATATTATTCAACCTTTATAATAAAGGAAATCCTGCCATTTGCAACATGAATGGACCTAGAGGATGTTTGCTAAGTGAATAAGACACAGAAGGACCAACAGTGTATAATCTCATTTCTATGAGCTATCTAAAATAGTGAAACTCAGAATCAGGGAGTGTAATGGTGGCTTCCAGGGGCTGGAGAATGGAGGAAGTGGAGAAGTCACAGCCAAAGGATACAATGTTTAATTATTTGTTAAGTAAGTGTTGGAATAGTGACTATAATTAATAACATTGTGGCATATACTTAAAATTTGCCAAGAGGGTAAATCTTATGCTAATATTTTTACTATAAAATGAGAGCAACAAAGAGAGCAGAGGAAACTTTGAGATGTGAGGATATGTTTATGGTCTTGATAGTAGTGATGTTTTCATAGATGTATACTTATCCTTAAATGCTTCAAGTGATGTATATTAAATAGGTACAGCATTTTACATCAGTTATACCTCAATAAAGTACTAAGTATATATATGTAATAATATGTATATGTAATATATATGTAACATGCACACACATACGTATATGTATGCACTACATACACATTACATATATATTTTATTATATGTTTAATATATGACACAATAATATACACATATAATATATGTATATATTATATTTCTATTTAATATATAATAATATACATATCATATATGTATATATGTATATATAAATATATAATATACATGTAATATATGTATGTGTAATATAAAATACATGTAATACACACAATATATATGTTTAATACTCTTTAGGCATGAGATGTTATTTTATATAATATCTCTGATACTGGGTTAGTATTTAAGCTTGTTTGAGGCTTAGTTCTCTCATCTTGGCAATATAACTTATTTATGTTGCAATAAATCAGTATACATGGTAAACTTTAAAATGTAAAATTACACTACATTTTTTTGTAAGATACAGCACATGGATTTAGAGTAATCCAACTTCATTTCATTCATTATAGTTTTAATCTGTTCACATTATCAAGTGCTACATACAAAGAATAAAAGATAAACTTTGGGCTTATTGAAATGAGTATATTCAAAAGATAAGAAAAGTATGATGCCATAAGTATATGGAATAGAAGACATAGACATTGAAAGCTTGGAAAAACTCCAGAAGTTACACAATATTTTGATTCCTAAGTACTAATTGATGACATAGTTATATGATGTGGTAATATGTGTATATCTATATCCCTACACACACACACAGCCCTTAAACCTGAATACAGAAATTTAACATTGGTAGACAAAGGAGGACGATCAAAAATTTATTTTTCCTGAATTCTCCAGATGCTTCTGATGAGCAGTTGGATTAGAAATAATAGATCTCGGGATCCCTGGGTGGCGCAGTGGTTTGGCGCCTGTCTTTGGCCCGGGGTGCGATCCTGGAGACCCAGGATCGAATCCCACATCGGGCTCCCGGTGAATGGAGCCTGCTTCTCCCTCTGCCTGTGTCTCTGCCTCTCTCTCTCTCTGTGACTATCATAAGTAAATAAAAATAAATAAAATTTAAAAAAAAAGAAATAATAGATCTCATGAATAATCTCCCACTTTATAGATAAGCAAATGAACCGTGGGATAGTAAAATGATAACCATTCATGTGTTTATCTGTTCAAAAATACTTCTGAGGGCTAAGTTGGGGAGAAGCAGAAAAATGATGTTGGGGAACTATAAACAACAAGGATAGAAGTAAAACTAAGAAAAAAGGTAAAGTGGAATGCTGCAGGGAGGGGGTTGGGCATATTTTAGAGGTTGTGCAGTACATCTCTATGATAATGGAGGAAAAAAGTTGAATAAAGTGATGTAACATGACATTAAGGATTCCTTTTAGTGATCCTCTTGTAGCCATGGACAGACAAAATATGTTACCAGACATCTGAGTAAATCGTCTACTAATTGGAGACTTCTGGTTTCTAGTTCTGTAGGTTAGGAGCCTGGAAGACACAACTCTGTCTTATCAACAAGTAAAAAACCTGAAAACACTAAAAAATCAGTAACTCTTCCTGGATCCTTAAAGAGAAGGAAGCACAGGGCAAGCAGCAACCTCCAAGATTGAAGACACAGGCAAATATAGGGAGTCAAATCTTAACCTGCACAGAAACTAGGGGCAGAAACACCCTAGGAACCAATGCCTACAGAAGAACACCTGAACTGTAAATGACAAATTGCTGAAAGTGGAGTGTGATCAACAATGAGACTTAAAAATTTCAGGGGTATCCAGACATAGGATTCCCCTTGCCTCAATATTGTGAGATTGACCTTCAGGAACTGACTAGGGTTCCCACAGTAAATATTGGAGAAACCACTCATATGCTTCCAACAGGAGGAGAAAGAAAGAATTACTCTGAAATAATGTCAAAGCTGGGCAGCCTGGGTGGCTCAGCAGTTTGGTGCCACCTTCAGCCGAGGGTGTGATCCTGGAGACCCGGGATGGAGTCCCATGTCGAGCTCCCTGCATGGAGCCTGCTTCTCCCTCTGCCTGTGTCTCTGCTTCTCTCTCTCTCTGTCTCCCATGAATAAATAAATAAAATCTTTTTTTTAAAAGAAATAATGCCAAAGCCTGTCCTCAGGAGAAATTAGTTAACCAGTGCCTAGCCTTCTGGGGTATTTATAAGAGCCTAGGTAATGAGGAGGAGAGAAATACTCAACTCCAGCTTACTCTAGACATCCAGACCCACCTCAGGGGAAAGAATAAGACTAAGGAACAATTGTGAAGTTCACAGTCTGGTGGCACAGGCTCACTAAAAGACTGAGACCCAATCTTGAGACTATACAACATGTCCCCTACTCCCGCAACTAAACACATTGTAACTAAAGGTCCATCTATAGCAGTTCCTTTTAACCAGAACATCATGCCTGGCTACACAGTTCAAACTAAACCTCTTTGAAGACACACAGGCTTGGCTGGGATGTTTGAGTGAAATATCAGATTGGGATTTTAAAGCAAATATTATTATAGTAAGGATTATAATAGATCAAGTTGACTTCACAGATGAGCAATATTAAGAAGAGAAATGAAAATCTTAAGAAAGAACGAAAAGAAATACTAGAAGGGCAAAAACACCGTAACCAACTGATGCTTTTAATGGACCTATTAGGGTACTTGATGTAGCAGAAGGGAGAATCTCTGAACTTGAGGATATATCAATAGAAACTTCAAAAACTGAAAATTAAAGAGAACAGAGATTTAAAAGCAAAACAAAACAAAACAGAATATCCAACAGAAAATCTCTCTGTGGGCATTTGAGAACGTGAATGTCACAGACATGTTCTGTTGTGTTGCACTTTATCCAGTGTGTGTGGTGTGTGTGTGTGTGTGTGTGTGTGTGTGTGTGTATTGTGGTAAAGGAATGAAGAAATATTTGAAACAATAATAATTGAAGGTTTCCTCAAATTAATTTCAGTCACCAAGCCACAGATCCAGGTCTGGAAAGCTCAGAGGACACCAAGCAAGGTAAATCCCCTAAAAATTACTCTTTGGCATATCATTTTTCTATCCACAGAAAATCAAGAATAAAAATTAAAAAAATAAAAACAGAAAACTTCTGAAAGAAGCTAGAGAAAAACACAATCCACCTATGGAGGAACACAGATAAGAATCATATCTAACTTCTCAGAAGACATTCAAACAAGAAGAGAATGCACTGAAATGAGAGAATAATAGGAACAATGTATTCGGCCATATATGCTTATGTATGTATCTTCTGTATATACATTCTTATATAAGGGAAATGTATGACCAATAACAGAGAAAGGAGGAAGAAATTACAAAGCTAAATAAACATGCTCTTATCATGTGAGCCAGAGATCACATTCCTTGGTATTTAATCAAAGAATAAATACGTTCACACAGAAACTTGCACACAGATGCTCACAGCAGCTTTATTTGTAAATGCCAGAATTTTATCTGGAAGCAACCAGATGTATTTCAGTAGGTGATTGGATAGATAAACTGTGGTTCTCCAGACAATGAAAGATTACACGGTGAAAAAAAACCAAACAAACCAAAAACAAAAGCTACCAAGTCATGAAAAGATGAAAAGGAAACACATGTGTTTTACTAAGAGAAAGAAGCCCATCTGAAATGCTACTTGCCCGGGAGAGTGCGCCGAGCTCCCTAAGGGCTGCAGCGCGCACGGCGGGGCCCGGAGCAGCTCGGAGGGGCTCGGGCGGCGGCTCCGCGGAGGGGGCTGCGGGGCGGGAGCGCGAATCCACCAGCGCAGGCCCCGGAGCACAGGGCGCCGGGACATAGCCCAGGATCCGGCCTCCCCCGGGACAGGCAGAGGCCGGGAGGGCCCGAGACAGCGAGGACGCTCCTGCCCCGAGCTGAGCAGATCAGCGGCCCCGCCCCGGAGCCTCCAGGCCCTGCAGACGGAGAGCTCCGGGGTTACTGTGGGAGCTGAATCCAGGCTCCAGAGCTGCCATAGCCACTGGGGCTGTTCCTCCTGGGGCCCCACGGGGTAAACAACCCCCGCTGAGCCCTGCAGCAGGCAGGGGCAGAGCAGCTCCCCCAAGTGCTAACACCTGAAAATCAGCACAGCAGGCCCCTCCCCCAGAAGACCAGCTGGACGGACCAGTTCCAGGGGAAGTCAAGGGACTTAAAGTCTACAGAATCAGAAGGTACTCCCCGAGTTTTTTTTTTTGTATGTGTTGTTTTTTTGTTTTTGTTTTTGATTTGTTTGCTTCCCCCACCCCATTTTTTTACCTTTCTTTTTCTTTCTATTTTTCTTCTCTTTTTTTCTTTTTTTCTTTTTCTCTTTTCTTCCATTCTTTCTCTACTCTCTTTTTCTCCTTTTCCCAATACAACTTGTTTTTGGCCACTCTGCCCTGAGCAAAATGACTACAAAGAAAACCTCACCTCAAAAGAAAGAATCAAAAACAGTCCACTCTCCCACAGAGTTACAAAATCTGTATTACAATTCAATGTCAGAAAGCCAATTCAGAAGCACTACTATAAAGCTACTGGTGGCTCTAGAAAAAAAGCATAAAGGAATCAAGAGACTTCGTGACTGCAGAATTTAGATCCAATAAGGAAGAAATTAAAAATCAATTGAATGAGATGCAATCCAAACTAGAAGTCCTAACGATGAGGGTGAACGAGGTGGAAGAACGAGTGAGTGACATAGAAGACAAGTTAATGGCAAAGAGGGAAACTGAGGGAAAAAGAGACAATTAAAAGATCATGAGGATAGATTAAGGGAAATAAACGACAGCCTGAGGAAGAAAAACCTACGTTTAACTGGGGTTCCCGAGGGCGCCGAAAGAGCCAGAGGGCCAGAATATGTATTTGAAAAAATCATAGCTGAAAACTTTCCTAATCTGGGAAGGGAAACAGGCATTCAGATCCAGGAAATAGAGAGATTCCCCCCCCAAAATCAATAAAAACCGTTCAACACCTCGACATTTAATAGTGAAGCTTGCAAATTCCAAAGATAAAGAGAAGATCCTTAAAGCAGCAAGAGACAAGAAATCCCTGACTTTTATGGAGAGAACTATTAGGGTAACAGCAGACCTCTCCACAGAGACCTGGCAGGCCAGAAAGGGGTGGCAGGATATATTCAGGGTCCTAAATGAGAAGATCATGCAACCAAGAATACTTTATCCAGCAAGGCTCTCATTCAGAATGGAAGGAGAGATAAAGAGCTTCCAAGACAGGCAGGAACTGAAAGAATATGTGAACTCCAAACCAGCTCTGCAAGAAATTTTAAGGGGGACTCTTAAAGTCCAGTGGAACAATCCAGAAGAACAAGGACTGAATAGATATCATGATGACACTAAACTCATATCTTTCAGTAGTAACTGAACGTGAACGGGCTTAATGACCCCATAAAAAGGCACAGGGTTTCAGACTGGGTAAAAAAGCAGGACCCATCTATTTGCTGTCTACAAGAGACTCATTTTAGACAGAAGGACACCTACAGCCTGAAAATAAAAGGTTGGAGAACCATTTACCATTCAAATGGTCCTCAAAAGTAAGCAGGGGTAGCCATCCTTATATCAGATAAACTAAAATTTACCCCGAAGACTGTAGTGAGAGATGAAGAGGGACACTATATCATATTTAAAGGATCTATCCAACAAGAGGACTTAACAATCCTCAATATATATGCCCCGAATGTAGGAGCTGCCAAATATATCAATCAATTAATAAACAAAGTTAAGACATACTTAGATAATAATACACTTATACTTGGTGACATCAAGCTAGCGCTTTCTACCCTCGATAGGTCTTCTAAGCACAACATCTCCAAAGAAACGAGAGCTTTAAATGATACACTGGACCAGATAGATTTCACAGATACCTACAGAACTTTACATCCAAACTCAACTGAATACACATTCTTCTCAAGTGCACATGGAACTTTCTCCAGAATAGACCACATACTGGCTCACAAATCGGGTCTGAACCGATACCAAAAGATTGGGATCGTCCCCTGCATATTCTCAGACCATAATGCCTTGAAATTAGAACTAAATCACAACAAGAAGTTTGGAAGGACCTCAAACACGTGGAGGTTAAGGATCATCCTGCTAAAAGATGAAAGGGTCAACCAGGAAATTAAGGAAGAATTAAAAAGATTCATGGAAACTAATGAGAATGAAGATACAACTGTTCAAAATCTTTGGGATGCAGCAAAAGCAGTCCTGAGGGGGAAATACATCGCAATACAAGCATCCATTCAAAAACTGGAAAGAACTCAAATACAAAAGCTAACCTTACACTTAAAGGAGCTAGAGAAAAAACAGCAAATAGTTCCTACACCCAGAAGAAGAAGAGAGTTAATAAAGATTCGAGCAGAACTCAACGAAATCGAGACCAGAAGAACTGTGGAACAGATCAACAAAACCAGGAGTTGGTCCTTTGAAAGAATTAATAAGATAGACCAACCATTAGCCAACCTTATTAAAAAGAAGAGAGAGAAGACTCAAATTAATAAAATCATGAATGAGAAAGGAGAGATCACTACCAACACCAAGGAAATACAAATGATTTTAAAAACATATTATGAACAGCTCTACACCAATAAATTAGGCAATCTAGAAGAAATGGACATATTTCTGGAAAACCATCACAAACTACCAAAACTGGAACAGGAAGAAATAGAAAACCTGAACAGGCCAATAACCAGGGAGGAAATTGAAGCAGTCATCAAAAACCTCCTAAGACACAAGAGTCCAGGGCCAGATGGCTTCCCAGGGGAATTCTATCAAACATTTAAAGAAGAAACCATACCTATTCTACTAAAGCTGTTCAAAAAGATAGTAAGAGATGGATTACATCCAAATTCATTCTATGAGGCCAGCATCACCTTAATTCCAAAACCAGACAAAGACCCGACCAAAAAGGAGAATTACAGACCAATATCCCTGATGAACATGGATGCAAAAATTCTCAACAAGATACTAGCCAATAGGATCCAACAGTACATTAAGAAAATTATTCACCATGACCAAGTAGGATTTATCCCTGGGACACAAGGCTGGTTCAACACTTGTAAAACAATCAATGTGATTCATCATATCAGCAAGAGAAAAACCAAGAACCATATGATCCTCTCATTAGATGCAGAGAAAGCATTTGACAAAATACAGCATCCATTCCTGATCAAAACTCTTCAGAGTGTAGGGATAGAGGGAACATTCCAAAACATCTTAAAAGCCATCTGCAAAAAAACAAAAGTAATTATCATTCTCAATGGGGAAGCACTGGGAGCCTTTCCCCGAAGATCAGGAACAAGACAGGGATGTCCACTTTCACCACTGCTATTCAACATAGTACTGGAAGTCCTAGCCTCAGCAATCAGACAACAAAAAGAGGCATTAGAATTAGTAAAGAAAAAGTCAAACTCTCCCTCTTTGCCAATGACATGATACTCTACATAGAAAACCCAAAAGCCTCCACCCCAAGATTGCTACAACTCATACTGCAATTTGGCAGCATGGCAGGATACAAAATCAATGCCCAGATATCAATGGCATTTCTATACACTAACAATGAGACTGAAGAAAGAGAAATTAAGGAGTCAATCCCATTTACAATTGCACCCAAAAGTATAAGATACCTAGGAATAAACCTAACCAAAGAGGTAAAGGATCTATACCCTAAAAACTATAGAACACTTCTGAAAGAAATTGAGGAAGACACAAAGAGATGGAAAAGTATTCCATGCTCATGGATTGGCAGAATTAATATTGTGAAAATGTCAATGTTACCCAGGGCAATTTACACGTTTAATGCAATCGCTATCAAAATACCATGGACTTTCTTCTGAGAGTTAGAACAAATTATTTTAAGATTTGTGTGGAATCAGAAAAGACCCCGAATAGCCAGGGGAATATGAAAAAAGAAAACCATAGCTGGGGGCATCACAATGCCAGATTTCAGGTTGTACTACAAAGCTGTGGTCATCAAGACAGTGTGGTACTGGCACAAAAACAGATACATAGATCAATGGAACAGAATAGAGAATCCAGAAGTGGACCCTCAACTTTATGGTGAACTAATATTTGACAAAGGAGGAAAGACTATCCACTGGAAGAAAGACAGTCTCTTCAATAAATGGTGCTGGGAAAATTGGACATCCACATGCAGAAGAATGAAACTAGACCACTCTCTTGCACCATACACAAAGATAAACTCAAAATGGATGAAAGATTTAAATGTGAGACAAGACTCCATCAAAATCCTAGAGGAGAACACAGGCAACACCCTTTTTGAACTTGGCCACAGCAACTTCTTGCAAGATACATCCACGAAGGCAAAAGAAACAAAAGCAAAAATGAACTATTGGGACTTCATCAAGATAAGAAGCTTTTGCACAGCAAAGGATACAGTCAACAAACCTCAAAAAACAACCTACAAAATGGGAGAAGATATTTGCAAAAGACGTATCAGATAAAGGGCTAGTTTCCAAAATCTATAAAGAACTTATTAAACTCAACACCAAAGAAACAAACAATCCAATCATGAAATGGGCAAAAGACATGAAGAGAAATCTCACAGAGGAAGACATAGACATGGCCAACATGCACATGAGAAAATGCTCTGCATCACTTGCCATCAGGGAGATACAAATCAAAACCACAATGAGATACCACCTCACACCAGTGAGAATGGGGAAAATTAACAAGGCAGGAAACCACAAATGTTGGAGAGGATGTGGAGAAAAGGGAACCCTCTTACACTGTTGGTGGGAATGTGAAATGGTGCGGCCACTCTGGATAACTCTGTGGAGGTTCCTTCCTCAAAGAGTTAAAAATAGACCTGCCCTACAACCCAGCAATTGCAGTGTTGGGGATTTATCCCAAAGATACAGATGCAGTGAAACGCCCGGACACCTGCACCCCGATGTTTCTAGCAGCCATGTCCACAATAGCCAAACTGTGGAAGGAGCCTCAGTGTCCATGGAAAGATGAATGGATAAAGAAGATGTGGTTTATGTATACAATGGAATATTACTCAGCCATTAGAAACGACAAATACCCACCATTTGCTTCAATGTGGATGGAACTGGAGGGTATTATGCTGATTGAAATAAGTCAATCGGAGAAGGACAAACATTATATGTTCTCATTCATTGGGAAATTTAAATAATAGTGAAAGGGAATAGAAGGGAAGGGATAAGAAATGGGTAGGAAATATCAGAAAGGGAGATAGGACATAAAGACTCCTAACTCTGGGATATGAACTAGGGGTGGTGGAAGAGGAATAGGGTGGTGGGTGGGGGTGAATGGGTGACGGGCACTGAGGGGGGCGCTTGACGAGATGAGCACTGGGTGTTATTCTGTATGTTGGCAAATTGAACACCAATAAAATAAATTTATTATTATAAAAATGAAATGCTACTAGCAGGATGATTCCAACAATATAATATTGTGGAAAAGGCAAAACTCTGCACACAGTAAAATGATCAGTGGTTGTCAGGGATTTGGAGAGGGAAGATGAAGAGGCCGAGCACAGAGGAATTTGGGGGCATTAAAAACACTCTGTATAAGACTATAATAATGAATTCATGTCTATACATTGTTTTCAGATTCATAGAATATACACCAGGAATGAACCCTAAGGTAAATGGCGGACTATGGGTAGCTATGCTGTGTCAATGCATGCATGAGGACAGAGGTATTTGGGAAATCTCTTAATTTTGCTATGAGCCTACAACTGCTCTAAAAAAATTAAATCCAGAATAAAAAATAAAAGATAAAGAAAGAAACTGAATAAGGGGGAAGAAAAATATTATAATTTTTTATTAATAAACACAGAAGTTCCTCCAAAACACTCCCTAAAAATAAAATATAAATGCAACAGCAAAAGACAAAGATGAAAAATGCCTATAACAGAAGATCTCTATTAATCCCACAGTAAAGATTTTTAAAGTGTTAAATCACCTCAAAGCAGCAGAATAATATCAATATCAGCACTTTCACCAAGCACAGGGTTAACAGGGAAAGGGAAATATTAAAAGGATCTATGATACATAGAACCTAGGAATTTTGAAAACATGTCACAAGAAAGAGAGGATGATTTGCTGGGTGGTAATCCCAGCAAAATCAAGCTGGTGAAATGGGAAAGTCTTTATATGCCCCAACTTGCAGATGTAAGACTTCCCTACCACCACCCAGGGTCAATCAGATGTCCCAAACAGACCATAGGAGACCAAAATTATGAGTGCTCTAGATCACTGAGGATCTCAGAAATGTGCAGTACATATTCCCTTCCAAAAGAACAGTGCTTTACCTTGAGAAATAAAATGCTGAAAGTCATTGAAGAGGGTTGAATCGCTGGGGAGGAAAGTTTAAAATGAGAGAGGGGGTTTCTGAAAGATGTAGGTCTCAGAAAGTACT
This sequence comes from Nyctereutes procyonoides, assembly GCF_905146905.1. Classification (NCBI taxonomy): domain Eukaryota; kingdom Metazoa; phylum Chordata; class Mammalia; order Carnivora; family Canidae; genus Nyctereutes; species Nyctereutes procyonoides. The sequence continues at coordinate 436,962 of NW_026575112.1, forward strand.
TCTACAGCAATATATAATGTGTAAAGTACCACTTTGGAAAATAGCTTCAGGTAGAGGTGTTAATGAATTAGGCTTAGCTCTGAGACTTAAGTTAGTTACACAATAAGAATATTTCAAGACTATAAAAACATGTCCAAGATTCCTTGAGCACAAAACTTGAAAAGCTACCTGATATCTCATATATACATATGAGATATAAACATATATGCATATATACATATGAGATATACATATCTCATATGTATATACGTATATACACATACATATATACGTATATGTATACGTATAGACATATAAGGGAATATATATATGTATACTCAAAATGCCCATCATATCTAAACATGGGGGGAAGGGCAGCTAAAAGGATTAATGTCATATTATAGAGTTGACCTTTGAACAACGTGGAGATCAGACGTGCCACACCCAGTCGAAAATCTGTCTGTAACTTTTTATCTCCCAAACTACTCATAGCCTACTGTTGACCAGAAGTCTCATTGACAACATAAACAGTTTATTAACACACATTTTATGTTATATATAATATAATGTATTTTTATAATAAAGTAAGCTAGAAAAAAAACCAAAAAAAATGTAATTAATAAAATCATAAAGAGGGATCCCTGTGTGGCTCAGCGGTTTAGCGCCTGCCTTCAGCCCAGGGTGCGATCCTGGAGGCCCGGATGGAGTCCCGCATTGGGCTCCTGGCATGGAGCCTGCTTCTCCCTCTGCCTGTGTCTCTGCCTCTCTCTCTCTCTCTCTCTCTATTTCTATCATGATTAAATAAATAAATAAATCTTTAAAAAAATAAAAATAAAATAAAATCATAAAGATGAGAAAATACCTTTACAGTACAATACTGTAGTAATCCAAGCATACTTCAAACCTACATTGTTCAATAACATGTGGCTGCATAAAAAGAAAGTGTTCCAAAGTTACTGAAATCAGGGGCACCTGGGTGGCTCAGTGGATTAAGCATCTAACTCTTGATTTGGTTTATGTCATGATGTCATGGGTCTTGAGATCAAGCCCCACATCATGCTCTACACTCAGTGGCAAGTCTGCTTGAAGATTCTCTCACTCTGCCTCTCACCTCACACACACAACACACACTCTTTCATAAATAAATAAATAAATAAATAAATAAATAAATAAATAAATCTTAAAAAAAAACCTAAAAACCCCAAAGTTACTAAAATCAGATTATAAAGTAAGGCTATAGAACAAGCAAACTAATATGGTAATTCAATATCCTAGATTGATGTTAAAGAAGCTTTAAAATAATATTGAAAGTTTTATCAAAATACTACAGTATATTAGTAAATTACAATGAAAGTCTAGATTTCAGGAGGATTTGAAAACATGAGTAAGAAAACAGAGAAATTAACTAGAAATAAATCATAAATCAAGAATAATTTAGTAAAATACAATAGTAAATGCATTCTATTCGCTGTTTTCATATTTCTTAAGAAGTGATCTCCATGCCAACAGAAGACTTGAACCCACAACCCAAAGATCAAAAGTCTGAGCCAGTCATGCCCTCCTCACTATTTTTGTACTAAATCACATTAAAACCTCAATGATTGGCTAAAAAAACATATTACCTCTGACATTCAAGCACATGATATAGTATCGGTTATTATTATGCTTTTAAACGACTCATTCTGGTAGGTATATAGTATCAGACCATATTATTGCATTAAATTACATATATTTTCCTAATGTCAAATGGTGCTTAATTTTTTCATGGGTTTAGATACCATCTGTGTGTTTTCTGTGGTAAAATGTTTGTTCAAATATATTGCCCTTTTGTTGTTGTGGTTTTAGTTTTGTTTTATTTTAGAGTTTTTCATATATTCTGGATACAGAGTCTTTACTGGGTAACTGTTCAAATATTTTGTATATATCTATGTTTGTTTATTTCCAACAATGTCTTTCACAGAGCAGAAGATTTTAATTCTGATGAGCTATAATTTATCATTTTTTTCTCCCACAGTTCATATATTTTGAGATTTATCTAAAAATCTGTGACTAACCCATAGTCACACAGATGCCCAAGTTTTCTCAAAATGTATAGAATAGGATTTATATTCAAGTGTAAAATTCATTTTGAGAAAAATTTTATATATGGTGCAAACAATGAGTCAATGTTTCTTTATTATGGCATAAGATTATTCTACAAATTAAACATCATTAAAAAATATTACCCTTCCTCCATAGATTTTTCTTAGCAATTTTAACAAAAATAGATTGAGCATACCTGGGCAAATCTATTTCTTAACATTATTCTGTTGCATTGGCATAGCAGTCTTTTCAATATCTCTGATTCCTTAGCTTGATGTGTGTGAATATTCCAATTTTATTCTTCTTTTTTAAGATTTTATTTATTCATGAGAGAGAGAGAGAGAGAGAGAGAGAGAGAGAGAGAGCGAGAGAGACACAGGCTCCAGGCAGGGAGCCTGATGTGGGACTCGATCTCGGGTCTCCAGGATCATGCCCTGGGCTGAAGGCGGCGCTAAACCACTGAGCTACCTGGGCTGCTCCCAATTTTCTTCTTTTCAAAACTCCTTCCTCTTTAAAAAATTTTATTTACTTATTTATTTATGTTTTTATGTATTTATTTATTTATGGATTTAGAGAGTATGCTCATAAGTGGGGAGAGAAGAGGGGGGAGAGAGAGAGAGAGAGAGAGAGAGAGAGAGAATCACAGGCAGACTCTTCACTGAGCACAGAGCCTGATGGAGGGCTCCATTCCACGATCCTAAAATCATAATATAAGCCAATATCAAGATTCAGATGCTTAACCAACTGAGCCACCCAGGTGCTCCTCATCTTTTATATAAATTATAGAATTAGGGGGTCAATTGCTTCTTTAAAAATTATTTTATTTATTTATTCATGAGAGACACACAGAGAGAAGCAGAGACACAAGCAGAGAGAGAAGCAGGCTCCATGCAAGTAGCCCAATGTGGGACTCCGTCCCAGGACTCTGGGATCACACCCTGAGCTGAAGGCATACCCTCAACCACTAAGTCACTCAGGCATCCCAGGGGGTCAGTTTCTGCAAAAATACTTTTCTAATTATAACTAGAGTTTCACTGAATCCATAGGTCAATTTCGGATGGTATCAATTTTTCTCAGTGGCCAGCATTATCCTTTATTTTTTTGGTTTGTTTTATATTAAAATTCCATAAGTAACATTCCCTGTCTAGTAACTTACAATCTCTGAGTGGCACCTAGACATACATATATTTTCTACAATTTTTCTAATTTCTTATGTACAGAGTTACTAGTCTATATTTAGCACATAAGATCTCAAACAGAAGACAAAACCCTATACAACCTGAAATGATTGACCTTTACCTCTGCCATTTTTCTCTAACATAGAATATTACCATTTTTATATACTGACCCTTATCTCCTGTCAATAATTTCTATTCACGTATTCCTGTCTTATCTTTCATATTTGACCCTCAATGAGTTTGAATCTGTTTCTTAGGCCACTTGGAAGTGTAATATTTTAAAATGTATTAAAATATGTTTATCTTTATTAAATGATTATGAAGTCTGATCTAGGTTATGCTTTCATATTATTTAATTATGTCCATGTTTTTATGATTTTTTTAGAAATAATTTTTTTAAGTAATCTCTTAAATTATCTTAACCCACAACCCCAAGAACAAGAATCACATATTCCACTGACTGAACCAGCCAGCACCTCGATGTTTATATGATTTTGAGGAAAGTAAACAGGTTATATATTTCCGGGAGGTGGAAACTGGATTTCAGAGAAGTTAAGTCATCAACTCAGTGATATACAGCTCTTTAGTGTCACAGCCAAGACTATGTACTATTTTATTAGCTTTCTTTTACACTGAGGAATCATTTCAAACCAGAGATGAAAGTGCATTTATGTAATCATTTTCATCATGTAGTTCATTATCCAGAGCCATTCACTTGTTTACAATGAAAAAAAGACTTCATACTTTCCTGTCCCAAGAAAGAATTTGTGCATCTTCCTCTTGGGACATCGTGGTGAACTTTAAGAACTCGAGATAGTATAAGAATCTAAATGCATTATATTCATAGCATACTTTAATGGACAGTTTGTTTCCACAGGTAAGAGGAAGGTTTTTCATAACTTACAAAATATTTTAGTAAGTTGACATATGAATTTGAAACTAGAGTATATGCCTCAATATTTGCATTTAAGAGAGAAGAGTTGAGTTAGTTAATTCAAAGTTATATTAACAATTGATCATTTGCCTTTCAGGGAATAAGCAGAACAAGTAGAAAGGGCTTCCCACACATTTTGGTAAATAGAACTATAAATTAGAAATCCGCTTTAATTTTCTTGATGAAAGAGTATCATCAATTTTGGGACAGTAGAATGAAGGGGCTATATTTAAAGTTTTATAAAAGTATTAAATGGAGAAAACATGACTATTAACCAGCTGTTGTGTATATACAACTTTGAAATATTCATATTTTTTTTCTGATGGAGGAATACAAACAAATTTTAAATTTATTTTATATGTTAATTCACTGAGCTAGAAGCAAATTTAGGTTTTTCTTCTTCATGATATATTCAAACTTAATTGCTTAAAAAAAAGAATTCCAATGTGCAAGGATGCCATCTCATTGATTCTGTGTGATAACATTTCCAGAATTATGGCATCTCACAATGGAGTGGCAATTTGGTCAAGTGGAAATAGTGTAGAATCTAAAGTCAGAGAAATCTAGGATTGAATCCTGCATCTCTTACAAATTATGACCTTGGTCAAGTTATATGTATAGTTAAGACTCCATTTTCTCATCTATAAAATGAGTTATTTAGTAGGTTGTTATGTAGATTATGTTAGAAAATGTGCACAAAATTCTTGACTCCTAGAACGCAGTTAACAATATATAGTGGCTATAATCATAGCCTTCCTTCTTACTCAATTGAGTGTTTGTAATGCTGTTCCCATGGGTTTTTGGTACTTTATATATTTTTTTTTACCACAAGTGCTGATAAACTGATTTTACTTTTGTCTTCCAGACTGATCATGTTTTGTCAAAAAATTGGGATCTGTATTTTTGTCTTTCTAGCCTCTATCAAAGTGAAATAGCAAGACATAAACACAACCTGTTCTAATTTCCTTAAATATCAGTTCATAGAAATGCCTGCTCGAAAAGTAGTTTGGATGCAGTAGCTACACCTCATACTTTTTTTCTATCATACTTTTTTTCTATCATGACCCCAGTTTCCTATAATAAAGTGGGTAAATGTTCTAAGGAGATATGACTTGGCATACCTTCATTCATAAACCACTTTCTTATTCTGCAGGCAATAGCAGAGACATCAAGGATTACCAGAAAATCATATTGACAAGTGTATCAGAAGGATTTGAGTAAAAATATATTATTATTATTTTATTGGCATGCTCAGAGGCAGAATCTGGTGACAGAAATGGATATTCAAGTTTCTGATAGCATAGAAAATTGGATTTCACTGAGTTTAATTCCTTTTTTAAAGATTTTATTAATTTATTTGAAAGAGGAAGTGAGTGGGGGACAAGCAAGAGAGAGCAGGGGGAAGGGCAGAGGAGAGGGAGAAGCACATTCCCCACTGAACAGGGAGCCTGGCATGGGGCTCCATCCCAGGGCCCCGGGATCATGACCTGAACCGAAGGCAGACACTTAACCAAATGAGCCACCCAGGCATCCCTTACTGGGTTTAATTTCAATAGAACAGTATTATAATATATATTTAGTGTCATATAAAAATATATATTTAACTTAAGAAGTACTTAGTTTCTTCTGCTTGGGACCCATTATAACTGCAAAATGCTTTTATTTTTATAAATTGTTTTTATAATCCCTACTCATTTTATCAGAATTAAATAAAACTTGGAGGCCATATTTCATATGTATGCATCTTTCACATATAATTAACAATTCAAGTTAATACAAAATATTTTAAAAATATTTTATTTATTTATTTGACACAGAGCACAAGCAGCAGAGTGGCAGGCAGAGGTAGAAGGAGAAGCAGGCTCCCCACTGAGCAGAGAGTTGGTCTTGGACTCCATCCCAGGACCCTGGGATCATGATCTTAGTGGAAGGCAGGCACTTAGCCAACTGAACCATCTAGGTACTCTGAAAATATTTTAATGCATCAGATAAATTAACACTTTGCAACCATATCATGCAGATGCAGTTGTACAAGGTATGTCTGAAAATTTGGGTCTATCTTAGTTATTCTTTGGAGTTACAAGGTGAAGTAACTTTTCCATGTTCACATTGTCACCAGGTGCTAAATCTGAGATTGTAATATGAAATTATATTAATTTTTTAAAATATTGCCAGCTGATTTCAAGAATTGATTGATTGATTGACTGATTGATTGATTTGAGAGAAAGAGTGGGGTGGGGGAGGCATAGAGGGAGAAGGACAAGCAGACTCCATGCTGAGCTTGGAGCCTGACACAGGCCTCCATCTCTGGACCCTAAGCTGATCCAGGTGTCCCTGTAATCTGAGGTGTTAAGAGTCCAAATATAATGTTCTCAGTCTTCCACAATAGTCTTGTCTCAGGCATATTAGTTGAGTAGAGGTTAAAATGGTCATGTCACTGACCCTTCTCCTGTGTATATCAGTCAACATGTGTTTTGTGATGGATGCCTTTAGCATATTGCCTGTAGGTACATTTTTCCAAATTTGCTTGTATGTTTTGTTTTTATTGTACTTGTTCTTATTTGTTTAATTCCTGTTTTGTGTCTGAGTCTCTTCAGTAAATAATTTTGTATGTATTCCATGGATCAGAGAGAGAAGAAAAGAACGGGTTGGGAAAGAGAGAGAATAGGAATTTTTTTAAACAGAAGTCTATTTTTGGTGTTACCTCTAAATGCATTAATCATATTTATACCATTCATTGATGTCTTTATAAACTTTTTTACTACTATAATAATTCAAACTTAACTATACATTATTTTAAGGTATATGTGTGTTCTTGTGAGACTTATGTAAGCTATCAGGATTTATTTAAAAAATCAGATTTTAACATAATTATATTTTTTGTATTGATTTTTTTAAGAATCCATTAAGCATTTTTGGGTTTTGTAGACTCACATTTATGATACTATTCTATGCATCAGAAATATCTTCCACAAGAATCTCTGGAACATTTCTAAGAAAATAAAGATGTGGTTTTCTTTTCTAACAGTAGCCTTAGTTATTTATTCTCTACTTATGTGTAAATGTCTCAATATAACAAAACTGTAGCGTGTTTCACATTATGAATATAAATCATTTCTGAGTAAATTCAGTCTGGATTTATGTACTATGGATTTTCATTTACTCTTTTTTTTAAGATTTTATTTATTCATGAGAGACACAGAGAGAGGCAGAGACACAGGCAGAGGGAGAAGCAGGCTGCATGCAGGGAACCTGAGGTGGGACTCAATCCTGGGTCTCCAGGATCATGCCCTGGGCTGAAGGTGGCGCTAAACCGCTGAGCCATCGGGGCTGCCCTCTTTTACTCTTTTTAAACACTTGTTGGTTATAACATGCCAAAGGAAAAACAAAAGTCAATATACTGAAATCTACCCCTAAATATGATGGATCCAGTAATTAATCGGGTTTCAATAAAAGATTTAGTCCGGATACAGTTGCCTCTTTAACATTTAAGTTTCTTTCATTCATACTTCACTTAATAAGAAATAGTATGATGACATAAAAAATAACAACAAAATATTTTATGGCAAATATAGTGATTTTACTCTGTTAGCAAAAACTTCAGAAACAATTCTGTATAATAATCTACTATCAGATGACATTAATCTCACAGTTATTTTAGAAACTCCTTAAGCAGCTATGATATATTTTTAAAAGTGGCCAGGATTGGAACACCTGAGTGGCTCAATTGGTTTAGCATCTGCCTTTGGCTCAGGTCGTGATCCTGGAGTCCTGGGATCGAGCCCCACATCAAGCCCCACATGTGCCTCCTTGCTCAGCAGAGAGTCTGTTTCTCTCTCTGCCCCTCCCCTGACTGTGCTCTCTTTCTAAAATTAAAAAAAAAAATGGTCAAGATTTCTTTTTTGATAGAAATACATCTAAAAAAAGGGATTTTGTAGAAATAATCACATAAATTGAAAAACATCTCAGATTGTCATTAAGGTAAAATTTGAAAAAAAATAACACTATGATAGGCTAGAGGCCAAAATGAACAACTTAATGATATGCATTTTGAGGAAAAATTTAAAAAATTGAAGAAAATAACACTGCTTGTTTTTATCTACAAATAAGGTATATCTCTCTGCAGAATATTGTCTGCTATTCTGTTCATCACTGATGCAGATGGAAACTAACGGAACAGGATAATTGCCAGATAAATGTAAAAAAAACATGTAAATGGTTTTGGTGGAAAAGGTAGCCTTGGGGGATCCCTGGGTGGCGCAGCGGTTTAGCGCCTGCCTTTGACCCAGAGCGCGATCCTGAAGACCCAGGATTGAGTCCCACGTCGGGCTCTCGGTGCATGGAGCCTGCTTCTCCCTCTGCTTGTGTCTCTGCCTCTCTCTCTCTCTCTCTCTGTGACTATCATAAATAAATAAAAATTAAAAAAGAAAAAAGAAAAGGTAGCCTTGTATTTAAGTTGATATGTCTAACTTATTCCATTTCCTAGGCATCAGAAATATGTTAAAATTAAATAATCTCCATTGTATTTCTCATTCATTCATTCATTCATTCATTTATGAGAGACACAGAGAGAGGCAGAGACACAGGCAGAGGTAGAAGCAGGCTCCATGCAGGGAGCCCAATGTGGGGCTTGATCCCAGGACTCCAGGATCACACCCTGAGCCAAAGGCAGATGTTCAACTGCTGAGCCACCCAGGCGTCCCTCATTTATTTATTTTTTAAATTATTTATTTATTTATTTATTTATTTATTTATTTATTTATTTGAAAGAGAGAGAGAGAGAGAGCAGTCCTGCCTGACTAGGAGAGGGGTGGAGGGAGCCAATCTACCAGCAGACTCCCCACTGAGCACAGAGCACAGTGGAGGGCTGCATCCCACTACCCATGAGATCCTGATCGGAGCCAAAACCAAAAGTTCGATGCTCAACCAACTGAGCCACCCAGGCACCCGTGGTATTTCTCATTTAAATTCAACCCAAGCTTGTGATGGAAGTGTATTTGCTCCCATTTTAATGTTTAAAAATATTTTAAAAAGGACTTTCTTACATACTATAGAAAATCCAGAACTAGTACTCAGATGTGTGCTTTCCACCATAATATTTTGAGACTTAAATATTTCCTAAGTTTATTTATCATTCCAAATTTTAAGATTATGTGATATGCAAAAATACAGTAAAGAGTTGAACAGAAAATGAATTAGACAATAAGCCATTTAAAAGGATATTTTTGGCTTGATAAATATAATCAATGGCTGAATAAAATCATTTATTTTATTTGACAGCAAAATGCAACCATGTGGGACCAACGTCTTTATCACTGCCTATTTTATCACTGCCAAGGAAATCATTATACCCTGCTAAGAAACAAATATGAAGATAGAATTGGGTGGACCCTATTTTCACAAGATACTGCCTTTAGTACCTATAAATAAAAAGTAAAATGCCAGGATTTCCATCAGATTTAGATTTATACAGGATTCAGATGAAAAATGTGACTGAGGCCACCATGTTTATATTGATGGGCTTCACAGATGATTTTGAGATGCAGGTCTTCCTATTTTTACTATTTCTAGCAATCTATCTTTTTACTCTGATAGGAAACTTGGGACTGGTTATATTGGTCATGGGGGATTCTCGGCTCCACAACCCCATGTATTATTTTCTGAGCGTTTTATCATTCCTGGATGCCTGCTATTCTTCAGTTGTCACCCCAAAAATGTTGGTCAATTTCCTAGCAGAGGATAAATCCATTTCCTATCTCGGATGTGCAGCACAGATGCTTCTCTTCGTTACTTTTGGAACCACAGAATGCTTTCTCTTGGCTGCCATGGCTTATGACCGCTATGTAGCAATCTACAACCCTCTCCTGTATTCCGTGAGCATGTCACCCAGGGTCTATGTGCCACTCATCGTTGCTTCCTATGTTGGTGGCATTTTGCATGCTTCTGTACACACAGTGGCCACGTTCAGCCTATCCTTCTGTGCATCCAATGAAATTAGACATGTCTTTTGTGACATCCCTCCACTACTTGCCATTTCGTGTTCTGACACCCACACAAACCAGCTGCTGCTCTTCTACTTCGTGGGCTCTATTGAGATAGTCACTATCCTCATTGTTCTGATCTCCTATGGTTTCATTCTCTTGGCCATTCTGAACATCCATTCTGCCGAGGGGAGGCGGAAAGTCTTTTCTACATGTGGTTCTCACCTAACTGGAGTGTCAATTTATCATGGAACCATCCTTTTCATGTATGTCAGACCAAGTTCCAGCTATGCCCTGGACCATGATATGATAGTGTCAATATTTTACACGATTGTGATTCCCATGCTGAATCCCATCATCTACAGTTTAAGGAACAAAGATGTAAAAGAGGCGATGAAGAAATTGTTTATGAGAAATTGGTTCTTAAGTAAAACACATAATTAGCATTGAGTAAATCTGCAAAGTGTTGCTTATCAATTTATGTCTCTGTGCTTAGAAACTAAAGAAAGTATCTTGGTTTCAGTGAATAGTGCTGTTTGTACATCCTAGCATATTTCCAAATAAACCATTATTCAGCCCTCCAATACAGAATTTTACAAATATAGATCTTTTGTGTCATCTCTGTACTTTTACTGTGTTCAAATTGATTCATAGTAAATATTTGTTGATGTAAGTGTATTATTATTGTCAATCACTGTGGAATTTTCACTCACTACTACTACAACAGCTTATCCTCAGGATTGCATAGATTAGCATATCATCTCACTGGTCATAGAAAGTCTTTCACACTCATTATGAGGATATTTCTCCATTCTAGGGTCCCTGTGCAAGACATCCCTAAGTTATTTCATTTACTTTCCATGTGCTTTCAGAGTAACATCCATCTAGGCTTATGGCCATGACTTTTATATAATAAAAATTATTATTTTTATTTCGTTATTATAATCTTTCCCTCCCTCTATTACTGTCCAGTCATAGAAATGATAAGATCCATTCTGAAATTCCAAAAGTTATACTGATATGTATTAGATAGTAACATTCATTGATAGTATACTTAAGGCTCAGGAAAGACAAAAGTAGAGTTTAGAGAAAAGCAACAACTGGTTAATTATATGAATAGATGTGTATATAAGATGTATGTACATTGTATAGACTTCATATATATATACATTATATATATTAAACACACATGCTTTATATATATATGTGTGTGTATATATATGTATGTATGTATGTATATATGGCTTGTGTGGGTGTCAGAACAAGAAATGGCAAGTAGTGGAGGGATGTCACAAAAGACATGTCTAATTTCATTGGATGCACAGAAGGATAGGCTGAACGTGGCCACTGTGTGTACAGAAGCATGCAAAATGCCACCAACATAGGAAGCAACGATGAGTGGCACATAGACCCTGGGTGACATGCTCACGGAATACAGGAGAGGGTTGTAGATTGCTACATAGCGGTCATAAGCCATGGCAGCCAAGAGAAAGCATTCTGTGGTTCCAAAAGTAACGAAGAGAAGCATCTGTGCTGCACATCCGAGATAGGAAATGGGTTTATCCTCTGCTAGGAAATTGACCAACATTTTTGGGGTGACAACTGAAGAATAGCAGGCATCCAGGAATGATAAAACGCTCAGAAAATAATACATGGGGTTGTGGAGCCGAGAATCACCCATGACCAATATAACCAGTCTCAAAATTTCCCTCTAATGATGGAAGTGGTACAATGTACATAACCTGCCATGAGGTAGCTAGCAGATCAAACCAGGTAATGATGCCATACTGGGGCCTAAATTTTCATCTCTGCCCCTGGCAGATTGGGTGGTCAGCAACGGGTTCAGACAAGTAAATCTCCTTTTGTAAGGGGGTCTATGTGGCTGAGCTCACACAAACCTCATCCTTGCTGCTGCAGTCACTTCATGAACCCATTGCTTGATAAGAGGGGTGGCTAGTGAAATAAGATGAATGACAACATCAATAGAATGAATCACCTGATCCACCTGATCGTGAAAATCCTCTGCTGAGGTCAATCTTTGGTGGGCATTGGCAAAGGACTCAAATATTCTCACATGTTTAACACAGAAAGGGAGATCTATCCACATACATCTTGATCAGCCTTCTGGACACCAGTTTTTCAATCATGTACTTTCCAAGTCCCTGACTATCCATCCAAACCACTGGCCACAGAACATGAATCAGTATGTAGTTGCACATCTGGCTATTTCTCTTTCCCAGCAAAATAAACATCTGGTTATACTGCTCGAGGTTCTTCCCACTGGGAGGATTTTTCTTCACTGCAGTCTTTCAGGGATATCACAGAAAGAGGCTATATTGTTGCAGCTGTCCACTTCCCGGTGGTGCCTGCATGTCATCCAGAATCATTTGTAAACTAAGCCTGAGTCTTCTCTCCCTCTGTCAAATAATCATAGCAAGCTCCACAGAAGCCACATATTCAGGCTAAGAGATAGAAGAATTGTGGACCTCTGGTATTTGGATCACTTCCTCATGTAACTTACCTGGACCTTCAAGGTCTGCTCAGGCACAATTTTGTATATAACCCTTCCATTTCATGATGGAGGGCAGCTGAGTATGCCCAAATTTATCAATGGTTGGGTCAGAAAATACCAGGCTTTGAATGGGGAACTCCGCTGTGGTGGTAAATTAGTGGCCATGCTAAAGTGTTCGGTCTCTACTAATACCTAGTGGCAGGTTAAAATCTGTTTTACAAAAGAAAAATAATAATCTGTGGAAGATGGGAGAGCTTTGCTTCACAATGCTAAAGTTCTATATGGTGATTCCTCAACAGGGGCCAACCAATAGCTCCAAACAGCATCCTTCTGTACCACTGTCACTCCAAGTACCAACAGACCTACTAGATCATATGGCCCAAGTGGAAAAGAAGGTTCCACAGCATTGTGAACCTGTTGCAGAGCCCTCTTCTATCATGAACCTCCTCAAAAACCATCAACTTTTTTTAGGTCAGAAGTATATGGCTGGGGTAACACAACAAAATGAGGAATATACTGCCTTCAAGGAAGAAGTCCACTACTGTGACTTTTTTGTTATAAAAGTGACTAGATGCAATAAACTTTCCTTGACCTTAGAAAGGATATTTGACATGCCTCATACCACTGTACTTTGAGAAATTTCACTAAAGCAGAAAGTCCTCAAATTTTTGTTAATTTCCCTACTCATGTCATGTAAATATCTTACACATATGTCTAGAGTAGTTGCTACTTTTCACTCATTAAGTCCAATAAGTATAATGTCATAAATGTACTGGATCTAGGTGATATCTTATGGAAGGAAAGGGCAATCAAATACCCGTGAATCAAATTATGACATAAGCTGTAGAGCCAAGCTAGAACAATGAAGTTTGTTGGCTTTACTAGCTCAGAGAAAACTGTTTTTGGTAAACTTTATGAAACTGGATGAAGAAAAAAGCACTTTCCAGATCAATAGCTGCACACCAGGTACCATGTATGTGTTAATTTGCTCAGGCAATGAAACCACATCTTGTCCAAGAGCAACGATGGGAATAATTACTTAGTTAAGCTTATGATAATTCTCTGTCATTCTCAAAAACCTATCAGTTTTCTGCCCAGGCCAAAAAGGAGATGTGAATGGGGATATATAATAGAACCACCCCTCTTGCATTCTTCAAGTGGAACTAATGGTGGAACTAATCTCTCATTTCCCTTCAAAATGCAATATTGATTATAGTGTACTGTTTTTTTTTTGTTTTTTTTTTTTTTTTGGTAGGGGAAGTTATAGTTGCTCCCAGTTGTTTTTTTCCATCATGATAACCCTTACTCTACAGGTCAGGGAACCTATGTGGTGATTCTCCAAGGGGCTGAATTCTATCCCAATTAGACATTCTGGAACTGGAGAAATAACCACAGGATATTCCAGGAACACACAGGATTCACTGTGAGATGGGCCAGAAGTCCAACTCCACTGACCAACTGACCTCCACAAACCCCTGACTGTAGGGCCACAAGCACACAAACACACAGCAATGTTTTGGGTCTTCTGGAATCATTATCAGTCCAGAACTAGTGCCCAGTTGTTCTCAAGGGTCTGGTTGTTTCCTTTTCACCAATGCACAGTTACCCTGGTAAAGGTCCAGAGTCCCTCTGGAGAAGGCTTGGAGAAAGGTTAATAGTTCAAATTCCAGGTAGTATAATGGGGTCCTCCCTCAAGGCTATCTGGCCTCCCATCACTCAAGAGGTTCTAGGACTATAAGCTCCCAGAGTTCACCAGTTGACTGAGGGACAAGTGACTCTGTTTTTATGATTCAAGTTAGACTTTTGTTCACTTAACCCAGAAGTTGTATGCTTATACAAATAAATTCAGAATTTAGTATTTATCATCTATTTCACTTCTAGAAATACAATGATCAATTTGCCAGGGCCATTTTTGTAAATGAGTAAGGCTGTTCTGATTGCTGCTTTGAGCCTGCCATTCTGGGGGTAACCACATCCCATGGTCTCTGAAGTTGGATGCCTCCACTTGGGCTCTGAAACTCCAGAGTGAATGTTACCTATGCAAACAGAAATGAAGCCACACATCCCAGACTGGAAACTTCTTGTACAGGAGATGCAAAGAGAGAAATGAAAAGAAGCCTGATAACTTTAGGAAACTAAGTACACTTCTATTAAATATTTTCACTGAAAAAAAAACATTAATTAGGACATAAAGGCTTAAACATTCAATAAGATTGCTTTTGTAGGTAAGTATGTATAAAGCTTTGACTTTGACAATTCTCTCTTTTTATAAGTATAGGGGCAGCATTTCTGAAAACATCCATATATTAGTGAAAATTAAAATCTGAATAAAGAGCATTTTAAGAAATTCAATTTTATTTGGAAATGAATAACACATTTTAAAGACTCTCAAACTATTCCACTTAAGCACTTTTAATGTTACTAAGATATTCCTAAGTCAAAAAGAAATGGGAAAAATCAGAAATATTGATAATAAAATTATGACTAAAGTATGTGTGATTCCACAGACACACTATTCATTGGAAAATTGTACCCAAATGAGAAAGCTAAAAAAGAGTAGATCATTAGGAAGAAGAAATATTGTATTTATTTTTTTCTTTTCAAGTTTTTATTGAAATTCTAGTTAGTTAATATGTAGTAAAATTAGTTTCAAGAGTAGAATTTAGTGATTCATCACTTACATATAACACCCAGTGCTCATCACAATAAATGCCCTCCTTAATACCCATCCCCTATCTAGCCTATCCCCCACCTGCCTGCCTCCATCACCCCTCAGTTTGTTCTCTATATTTAAGAGTCTCTTATGGTTTACTTCTCTCCCTCTTTCTCTCTCTCTCTTTCTCTCTCAATCTCTCTCTCTCTCTTCTTTTTCCTTCTCCTATGTTCATCTGTTTTGTTTCTTAAATTCCACGTATGAATGAAATCATATGGTATTTGTCTTTCTCTGACTGACTTATTTCATTTAGCATAATCCCCTCTAGCTCCATTCATGTTGTTGCAAATGCAAGATTTCATTCTATTTTGATGACTGAGTAATATTTCACATCTTATTTATCCATTCACCTGCTGATGGACATATGGGCTATTTCTGTAGTTTGGCTAGTATGGATAATGTTGCTATAGATGTTCTTTGATTCTCTATTTTTGTAAACTTTGGGTGAATATCTAGTAGTGCAATTTCTGGGTCGTAGGGTAATTCCCTTTTTAAATTTTAAAAACCTATGTTAAAGGAAAAAATAAACTAGAAAATCTAAAACAGTAACTAATATTTAAATGGAAGATTCTATCTTGTTTCACAAGCATCCCTTCATTGAGTTGAAAAATGTTTTTGACAGTTTCTTATGTAAAATATGTATTCATTTAAGGAATATTTATTCAGCAACAATATGTATCAGACAATATTCCGAACATATGTATCTGGAAAATTGATCAGGCAATAAATCATATACAAAGAAAATGAGGCTAGCCAATGGAAGTAAATTGTACTTATTATAATGTAGTCAATGAAATTCTCACTAAGAAAAAACATTTTTAAAAAGGAGTCATGTGAATGGCAGCCAGGAAAGCCTTCCAAACAGAAGAAAAAATATGCAGAAATATGATGTGTGTGTGTGTGTGTGTAATATATGTTGTTGTAAGAGATTATTTATATTTGTATAATTAGGTGTTATTTAAACTAAACAATCCCACTTTAGGGAAATATCCTTAAGTTGTACTCTACTTCTAAGGAGATCATCCTATTGGAACCAAAGGGATTTAACACTTAAAAATAAATAATAATAATGATAAGAAAATGAAGGAGGCAGGGATGGAAAACCACAACTACTTAACAATTAATTAAAAATTAATTAACTTTGAAGGACACATGTCCTTGCAATGGAAATGAGGTGTATTGGAAGCAGTGCTAAACATGAGAATAGTCAGGATGCTTTTCTGTACCTCGGTTCTTGGGTCTGGGCACTGAGGAGTGGTGGCATCTGTAAGGGTGTCACAGGGTGGTGGTGGTCAAAATAAAGCAGGGCCAAAGCTAAGTGTACCACGTTAACAGGAAACCTCATAAAGATGGACTGGGGCTGAGCATAACAGCCAGCTGTATCTTATTCCCTGCATTGTGCCTGTGTTTTGTCATTCTTGAGTTTAACTATGACCTTGATCTGTGCTAATGCCTACCTTCTGTATTCTGTGAGGAAAAAAACATGGACTTAATTTCCACACTTTGAAATAAGAAAAGGGGGAGAGATGCACTCTTACACGCAGTCTGGTAGTGACACCGGAAATTTAAATATACTATCTATGGTCCCTGCTGCCAATGCAAAGATTTAAGGATGGAGTAGAGTGCTTTTATCAGGAGTCAGATGCCAGTGACCCTAGGGAAGTGGCTTGGGATTATCTGAGCTGTGATTTTGCTATCAATTGGGTGGTATTTACACAAATTAGTCAGATGTAATTAGAAATGTTTTAAGAATTGTAACTATAGGAGACTGAGTTTGACTCATATGAGGATGAAAGGTAATACTACACATTTTAAAGTAAAGATCATATGCATATGTGACTCTGCATGTATAGACATACTTACATATAATAAATATATGTGTATGTGTAAATATATTTATATGAAATAAATCTATACAAGTGTGCACATGTACACACACACACATATATATATATATATATATACCAATATCCATATCCCCATACTCAGAATATGACTTTATTTGGCAATAGGACCTTCGAAGAGGACCCTAATCTAATATGACTGATGTCATAAAAAGAGATCATAGCACAGAAGCACAGAGAGGAATGACCATGTGGAAACAGAAAGAAAAGACTGCTATTAAACAAAAAAACAAAAACAAGAAAACTGCCATCTGCAAGTGAAGGAGGGAGGCCTTAGAACAAACTCATCCTGCCTTTGCCTTCAGACTTATAGATTCTGTAACAAATAAATTTCTGTTGTGCCAGAAGTCTGTGGCACTTTGTTATGGCATTCTTAGCAAACTAAGACCATCACTATCAGCAGAGGTGTGTGTGTGTGTGTGTGTGTGTATTATATATATGTGTGTGTGTGTGTATGTGCTTTTATGTATTTCAGAATGTATTAGGGAGCAAACTGACAGTTTTTCTGCATGTATAAAAACTGCAAAGGTGGAGGCCTATCATCTTTATATAAAAGTACCTAACAAGAATGAAAATATACAAATAAAACAAAATATTTTTATCATTTTAATATTAAGACGATAATACTATTCTTATTTTTTCTTAATTTAGTGGTCAATGTGAAAAGTGTACTTTATTGATACACCAATTTTTACCAAACAATTTCTTCATTGCCGCTTTTACATCTTTGTTCCTTAAACTGTAGATGATGGGATTCAGCATGGGAATCACAATCGTGTAAAATATTGACACTATCATATCATGGTCCAGGGCATAGCTGGAACTTGGTCTGACATACATGAAAAGGATGGTTCCATGATAAATTGACACTCCAGTTAGGTGAGAACCACATGTAGAAAAGACTTTCCACCTCCCCTCGGCAGAATGGATGTTCAGAATGGCCAAGAGAATGAAACCATAAGAGATCAGAACAATGAGGATAGTGACTATCTCAATAGAGCCCACGAAGTAGAAGAGCAGCAGCTGGTTTGTGTGGGTGTCAGAACACGAAATGGCAAGTAGTGGAGGGATGTCACAAAAGACATGTCTAATTTCATTGGATGCACAGAAGGATAGGCTGAACGTGGCCACTGTGTGTACAGAAGCATGCAAAATGCCACCAACATAGGAAGCAACGATGAGTGGCACATAGACCCTGGGTGACATGCTCACGGAATACAGGAGAGGGTTGTAGATTGCTACATAGCGGTCATAAGCCATGGCAGCCAAGAGAAAGCATTCTGTGGTTCCAAAAGTAACGAAGAGAAGCATCTGTGCTGCACATCCGAGATAGGAAATGGGTTTATCCTCTGCTAGGAAATTGACCAACATTTTTGGGGTGACAACTGAAGAATAGCAGGCATCCAGGAATGATAAAACGCTCAAAAATAATACATGGGGTTGTGGAGCCGAGATTCCCCCATGACCAATATAACCAGTCCCAAGTTTCCTATCAGAGTAAAAAGATAGATTGCTAGAAATAGTAAAAATAGGAAGACCTGCATCTCAAAATCATCTGTGAAGCCCATCAAAATAAACATGGTTGCCTCAGTCACATTTTTCATCTGAGTCCTATATAAATTTAAATCTGATGGAAACCCTGGCATTTTAGAGTTTATTTATAGGATTTAAAGGTAGTATTTTTGAAAAGAGAATATACCCTATGTATCCTTGTGTTTGTTTCTTAAGAAAGTATGTTGAGATCCTTGGGAGTGAAGGAATAGGTGGTGATGGTCCTGGAAGTTAGGTTCAAGTGGATGCACTGCCCTGCATAAATTAAAGAAATTATTTTATTATGTTGTTGGCTAAATTTGTCATGTTAAAAATTTATGCCAATGACTGAGATAATTGAGTTAATTTCCAGTTAGTTATTGCTAAATTTTCTCCTTCTCCCACCTGGTTTCATATTTCATCATGTTAAAATCCTCAAAGATGAATGAATATAGGAATTAAAAAATCTGAAAGTAGTATAATAAAAATTACATACCTGAGTACTAGTCCTAGTTTGTAGAATGTGTGTTAAATTCCTTTTTATGTATGTGCATGCAATTTTTTAAAATGGGAGCAACCATAAGCATATCAAAAAATTGGGATACATTTAAATGAGAAAAACAATGTAAAAATTATTTAATCTTAAAATATTCCCAAAGGAGTACAATAAGGGATGTTAGATTTAATTTCAGTGTGTTACATGGGGTGGACCTTTCTGACCATCCCAATATTTTATGGTATCAGGCATCTTAAAAAATGCATACCTGTCATTACATTGTTCTTTGAGCATGTCAGTAAAATAGCAGTATGTTTACTTACATTTCCTCTAATGATTTTGTCCATAAAATTTTTCTTATAATTTCTCTGATTTTATTTGTAGTGCAAGAAGGTGGCTTGTGGATGAAGGCATACTTTAATCCAAATAATGTCTCAGTAGAGCAATTACCTACTTCACTCTAGGGAACTTGAGGGATGGAAGAAAAAACCCATGGAGTTTACTTCTTCCAACATACTCTTCAAACAGGCTTCCACCAACTAATATTTAAGGAAATGAAAAATAATTGTTTATATCTAGCTAATTTCACTTTAAGAAATAAGGACTAGATAGACAAAAATATGGACCATCAATTTTAACAAAATAGACCAATCTGGAAGACTAAAATTGTCAATTCTTCAACTGTAATACAGTTCCAAAACATAAAGTACGGTACATCCACTAAGAACAGTGTTATAAATGCTAAGCTTGAAAAGGAAAGCTATGATAGCAGCAAGCACATGATATTAAGTGGCTACAAAGAGTTAGAAGTTTTGTGTACATTATCTTATTTAATATGTATCGTGACCTGCAAACTAAATAATTTAGTATCTTTTTACAGATGAGAAAACTTGAGAAACAGCTGACCTATACCCTCCCGAAGGTCATACAGTTTGCAGCAAAGCCAGGATTCAAGACAAGCTTCTCTGTCTCATACTTTAAACTTTGTCCATTTATCTAACCATGTTGCAAGTTCGTTGTGATATGTCATAATTCGGGAGATGTTATTTCCTAGAAACAATACAAAATAGCATCTTCATGTGTTTGAATTCTTATGCAAACCATCAAGTTTGAGCAGAGCATGATTTAAAAACAAAAAAAAAAAAAGGAAACAAAACAGAGCTGGCTTCTACATGAAGTAGCTAACTAGTAAAACAAATTTAAAATTCATTTATATCCTTTCATTAAAAAAATTATGATCCCAAATGGCATGTACCCAATGGTTGGTTGGCAGCTAATTTCCTCTTTTTAATAATTTTCCTAAATTCATAATATAGTCCGTTATTTCTACTACCTTTATTCCAACTATTATCTTCCACCAAAAAAATGAAATCAAATGTCTAACTTAACATAACTATTGATCTAAATATGTAAGTAGTCTTTCTTATTGTTCTACTATGTTCCCCAGAATTCCTTCATTAAATATTAATTCAGCTCTAAGTTAACTAGAAATTTCTGTCTCAGATTTAAATATCAAAACATAGAATCTAGTTGGAGATTCAAGGTTATGGCTTCTGAAATATGTTGTAATTCATAAGAAACCCTTTTCTCTTACCTGTGGAAATGAACTGCTCACTCATTTAGGGTATTCTATGAACACAAGCATTTAGACTTTTATACCATGTTCTAAAGCTTCTTCTTGAAGTCCACAGGGATGCTCCAAGGAGAAAATACACTAATTATCTTCTGGGACATAAATGTTGGATAATTTCAATTTTTTTTTGTAGTAAATGAATGGTTCTGGAACAATGAACTAAATGATAGAATGATTACATGAATGCACTTTGGGCTCTGGTAGAAAAGAATCCTCAGTGCAGAAAGAATAAGCATAGAGCTGGAAAAGAAATCTAATGCTACAGGACATAATCTTGGCTCTGATACTAAATAGTTATGTGTCATTGGGTTTATGACTTCAATTTTCTAAAATCCACTTCTTTCTTTCTGAAATTATAACCTGTTTATTTGTCTCAAAATAAGGTATGATAGACTTCATAATCATTTAATAAAGATTACCATATTTATTTAACTTTTA
This sequence comes from Nyctereutes procyonoides, assembly GCF_905146905.1. NCBI lineage: Eukaryota > Metazoa > Chordata > Mammalia > Carnivora > Canidae > Nyctereutes > Nyctereutes procyonoides. The sequence goes on from NW_026575112.1 coordinate 458,342, forward strand.
AAGTGCTATACTTCTAAGTGTCATGAGAGAGATATTTAAGCTCACTGAGAGTTTACTAGGAAAAAAGGATATGGATACATAAATGGGAAGTATTGAAAGCATAGATGGGACATATACATATAGCTTCAATATTCTATATAATAAAACAGGATATTGAGATCTGGCTGAGATAGAGGTCGAACTTTCTGTGTTGGTCAGGGTCTTATTGTTGTGGGAAACTTAAACACTCCTCTGTAAGTTTGTTCCTGGCTATGTACTTAAATAAATTATTCAAAAATTTGTTTAAAATACATAGATGCCTAAGCTCAGTACCTAGGGAGCCTAAATTAATAGATAGGGAATGTTGGTTATGGAATTTGAATAAGAAGAAGAAAGAAAGAAAGAAAGAAAGAAAGAAAGAAAGAAAGAAAGAAAGAAAGAAAGAAAGAAAGCTGTTACGATAGTTACCCTAGTAGTAAATAAAAGATTAATTAAATAGATAGCAATTGCAAATGATCTATATATTCAATGCATCCCTAGTTCAAACTAAAAAAGCATTTTTGCAGAAATTAAGAAGGGATTTCCACAATTATACAATACAGAATATTTCTAGCACCCATACATGATTGTTGTTACATTGTTGTGTGTGACTATTAAAATTCATGTAGCTGACACATATAGTTGGTAGATTTTCTGTACTTATATTAAAATGTAATAACTGACTTTTTAAAAAAACTAATAATTACATAATTTAGTCTTTGCTTCATACTATGGTTATCTTTGCAGGGGAGATAGTGACTGAAAAATAGAACACGGGAGGCTCCTTGGGTTCAGGCCATGTTCTACTTCCTGTGCTTGTTTACATGGGTATGTTCAACTTAAAAACTCATCAAGCTGGGACTCCTGGGAGGCTCGGTTGGCCTGGTGTTCAACTCTTGATTTCGTCTCAGGTCATGATCTCAGTGTCCTGAGTTTGAGCCCAGCATTGGCTCCGTGCTGGACATGGGGTCTGGTTAAGGTTCTCTCTCCCTCTTTCTCTCCCCCCTCAAAAAATCCATCAAGCTGTATACTTAAGATGTGTGTACTTTTCTCCGTGTACATTTTCTTCAATAAAATTTTAAAAGAAACAAAATATTTTGTTGTAACTTTTCTAATAAATACTGTAAAGTCTTATTACTTATTATGCTATTAGTGCCAATTCTTGTATTAAATTACTCTTTATTACTGAATTTTTGTTTTATTTCCACTTTCTGGTCTATTATTTTGAATTCCTTGTATCATATTTCACATATATCACATCTTTCTGATGTCTTGCCATCTCATTTCTGACACATTTGATTTTCTTGTTAGTCATTTTTTTAAATTTTTGTTTTATATTATTTTAAGATGTATTTTATATAGTTCATTTGATTTCTTTTCTTATTAAATACTTTATTTACTCATTCATGATAGAGAGAGAGAGAGAGGCAGAGACCCAGGCTGGAGAAGAAGCAGGCTCCATGCAAGGAGCCCTACGTGGGACTCGATTCCAGGTCTCCAGGATCATACCCTGGGCCAAAGGCAGACGCTAAACTGCTGAGCCACCCAGGGATCCCCTCATTTGATTTCTTATAACCTTATTCCATGCTCTGATTTTGATGATTTTTGATCATTATTTTATCCTTTTGCAATTTTAATATAACTATATGGAGTTCAGTAGTTACCCTTTTATTCCTTCAGTGTGTCAATACGATGGGTGTTTTGACTGTCAGAAGGAGGCACATGTGAAGTTGGAGACAGATCAAGGTAGCTTTTCCAGTTTTGTGTTCAAAAAATCACTCTCAGGTTTTTATGATAGTCTTGAAATATTATTGTACAACTCCTCTATGTCCCAGAGTTCTAAGCTTTAAAGAGTACCTTCTACCTGCTCTTTCTTTATTTCCTTTTTTTTAATGCAAAGGGCTTATTTTTATTTTATTTTATTTTAATTTTTAATTTTTTTATTGGAGTTCAGTTTGCAAACATACAGCATAACACCCAGTGCTCATCCCATCAAGTGCCCCCCTCAGTGCCTGTCACCCAGCCCCCCCACCCCCACCCCCACCCCCGCCCACCTCCCTTTCCACCACCCCTTTGTCTTTTCCCAGAGTTAGGAGTCTCTCATGTTCTGTCTCCCTTTCTAATATTTCCCACTCATTTTTTCTCCTTTCCCCTTTATTCCCTTTCACTATTTTTTATTCCCCAAATGAATGAGACCATATAATGTTTGTCCTTCTCCAATTGACTTATTTCACTCAGCATAATACCCTCCAATTCCATCCACATCGAAGCAAATGGTGGGTATTTGTCGTTTCTAATGGCTGAGTGATATTCCATTGTATACATAGACCACATCTTCTTTATCCATTCATCTTACGATGGACACCTAGGCTCCCTCCACAGTTTGGCTATTGTGGACATTGCTGCTAGAAACATCGGGGTGCCTACCTGCTGTTTCTTGAGTCTAAGCAGATATTGCCTTCTAAAGAATACACTTTAGACTTGTGTATTGCTTTAACAGTCTTTTTTGGGTCCTACACCTTCCAGAAGTCTCTCCTTTGTTGAAACTTTCATTCCTAGTGTATTTACCTACCCAACTGACATGCTTCTCAGCATTTTCTTCTTCTCAGTGAAGCCCTGTCCTTTTCAAAGGGAGTATGTGCTACGTACTTCTGAGATCTTTTTCAGTGTCTCATAGTTCCTTCATGACACTGATTAAGCCTGGATAAGAGCAGAGACTACCCCCCCCCAAAAAGAAAAATAAAAATTCTACTGGGCCTCCCAGTAGACCTAGGTCAACAAATGTTAAATGTCTCAATTTTGATCCTAGGTGTGTGTGTGTGTGTGTGTGTGTGTGTGTGTGTGAATTGCATATGAGTACATCAGTTTATCAACCAATCGATAATTTTATTTAATCTGAGTAAACATTAGATTCACAAAACATTAGATTAGTAAACATTTAGGATTCACAAAATTACATGATTTAGCAAGTCCCACAGAACTTTAAACTTTTAATGTCTCCCCCACATTTCTATGGGATTTTTTGAACTTTTTTTATTACCTTGAATAAATAATCTTCCAATAAGTTCAAAATGCATACTTTTAAATGTTTGTTAAAAGCACATACTTTATAATTTGAACAGAGTAAGAATGTAACATGTTTAATTGACTCTAAAAAATTGCTTATATTGCCAAAATGAGGAAATTGGTTCTCAGATAAGTTCGTTTTCATTTGAGTAAATCCTTGTGTTGTTATTTTGAACCAAGGATAATTAGGGCATATTCCTGTTGCGGCATCCCCTGTGGGGTTTCTAAACAGCTGAGTAAGTTCATATAAACAATCTAAATGAACCATATTTATAATGTACCTAGATTTGCCTTTGCTGTTCTGTAGGTAAGAGAAATTTTCAGATAATATGTGGAATACTTAGGATGTGAAACTTAAAACAACCAGGTCAAATATGCTTTGAAATCCTCAATATTAAAGTCTTTACTTGTTGTCTATTGTATAGGTGAACAGAATGCATTCTTCACAAACTAGATTTAGGCACGATCTAAGAATTGGAAAACACCACTTCCTGGAATGAAACAAAGGTAATGGAAAATAATGAATTTCTGTTGTAAAAGTAATAAGAAGGCTCCAAGCAGATGTGTGTGCTCATGTTTATCATGTCAGAAAACAGACTAGTTCAAAATAATATAAGATAAAATTTATCAATAGAGGGCCAGAAAACACTTGACTTATTCAATTCTCTGGGGGCTTATATTTTGATACAATAAGGAAAATAATAATTCTTTTAAGTTTATTTTGCTAGTCATGTAATGTAGATGCCGCTTCAGATTACTCTTTATTTCATAATGTTTCTCTAGTCTTAGCAACTTAAAAAATATTCAAATACATAAAAAGTCAGGTTTTGTTTTATTTCAGTGGGGAGCTAGGAAGGGAAATCAACTGCAGAATGAAGCCAAGGTATAATAAGCAGCAATGAAAAAGGGTGAAAAGTGCGTGGTCTCTGAGGGAGAGCTGGAATTGAATATTGGCTCTGACACTTGGTATCTGTGAGAGTAGCTACAAGGTGAGAAAAAGCAATGTGTGCAAAAGTCCATCCTACAAGTTAATAAGTGTTATTTCTCTGTTTTCTACTCCTTTGCAAGTTTAGGGCTTCAGCATTAAGCCCAAAATATTTGGAGTTTCTGTATTCTAAGAAAGTTACATTTTTGGAAAAGATTATACATTAACTATAAAAAGTTGATCAGATGTTATTAAAGTCTAAAGACTTTGTCATTTAAATTTATTGCTTTTTGAAAGGGTTGTATCACTCTAGTGCATACTTGAAATTAATAAAACACTGGATATTAACTATACTATAATTACAATTAAAAACTTAAAAAAAAAGAGGAGTAAGCTTTGGAGAGAAAGCCTGGTATCACATCTGTTTTTTCATAATGGAGCTGGGTGAGGAACACATACTTTCAGATTGCAGATCTATATAATTTTCCTTGTACCAAATATATCATTGACCTGATGCCAAGAATTGTATTGGATTTCAGTGTCTTCACTTCAGTTGTATTAAAACATGGATTTCATTATATTTATCAAGGTCTATTTTTTATTTCTTTCATTTCTGTTTTTACCTCATCCACATAAACTATTTTCTTGATCTCCCTTTGGGTAATATTCAAATCATCTCTCCCTATTGCATCTTTTTCCTTTTTTAAAAAATAAGAAAAAGATGTTGGATGCCTGAGTCAGTCGGTTAAGTATCCAATTCTTGGGATCAGCTCAGTTCATGATCTCATGGTCATGAAACTGAGCCCTGCGTCAGGCTCTATGCTCAGCATGGAGTCTATTTGAGATTATCTCTCTCTCTCCCTCTCCCTCTGCTCCTCCCATTTATGCTCTCTCTCAAATAGATAGATAAATCTTTAAGAAAAAAATGTATTTGGGGTTTTACAATCAATTTATTCAGTTTTTTAATGAAATGTTATATTTAAATGCACTTTATTTTGTTAGAGAAGCTCAAAAATATTCAGTTAATTAGAATAAATGGTTTGAGTGCTTTGGTTTGTTTTGTTGTAACTTCTATTTCCAACACACAGGATTCAGCCTCCATTCTGCTTTTTCTGATGTCTCATATGAGTATTTATTTCCTCTGCCTTTAATCTTTCCAACAATCTATGAAAATGTTTTCTCCTGATTTAACAATTCTAAGCGATCCTGACTTTATCACTCCCAGAAAGTATTGGGATGCACTCTCTTCTCTATCACTCTCTCTAGTCCAAATGGCTCTTTCTCTTACTGATGGGATCCATGTCATGTATTGAAACTAGGACTTGACTTACATTATGAATTTAAATAATTAACACAATATCATTTTCAATAGATTATATGCTCTCAAGACTGACTCAAAAACACATTAACTGAGGTATATATTGTCACGTAATTTTATATCCATTCATGGTCCATATTCTTGAAAACAGTCTTGGTTAGTTCTATTCAAAATAACAATAGAGTCAGAAAAGTTTTAGAGATAAACTCATAAAATATTACAATCTAGTAGGCTGTTAATCTGTCAAACCAATCTAATTTAGCACATTCTATATTTTATTTTAAAGATTTTATTTTATTATCATTTTTCCTTCAATATTTGTTCCAATGTTTTGAGATGAATATTAATGTCATAATTCTGAGGGTGAGTAGATTGTAGCACATCATTTTACACAATTTATGAAAGGTTTAGAATTCTGGTGTGAATTCCAGCGTTGCATTCATCGATATTCTATCTTGTGGTTGCATGTTACAAGAAAAACATATTTAGCTGTTCAATTTGTGTTTAATGTGGTTTAATAGTAAAATAACTAATAGAATTCAGTGGTAAAGTGATCATTTGACCTCACAGTTTTAGAAATGACATAAGTTGAACCAATGAGTAAAAACTCATAGTTTCTATTTAATTCTACAGTGAATGGCATTAACCTTTGACCCATCATCTTGTCTTCTGATCAGCTACTCGGAAATTATGCATTGCCATGAAATACATATGAGGACAGAATTCACTTTCCCTGAGTTACACAACTGCTCACTTTTATCATATTAATATGAGTTACAATTTTGTGAATATCTTCAAGCTTCTTCCATGAGATAGCAACATGAAGAATGCTACAGAAGTCACCATATTTGTACTGAAGGGCTTCACAGATAAGCGTGAGCTGCAAACAGCCTTGTTCTTCCTGTTTCTAGCAACCTACCTCTTTACTATGATGGGAAATTTGGTTTTAGTTTTGTTGGTCATTGTAGATTCCCGGCTCCACAACCCCATGTACTATTTTCTGAGTGTGTTATCATCTGTGGATGCCTGCTTTTCCTCCGTAATTACCCCAAATATGTTAGTAGATTTTATGTTAAAGAATAAAGTCATTTCATTCCTTGGATGTGCAACACAGATGTTTCTCGCTGTTACTTTTGGAACCACAGAATGCTTTCTCTTGGCTGCCATGGCTTATGACCGCTATGTAGCAATCTACAACCCTCTCCTGTATTCCATGGGCATGTCACCCAGGGTCTATGTGCCACTCATCATTGCTTCCTATGTTGGTGGCATTTTGCATGCTTCTGTACACACAGTGGCCACGTTCAGCCTATCCTTCTGTGCATCCAATGAAATTAGACATGTCTTTTGTGACATCCCTCCACTACTTGCCATTTCGTGTTCTGACACCCACACAAACCAGCTGCTGCTCTTCTACTTCGTGGGCTCTATTGAGATAGTCACTATCCTCATTGTTCTGATCTCCTATGGTTTCATTCTCTTGGCCATTCTGAACATCCATTCTGCTGAGGGGAGGCGGAAAGTCTTTTCTACATGTGGTTCTCACCTAACTGGAGTGTCAATTTATCATGGAACCATCCTCTTCATGTATGTGAGACCAAGTTCCAGCTATGCTTCAGACCATGACATGATAGTGTCAATGTTTTATAGCATTGTGATTCCCATGTTGAATCCCATCATCTACAGTTTAAGGAACAAAGATGTAAAAGAGGCAATGAAAAGAATGTTTCAGAAAAAATGGTTTATTAATTCATACTAAACATTAAATTGAAACAAATTAAGAATGTCACATTTTCTCCAGCTGGAAATGTTATGATAAAAATATGTTTTTCAATTTATTGATCTCTTTCAAATCTTCTTGGACTTTAAAAATAAAGATCATAAACAAAGGCTATATATGCTCTGAATGAGCATCTAGTACATAGTGCTGTTTCTCCTACAGCCAAGATTCACCGATTGAGGAATCAAAAGCTTGCAATGGGAGTGGTACCACTCATTATTACACCTAGGGACACACACACACATTTTTTTTTTTTTTTACAAAATTTTGCTTGTACCTATAGCTTTACAGCTTCAGGAACAAAGATTATAAGAGACAATGAAAAATAACGTAAAGATATATATTAGTTCATAAATAAAGGACCTTTTTAGCATTGAGTAAAACTGAAAAGTACATTGGATGGTTGTCCCTGATTTGAAGCACATTGATACACAGAATGAAAGAATACACTGATTTTTTTTTTCACTTTGCCAACTGCATTATCTGGCTTCCAGACTATAATCTATAAAGTTATCTATAATTTATGTGGTATTGAAAATCTTCTTTAAGATATTGGCAGAAGTAAGAAAGAAAGAGGAATACATTTAAAATGATTTTCACTAGATTTGATATTTTTTCCTCTTATCAAAACACATAGAATTGTCAGGTTTTGAGCACAGATGATTAATAAGATGAAGACAAAAAGGGAAAAGAGAGAGGAAGGGAGAGAGAGAAAGAGAAGGGAAGAGGGAGAAACAAGAAAGGAAGGAAGAAATGAGATCAGTTTAATCCATTATATCTATGCTGATTCTGAGATTACATTACATTTTTGAGATGTGGAACTAGAATCCCAATAAATATTGCACTGATACATGTAGCATTATCTAGAAAGGAGATATTTGAAAGCACAGCACTTAAATCACTGGGTGTGATTTAAGACAATGTATGAACAGGTAAAGGGATTAAAAGCACACTTATCTTGACGAGCACTGAGTAATATATGGGATTCTGGAATCACTGTATTGTACACTGAAATTAATATAACATTGTATGTTAACTATCTGTAATTAAAATGCTAAATAAATAAATCAATAAATGTATAAAATTTCCACTTTCACTCAGGATGTAGAAAGCTACAAATAATGTTTTAAAACATTCAAATACTCTATAGATTGTAACTTTTCATGACTCTGTCAAAGAGCAGAGGTTGCAAACATCCAAGTAATCTGAATTACAAGAGAAGACAAGTTCCTTCAAGAGGAGATGAGACACATGGACTGTTTCATATTTAGCAAAGGGAAGGAGAAAATTGTGACTACCATGCATGAAGGTAGGAAGAAATTAGCTAAATTAAATACAAGTATATATATATATATACTTGTATATTATATGCATTAAATACATATATGTTATATATATGTTATATATAAATACATATATATGTAATATATATTTATATATATTATTTTTAAAGGTTTTATTTATTCATGATAGACATAGAGAGAGAGAGAGGCAAAGACACAGGCAGAGGGAGAAGCAGGCTCCATGCAGGGAGCCCGACATGAGACTCGATCTTGGGACTCCAGGATCTGCCCTGGGCCAAAAGCAGGCGCTAAACTGCTGAGCCACCCAGGGATTCCCCTATATTTATATATATTAAAGCCAGGTTTGGGCTATTAGAAAAAACAGAGAAGCCTGAAAGAGGCTTCATTTAAGTCTTCTCTGCCATCTTCAGCCAAGGATAGTAAGAATAATTCATATAAATAGTAATAAAAGCAGCTTTTCAGAAACAGGTGTTTCTGGGGGTCTTGACTAAACATTTTAATTACTAGGTTAAAAGATGTAGTTGTCAGGGTGCCTGGGTAGTTCAGTAAATTATGTGTCTGACTCTTGATTTCAGCTCAGGTCATGATCTCAGGGTTATGAGATTGAGCCCCATGTCCAGCTCCATGCTCAGCACAGAGTCTGTTTGAGATTCTCTCTCCTTCTCCCTCTGTGCACCACCCCCCCACACACATGCTCATTCCTTCTCTCTTTCTAAAACCAATCTATCTATCATTATCTATAATCTATCATCTATCAATCTATCTATCATCTATCTATCTATCTATCATGTATCTTAAAATTAAAAGATCTAGTGAAGACAGTAAACTATACTATGTGAGTATATATTTCATCAGATAGATGGAAACCATTAAGAAATGTCCAATGAAGCACCGGAAATTAACACAAACCCACACACTCTCAGTATCAAAGACAAACAATTCCTTCAAGAGGATCATCAGTAGATCAAAAAAGATGAGGAAAAAAATCAGAAAACGATGGTAAACAATAAAAATGAAGAAAACAGAATAAAACTTATAGAAAAATGAAAAGATTAACAGTTGTGTTATAATATCAAACAGTCTAATATAAAGAACATAAATAAGAAGGGGATGAATCAGAAGAAATATTTGAAAATATAATGGCCAAGACTTCTCTAAAATTAAGGAAACATCAAGCCACAAGCCTGAGAAGATCAGCAGAAACTAGGAAAGAAATACAAAAAGGAAACCAATCAATCAACAAAATACATTTACACTCATTTGTATCACTGATTAATAATAAAGATAAATAGGAAATTATAAAAGCATTCAGAGGAAATTGCATGTCACATACAAAAGAAAAAGTAAAAGGAGTATAGCAGATGCCATTAGAAATGATTCACACCAGACATAAAGAAGATACGTGTCTAAAGTAGGGAAAGATAGTCACTGTCCATCCAGAATTTAATATCCATAAAAATGTTTGAAATATCTAATAAAAATAAAAACAAAAATGACTTTTGAAAGGAATAAATATATACACACTGAAACAATTTATATCCAGCGAACTTGTGCTTCAACAATTATCCAGGCAAAAGAAGTATAACAGAAGAAAATATATGTATACCCAAAGAAATGAATAACACCAAAAATATTTAAAAAGATAAATATGACAAATACCCAATATTTAATTATAATTCCTTCAAAGAGTAAATGGCCAAAGTAAAACTTTGCTGGTGGCTTACTGGTGGCTTATTGGTTTAAGCCATGCATAAAAGTATAATTTATGACAAAAATAGAAAGAAAAAGAGAGAAGAATATTATTCTAGGTCAACTGCATTATATTAAATATGGATATTATAATTCCCATGGTCACCACTGAAAAGAGACGAGATACACATTACATATATCAGAAATGAAAGAAGGAATGTCACTTGGTCCCCACAATAATAATACAATATTACAAGCAACTCTTTGTGAATAATCTTGAAAATTAAATGAAATGTACAATGGCTTAAAGATGTTCACATCAGAGAAAGAGGGTGACCTGAATAGTTCTATATCTACTAAATAAATTTAATTACTCCTTAAAACTCTGTATGAACAAAAATCAAGGAATTGTTTTCCCATTATGAAAACCTCCCCTTCCTCTCAGACTGCAATGTGCAGAATGCTGGATGAACCCTCTTCAACGATGCTAAAGAGAACCAGATCTGGGAGACAGCAATGCAACAACATAGAAGAAATCTAGGTCCTGGGATAAGCTTGTAAAAAAGAGCCATCCACAACCCCTAGCCAGCTAAACTCTGCAACATTACAGCCAAGGGTAGTTGTTTCCTCTTTCCTGAAACACCCTGTTTCTGAATCCTTTTGTTATACCACCATACCCTATGCCTTGACTACTACAGGTTCTCTCTCCAGAACATACCATCATCAGATAAATTGTTTTTTCTTTTCCAGAATCACTCCTTCTGCAAGGAGGACTGTGCTGTTATGGTTGAGAAAATTTAGCTAGTATTGTCAAAATTGCATTGTCTTCCACCAGCAACACGCATCTTTTAACCCCTGGTATTTATTTAATGCTTTCTTTACTATGATAATGAATTCTCTGTTTGCACTTCTGATAGTAGTATTCTTAGCTCAGAGTGATGTTGAAGACCTTGGTTGTATTCTAGACTGTCTGAGTTCCAATGTGAGCTTTTCTTTAACACAGAGTGGCCATGGACTAGTTACTTAATCTTTTTGTGCCCCAAGTTTATTATCTGCAAAATTCTGCCTTCAGATACATTTATTAAGGCAGTTTCCTAGGTGGTGGGGGTACAGCATTGAGCAAAGTAAGTAAAAATCCTGGCTTAAGATATAGGGGCAGTGAGGGAGGAATAGAAGAAACAATAGGCAGGAGATAAATATATAAAATGTTAGTTGGGGGCACCTGGGTGGCTCAGTTGGTTAAGTGTCTGACTCTTGATATTAGCTCAGGTCTTAATCTCAGGGTCGTGAGCTCAAGTACCACACTGAGATCTACTCCAGGCTGGGCATGGAGCCTACATAAAAAGATTTTGTGTATATATGTGTATATATATATATATTATTTACACAAAATATATAAATATTATATATATAATAAATCAAACATGTATATTTATCAGATGGAGATAAACTGTTATAAAAGCAAATTAAGCAAGAAAGAGGGTGAGAAGCAGGTACAATTTTAAATCAGATGGCAAGGAATATTCTTATTAAGAAAAGAATACGATTGTGCAGTTGCATATGAAAAGGAAGTTTCAGGGTGAAGAGGAGTAAAGGGGAAATTCCAGGCAGTATTGAGGCTAATGTGCACAGGGAGAGTTAGGAGGGCATGTTATTTTTTTTTTTTTAAGATTTTAAAGATTTATATATTTATTTTAGAGAGAGAGCAAGCATGAGTGGCAGGGGGCGGGGGCAGAGGGAAAGGGGGAGAGAAACAGAAGCACAGTCCTCACTGAGTGCAGAGCCCAATATCCTGAGATCGTGACCTGAGCTGAAATTAAGAAGCAGTTGCTTAATGAACTGAGAGCCCCAGGAGCCCCAGGAGGACATGTTATTGAAACAAAGTAAGCATGAATGGACAGAATGACAAGGAATGAATTATTAGGTATAAGGAGTGGAGAGAAGATAATTTTGGATTGGGGGGCTCCTGAAAATATTTTGGTTTTTATTCTTAGTGGGATGAGAAGTATGGTCAGATTTGTGAAAGTGGTATGATCCAATGTACTGTTCACCACTCTGGCTATTACATTGAAATTAGATTCAGGAAGGCTAAGATCAAACAGAGCAACAAGCAAGGGCTCACAGGTATAGTTCCTGACTACGGTCCCTCCGGCCAGTGTGGTGACAGAAAATGTGCTGAGAGACTGGATATATTCTGTATTTAGAGTCCACGTGGTATGCTGTTGGAATGCAGGTGACACAATGAGACAATTTTGGAATTGTTCTTAAGTCTTTGCCTGAAGGAATAGAAAGATTGCTTTCCATTGTGTGAGATTAACATTTGGATATTGCTAAGTTCCTACCTGAAAGTTATCTTGTGAAGATAAATTATGTTAATATATGTATATATATATGTATATATATGCCTCTGATTATTGTCTGGCACACTATAAGTGCTCAACGAAATATGTTATTACCATATCTATCATTTATTTAAAAGCAGACACAGCTCTTCATATTTTTGTCATGATTTATTCCACTTTTTAAAATTTTTTTTATTTATTCTACTCTTATTTTCTTTATCATATTTGTATTAAATAGCATTCTTGCATGGCAAGAAGAATATGTCTTAAATTATGTCTGATCACATCTTACATAAAATACAATACGCAATAATTATAACAAGGAATTTTACAGGGCAAACACAATAGTCTAAATCTTTTATGTTGTGCATAGATTATATTACATGCATGTAATAACACACATGCTTTATAAATTATAAGGAAGATATGGTAGTCTTACTTTAATTACAATATAATCTAATTTAATTAGCATTTGTTCAACTTAAGTGCTGTCTACAAAATCACAGAATCTCTTGGCCATCTTTGCCAACTCAACCGACAGGATATACTTTCTTTTTTTTTTTTTTTCAGGATATACTTTCTAATCATAGAAGTTGACATCAATAGAAACAAGGTGAAAGGATAGTTTATAAAAAAGACCAGAAAAATGAAAAGTCCTATAAATACGTTAAGACACATAGTGCATAGGCAAGATGAAAGATCAGCCAAAAAATGCCTATTATTAAGCAATAAATATTTATTATATGCTTATTACTAATTGTAAACAAAAACATATAACAATAGCAATGAACAGATTAGACCACATGGATTTAAAAGCAAAAATAAGCCAATAATTTTAAGTGGGATTGATATATGAGATAGGAAATTTTAAAATAATTAAATGGAGGAAAATAATGCACATTTAAAAAATTTGAATGAGCTTACTGACATTTTTTAATTAGTGAAAAAATTTTAAACTTTTTACTTCTAAAAGAGAATTTGCACTTTTGCAAATTTTCCCTTTATTTTAAACATTTAAAAAATATTTAGGAAAAATAATCAACTATAGTTACATTTCAAAAATAAAAACTATATAATATTATTGCCTGCAATGAAAACTATATAGTTATGAAAAGTTTAAACAAAAAAATCAAATACTCAGAAAATGGAAAAATACATCCTTAACCTCTATGTAGTAGAGAAAATTAAAACTGTAATTCGGATTATGTAAAGAAAAAATGAAAAATAAAGGAAATGTCAGTGGTATGACTACAGTTTACGGGTTGCCACAAATTCTGAATTCATTTATTTCTTGGCTTTACAATGGTATCTGTTTAAAAAAATTAAAAGAAATGAATCAAATGCTTCATTCAATATTTATTTTTAGTGACATAGCAAACCTATAAAAATTAGGAGAAGGCAATAATTAAAAAAAAACAGAATTTCAGCAAAGTAGCATTTTACTGAAGATTATTAACATGTCACAGAAATCTACATTTAGATTTTTAAGTTGATGCATTTACATTTCAGATCCAAAGCCTTGCAAGATGAGAGTCTTGATTTTTTTCCCAAATACTCAGAACACATTCACCTCAGATTTCAGTGACAAAGGCATTATCAAAGGAGAAACTTATAACTATACAGAAAGCTGTAGAAAAGCACATAGAAAATGACAGAAATTATGCTTATATAATTACTATGTACACATGTGAATGTAACTATAGATCCAGAGGAATATGCATAAAGCTGTTGATGACGGCTAAGCCATTTCTATTCCCTTCTTCTTTTCTGTGGTTTCCATGGTTAACATGTTCTCCAATGTTAATAGACATCGTTTTAAATTTTTAAAAAAAAGTGAAATATTGAGTTTTTCCTTAGTTGTTTGTCAATCAGTCAAAAGTAACTTATAAAACACAATCTCTTTTTTAAGAGATTTGTTTATTTATTTATTTAGAATCGGGGAGACAGGCAGAAGAAGGAGAAAGGAAATTTAAAGTAGGAGCACCTTGGTGGCTCAGTGGTTGAGTTTCTGCCTCTGGCTCAGGTCATGATCCTGGGGTCCTGGGATCGAGTCCCACATTGGGCTCCCAGCTTCTCCCTTTGCCTATGTCTCTGCCTCTCTCTCTGTGTTTCTCATGAATAAATAAATAAAATCTTAAAACAGATTCCCTGCTGAGCACAGAGCCCAATTCGAGGTTCAATCCCATGACAGTGAGATCACGAACTGAGTCGAAATCAAGAGTTGTATGCTTAACCAACAAGCCACCCAGCCACCTTACAAGTAAATATTCTCTAAGAAAATGCAACTGGGCATTAAAAATATTGCAGGAAAGTAAGCCTTCTAAAGGATAATGGCCAACACTTATTAGGACTGCCTTGAACGCTTTACATCCATTATCTGATTTAATCTTTATAATTAACTCTATTGCACTGGAATTATTATTTATCTTGTTCAGTTGAGGAAACAGGCCAATCCATTAAGGGTTATACACCTAAAAGGGTAGCAGATTTAGAATATAAATCCTGGAATATTAGATTCTAAAGCAAGTTGTCATAACCAACCTGCTATATTCTTCTCCATATGTTAAAAAAAAAAAAAAAAAAAAACTTCTGAAACTGCAATCATTGTGTCTAAAATAAAGCTCTTTTCCATGATAAAATTCTCTGAATTTGGAATTATTCATAGGAATTTGTATGGTATCATTCAGAAGATGATAAGTATATTGTCTCATTTTGCATATCAGTTGCTCTTTAAAACCCATATAATTACTTTTTTAAGGTTTATTTATTTGAGAAGGGGAGAGTCAGAGGAAGAACAAGGGTATAGAATTTTCTATAATTTTCAGACTCCTCGCTGAGTGCAGAGGCCAGTGTGGGGCTGGATCACAGGACCCATGACCTGAGATCATGACCTGAGCTGAAACCAAGAGAATGAACGCTTAACCCACTGAGCTACCCAGACACTCCCAAATACACATATTTAGGTCATAGACTTAAAACATATTTTATGGCTTTCTATTATAACTTGAAAATTCTATAGACTTCCTGGAAATGTCTGAGATCATATTTGGTCAAGTAAAGAATGGTTTGATGGAAATACAAAAAAAAAAAATTAAAGGAGTCAATTGGTTTGGAGACACACAAAGGGAATAGACTGTAGGGGAGGCGAAAGCAATGAGCTGAAAAGTTTACATCACCTATTTCAATTGCCCAGAGCCTTTTCCCTTCTGCATGACTCTAATGAGAGCATTTTTCACTTCTTTGTTCCTAAGACTATAAATAAGTGGATTCAGCATGGGGATCACAATAGTATAAAAAACAGAAGCCACTTGATCCTTTCCCAGGGAGTAAGACTTACTTGGCTTTAAATAAGTAAAAATCATAGTGCCATAAAAGATGGTGACTCCCAGGAGATGAGAGGCACAAGTAGAGAAGGCTTTTTGCTTTCCTGAAGTGGAAGTAATTTTCAGGATAGTAGACAGAATGGACACATAAGACACAGATATTGTGATAAGAGACACCATTAGAGTGGAGCCAGCAACAATAAATATCATGATTTCGATGTCATGTGTGTCAGTGCAAGACAGGGCTAAAACTGGGGGTGTGTCACAGAAGAAGTGATGGATTACATTGGAGTCACAGAAATTCAATCTGCTCATGCGAAGCACAGTGACAAAGGAGTCCACAAAGCCAATCAAATAGGACCCAAAGACGAGGGAACAGCAGAATCTTGTGGACATAACCAATGGGTAATGCAGAGGATTACAGATAGCAACATAGCGATCATAGGCCATTGAGGAGAGAAGGAAACATTCAGTGGCCCCCAAGAAGACAAAAAAATACATCTGGATGAGGCAGCCCCTGTATGAAATATGCTTGGTAGAAGTCAGTAAGTTCTCTAAGGTTTTAGGTGTGATGACAGTTGAGTAACTGAGGTCAAGGAATGACAGGTGACTAAGGAAAAAATACATGGGGGTGTGTAGCTGGAGATCCAGGCGGATTATCAGTATCATCCCTGCATTGCCCAGCACAGTAACCAGGTATATTAAGAGAAACAGCATGAAGAGGATCGACTGGATCTCTTCAGAATCTGTCAATCCCAGAAGGATGAAATCATGCACCGGTGTGTTATTCTTTCTCTCCATAGTATTTAATTTCTGTCAACTGTGAAGAAATCAAATTTGATACTTAGCAGGAATGACTTCACAAAGGTTTGTGTTTATGTGGACCACATGACATTTAATTAGTTTAGTGTTTCTAAAAATTGAAGATAATGAGTGGTTTGTAGACCATGACTGAAAAAAAAATTAATTTGATTGCCAAATATAAAAATAGGCATAATTTGGCATTTGAAAACAATATAATTAAAGTTAATATATTGAATAATTAAAATGAGACTGACTATTCTAAATGCTTCTTAATGCATTTAGTCCACATGAGACTATTGTACCATAGGTGCCACTAATAGCCATATTTTTTAATACAAGAAAAAGGGCACAATTTAAGTAACTTATCCAGAGTCAAAGCTATTCATTGTTGGTTCTGTGATTCTATCAAGATAGATGGACTCCAGAGAACATGCGCATAATACTATATTCCTGTTTCTAATTGATTTAGGAAAACCCCACAAAAAGACATATAACAAATGATGATATAAAAAAAAAATTCAATGCCTTATCCAGTGTCCTTTTCTCTATATTATTTAATACAAATGACAAATTTTAAATTTAGGGGCCTTAGAAGATATATTAAAATTATGACTACATATTAGTTTTAATTTCCAAAAGATATGATGTTCTTCTAACCTGATCATTCAAGATTAAATTTCTAAAATATGTTCATTACTGGGCAGCCCTGGTGGCTCAGTGGTTTAGTGCCTGCCTTCAGCTCAGTGCCTGATCCTGGAGACCCCGGACCAAGTCCCACGTCAGGCTCCCTGCATGGAGCCTGCTTCTCCTTCTGCTTCTCCTTCTGCTTGTGTATCTGCCTCTCTTTTTCTCTCTGTGCCTCTCATTAATAAATAAATGAAATTCTAAAAAAAATAAAAAAATAAAATATGTTCATTACTCATAGACCCTGATTTTATTAACTCTACATTTCTGATTTCACAAATCCTGGCATTATTTGGGGTAAAGTCTAAATAGTATGTATATCCATACCTTTCTGATAATGTCAGAATTATCAGAGAATAATGATGTGAGGGAAAAAAGGCAGAGGAAAAATTATTAAATTTTCTTGCTATATAATAGCCCCAGTTGACAAGTCCTTGAAACAGGCAGAGTGACATTCCTCTAGAAACTCAACTGCCTGGATTTTGACACTTTGCTAAGGTCAAAAGCCAATGGTAGCCCAATCCCCAGGATCCTGTAAGTCTACTTTAACATACAAAAATTCCTTTGGAAACTTCTTTTATCTCTACTCTCCATGATACATGTTGGCAGCATATGACCCAACAATATACATCTGAAGGGTCTCATGAGTAAGGTTTTATTAGAAGTAATAAATGACCTTTTCCTAACAGTAGCTGCCCCCTCAAGGTCCTGGAAACCTTACTTCCAAATTCCTAAGAGTCTTATGCTACCCCTACCCCCTTCCTTACTTGAAAGTATTTCATGGACCACTCTTTATGACCCTGTCACAGCTCTTTCCACCCATAGATCCTGTCCCTGTGCTTTAATAAAATCACCTTTTTGCACCCGACATCTCAAGAATTCTTTCTTGACCTTTGTCTCCGTACCTCACCAGCATTCCAAAACTACATCATTTGGTGAACACGAAGGGACCCCTCACTCTAGAGACCTTTCTTTCTGTTCTCACCTTCATTTAATAAACCATCACCACACCCTTTTGTGTCTATGAGATTCAGTCTTCAACTCTGAGAGACAAGAACCCTGCAACTGCAACAATAATACTTACTGTGAACGAGTTGGGTGAAAAAAAAAAAAAAAAAACCTTCTTCCAATATTATCTGCCTAGAAGTTTTTCAATGTCAAGTTCTGCTTACAAATCAATAAAAACCATTTGAGTTGAAAATTTCTGTAATATAATATTTGTTTTCTTTGAGATAAGTTCTTTTTAAATTTTACTGTATTCATTTTGTTTTGTTCTGAGATAAAAATCAATCAACCTAGTGATTTTGCTCAGGTCCTGGTCAAATGAAAATTTGCTAGGAAATTATTTTTAAAAATACCAGGAAGCTATAGTGAACATAGGAAGAGCAGAGTATGTCTTATTTGTCATCCTGTTAATTCCAGGGCACTTCATTTACTGGGGACCGAAAATAATGCAAGGTATGGTCATCCCTGCAGACCAATTCCCAAGGAAGATTGCTTGGCATGTTTCCAAGGACAAAAGTTTACATTTAGTTAAGGACTAAATGTAGCTATGTAAGGTTTGGGAAAATACGTGCCTTTTGCCGTAAAAGCCATACAATCAAGAGCCTGATGGCTTGATTTTCTTTGTGATTCTCTAAATTTTTACTGGGATGGTGAAGAAGCCATATCTATTTTTCTTGCTTTCAAATTCATCAATTGTTGCCTAAGTTTTAATATTCCATTTCCCCTACTTTATTAGGTTTGTGGGAAAGGAAAAAATAATATTCCCTCTATTTATCTAGATTCTTGCCTGAGACATCCCCAATCCTCTCGTAATAAAAGATATAGTAACAAAATAAAAACAAAAGTTTAATAACCTGTATACTTCCTATATACTTGGAAGACTGTAAGCAGAAAGAGTTAGGGGTCTCCAGAAAAAGAAATAAGATAAAGCTTTCTTGAGATAAGAAAAATCATTTCAGGCCCCGGCCATCTTATGTTCTATGCATGACCAGCCTTCTTACCCAAGCATATTCTTGAGTTATTTTTGCAGAATTTAAACCTCTTTGAGCACTCGAATCATGGATAAATTGGATCCAGACAATTGATAATACTAACCCTTAGCTACCCTCCCCCGACTTTGATTAACTATGACCTTGACTCTATAACCATAAAATGACTTTTGGCCTAGTCCTATGCTGAGTTCCCCCTTTGTAAGCCCCTTCATGAATATGCATGCACTCTTAGCTCAAAATTTCCCCAGTTTGGTTGTTTGAGGAAGCACTGTTTAGGGAAACATTCCCAGTGTTTTCCTTTCCTTTTTGAAGTAAAATCCTTCTTTTCTACTCTTTGGCTTTGTTGTGTCTTCTGGTTCCACATCTACCAAGAAGCAAATCCAGTTTTAGGTAACAAGATGACAAGGAAAACTAATGCCCCAACTAAAACTAATACCTTAATGGCTCATCAAGTGGAGATTTTATTTAAGATGGTTTTACTTAAACCAAGGTTTTTGGTTTTTTTTTTCTTTGTCTTTAGCAGGAAATTTAAGATGGTTTAAATGAAAGACCTTGGCAGGTGGAGACCAGTTATAGGAGATTACCAGGAAGATCACAGTAAATACTCTTCCTACTACAAATAGGGGAATATTTATACAAATAGAAATTTCCCTTATAAATGTGAATGTCTCTTACAAAAGCATAAATTCTACTTGGTTTTCAGAGCTGCTCCTGTGTCTATTGTTTCTTAAAAATAACTAGTTAAAGATAACTCTTATGCCAAACACGAACATTTTGGGGGTGGCGAATTTTATTTCCCTTTAGACTGAATTTATTGTTTTTGCTTCTGCACCTAGTAACAACTGCTTGCTTTATTTACTTTCTGTTTAATAATGCAGGAAATTAATATTTGCATTATTAATCTCAGTGTTGCTTTACTTTTAACTTATATGTAGTAGTATTAGTTATTCCTTCTGTGGCTCATTATGTAGATAATGCAAAGTTGCATTTGTTTTATTTCTCATTTGATTAAGAGTAATTAGATATTTTAAAAATTCTTCATTTTTAGTTTTCAAGCTAAACAATGCATTTTTTCTTTTTTATATATTCAATTTTATTTATTTATTTTTTAAGACTTTATTTATTCATGAGAGGCACAGAGAGAGAGAGAGAGAGGCAGAGACACAGGTAAAGGGAGAAGCAGACCCCATACAGAGAGGCTGATGGGGAACTTGATCCAGGGTCTCCAGAATCACACCCTGGGCTGAAGGTGGTGCTAAACTGCAGAGCTACCCAGGCTGCCCTATATATTGATTTTAAATGGTATTGCACTGAAGTCAGAAAGTGGGACTCCTTTAAGTTCAATTTTGTACATTTATCGAAATTGATGAATTAATTACAACCAACTAGTATAAAAGGCTCATAGATGCTAGGAAAGAAAGATTCAAAGGTTGATATGAAAGTATGGCCTTACCAACTATAGTATTTATAGTTCCAAATACTATAAATTCTCAGCAAGAAGAAACAAAGAAAATACAAATATTGTGATACAACATGTAAATGAAAAGTATTATAAGAAAATAAAATGTAGAACAGCTTAGGGGATGGTGGGTCCTGGAGTAAGGACATGAGGAAGCAATCAGAAATAGTGTGGTCAAGGTGGGCTTCAATGAAAAATTGGCATCTGAGTAAAGATTTGAAGGAAGGAAAAATTAGTCATGTTGGTACATGGGAGAACAGTGTTTCAGAAAAAGGGAACATTGGTGCAAAAGCACCGTTCATTGGATGGGTCATGAAGTTTGCAGAATAGTAAGGACCATGTAGTAAGTATCCTTCTATTCTGGGGACTGAGGAGACCAGAAAAATAACAATGAAGTATCTGTATGTCAGTGATGACAAGTGCTCTGGAGGAAAAAAAAAGTGAAAAGAATATTTGGAAACAGCTGGACTCACTCTCTTAAAATATTTTTTTTTTCAATGATAGGGTCACTCTGAAAGAAGTGAAGTAGACAGCCACAAAAATATCTGGATGATGTGTTGTTCAGGCAAATGGAATAGTAACAATAATGTTCTATAAAATTAGTTCCTTCTTCTTAAAGCCTGGGTCCATCTTGTCAGTGTAGATGGAAGAACAAGCACTAGAGGTTAAATGAACCCTGGGTATGGCAACAGTCAAAGAACACATAGACCTAGGTTCAGAGGATAAAGGTGGTTATCATTCAATGGACCCTGTAGGACAAATAGTTAACCAGCATTACCCTAGGGATATAATCACCAGCATCTGATGATTATATCCCTAATGAACTTTCTGACATAAAGAATAAAGATTGTTTTTTTTTTTTTTTCAGATTCCAGGTCTCTTGAAATGGAAGAGATCTCCAGAGGACCAGATGAAGTGGTACCAAAACAGTTGCTGGCATGACTTCATGGGCCTCCAGCCAATGCATCCACCTACTCAGGAAACCATTGCCACAGATTTTGCCCTTAAAATTCCTCACTTGCAAGGCATCAAGTGTTTGGGATCTTAGAACATCAGCTCCCTGTTCTCCTGGATGGTGCCACCCCAATAGTGTATCTTTCTCCACAGCAAAGCTTCAGTGTCCATTTTATTGCCCTGCTATGCATTGGTTGGAGAAACTCTCCTATGCTGTGGTTATATTCCTAGTGTTTTATATCACTTTATTTTGGTAAAAATTGTGTAAAAAATATAATATACCAGAGTTTGTATTTTTTCTCCAAATTTTTATTTAAATTCCAGTTAGTTAACATGTAGTGTAATATTAGTTTTTAGTGTAGAATTTAGTGATTCAGTGCTTGTATACTAGACTCCATGCTCATCACAACAAATGCCTTTCTTAATTCCCATCACCTATTTAAGCCATCCTCCCACCCACCACCCCTCTGGTAACTATCAGTTAGTTCTCTATAGTTAAGAGTCTGTTTCTTGGTTTGCCTTTCTCTCTCTCTCTCTCTCTCTCTCTCTCTCTCTCTCTCTCTCTCACCTTTATGTTCATTAGTTTTGTCTTTTAAATTCCACATGTGAGGGAAATCAGATGGCATTTGTTTTTCTCTGACTTATTTCATGTAGCGTAATACTCCCTAGCTCCCACATCATTGAAAATTGTAAGATTTTATTCTTTCTTATGGCTGGGTAATATTCCATTGTCTCTCTCTATATATATGTACCATATCTTCTTTATTCATTCATTATTTTATGGATATTTGGGCTCTTTCCATAATTTGGCTATTATTGATACTGCTGCTATAAACATTGGTAAGTTTGTATATTGACTCACTCTTTGTCTTTGTCTTTTTAGAAGATAGTCTTTGTCTTTTTAGGAGAATGTATTACACTTAATGAATATAAAATTAGTTATATTTTCTCTAGTATAGTTATATTTCATAATACCATTATTTCTAGTTTGCTTTCCTGAAATACATTTTCCTTTCTTACTTCTCTTTTAGCTATTTTTAGATAGTTCACCCATTTGCTGTCCCATATTTTGAAAGGTAAATATTCAGTACAAAATCTTGACTTATGCTATACTACTTTCTCCAATTATAGTACAATATTCTGACATTTCTTTCTGCAGAAGCCTCTAATCTTTGTGTATGAACACAAGTGTGTTTAACTCTACCTAATATCAAGAAGTCGATTTCATTCAATATGTTTTATTTTCATTGCATAATTTGCCTCTTCAGTTGCTACTATAATCATCTTAAAATAATACAAATTCAGAAAAAACAATCTTATGATTTGTTTTTTATAAAAGGTATGCTAAAGGTGGTGAATAGATTGCAAGTTCAAGGAATACACATGGTTAACGATTTTATAAAGGCACCAGATTGAAAAAAAAAAATGACTGAACCAAACAAAACAAAAACAACCCAGCATCTTTATATTGAAGACCGATGTATCAAATATATTTTTAATGAAATAATTTTTTCAGCATATTTTTAAAAATATTTTATTTATTTATTCATGAGAGACTCAGAGAGAGAGACAGGCAGGCAGAGACACAGGCAGAGGGAGAAGCAGGCTCCATGCCAGAAGCCCAATGTGGGACTCAATCGCAGGACTCCAAGATCATGCCCTGAGCCAAAGGCAGGCGCTCAACTGCTGAGCCAACCAGGCGTTCCTTCAGGATATTTTTTAAAGAAGATGTCTGGCAAATTAAACATACCATGGTCACTTCTGAGACATAGTCCCAGAGGTTATGAAGTTGATTATATGGATTGGTCAATAGCAAAAGCTCTAGGAGAGTTTTCCAGACAGAGGACTGAATAAATGACAAAGATACACATGTCCCATTGTGAAAAGAAGTGTATTACAGAGTCAGGAAGGAGGGTACAAATAGTAGCTAAAGGAAAGAATAATGGGAGGTATACAGCAACAAATATAAAGAAAATATTGAAAAACATAGATGGTAATTTAATCATAACTTTGGACAAATAAAATATATTTCTACTTCTTATGATGAACAAGAAGAGTGTGTTGTGTTTTTGCTCCTAGAAATCAGTAAGAAAACATTAATAATATTAAAAAAGTTAGATGAATGGTTTTTTAATACTAAATAAATATTAAATCTTGAAATTATTTATAGCAGAATACACATGCAATGCAAGTGAAGATAAAAATAACACATAGTATTAGAACCAGGGTAAATATAAGTAATGTGCAAAAGCCTCACAATTATTCAGAAAATGAGCACCGTATTTAGAATGCATGAATGAAAATCCATGGTAGAAAGAGGAAAAAAATATAATCAGTTTAATAGTTCTCAATGATGTTGATGAAAAATCTTCAGAGCAACCAGTCTAAATCAGACATTGCTTAGAAGAAAAATAAATCTCTTCTAGGCTTCATAAACAGGAATGAGTAATAAGATAGATACAGAGTAGCCTCAGTAGGCCCATAAATTAAAGCATAGTATGTTTCCTAAGTTGTCCCTTATAAGGACTTTGTAAGGCAAAATTTTGCATTGTAAAATGAAGTTTGCAGGAGTCAGACCCTAGTAATATTGATCAGAGAAGAAAATTTAAAACTCCAAAGCAAATACATACATATGCACACACAGATCGCTTCCCATACATTACCTTCAGCCACTCCCAAGATTGAAGACTGAGTTTCTTTATGGGAAATTTGTTTATGATGTATGAGATATGAGTTTACTCCAATTATTTTAAATCATATACACCAAGTATAATTCTGTGTATACTTATTTCCATATCCTAACCTTAAAGTCCTTTGAGAAGAAATTAATTGGCATAGTTATTTACTATATAGATTTTACAAAGCATTTCTGCCTGATTTTGAAAAGTAATCTCTGTAATATACTTCTAAATGTCTCAGGAATTGTGCCGCAGTTACACACACACACACACACACACACACACACACACACACTTCTAAATGCTTATCAACTGCTTAAACTTTGGAAAAGCACATTATGCTTTTTTTTTTTTTTAAGAAATTAAACTCTGCTGTGTTTGATGGAGACCATACTCTACAAACATCACTTTTTGTCATCAAAGGTCACATTTCACAGATAAATGTTCAAAATTTAAGTGTATGGCAAAACAAATCCACATGATCAGAGATTTCCTGTATTAACCAGTGTCTGTCGCCATGGTGTTTTCACCTCACTGTGCAAACAGTATATATAATCTACATGCTGAAATACACTCCTAATATGTTAGTTCAGTATTCTAGATAAACAAAATAATAATTAACTACCCAAATTTCAAGTCTCTAAGTTATAATTTAATTTGTGTTAAACCTGTTTTTTGAGTTTACGACTAATTGATGGAGCAATCAAATGCCTGAAGCCATCCAGGTGTGTTTTAATGGTAACGTCACAGATTTGTCATGATAGAAGTTTTCTGTGTATGACTCTCAGGAGAGCATTTTTCACATCTTTGTTCCTCAGACTGTAGATCAGTGGATTCAGCATTGGAATGACAATGGTATAGAAGACAGATGCCACCTGTGCCTGGGTCAGGGATGATGTGTTATCAGGCTGCAAATATGTGAAAATCAGAGACCCATAGAAGATAGTTACACCCATGAGGTGGGATGCACAGGTGGAAAAGGCCTTCTGTCTGCCTGCTGTAGACTGGATCCTCAGGATGGCTGAGATGATGGCAGTGTAAGTGACCGTGATGAGGAGCAGGGAACTGAGAAGTGTGATCCCAGCTAAAATAAAGATCACCATTTCTGTGCTGAATGCATCTGCACAGGATAGGGCCAAAAGAGCTGTGGTATCACAGAAGAAATGATTGATGCTGGAATCACAGAATGACAAACTACTTATCACACAGACTGATACCAGAGAATTTGTGAAGCCTATTGCATATGGCAGGGCTCCCAGCCAGTTGCACACTTTCTGGGACATAACCACTGAGTACAATAGAGGATTGCAGATGGCTACGTAGCGGTCATAGGCCATTGACCCCAGAAGAAAACACTCACTGCACACCAAACCCACAAAAAAGTACATTTGAACAAAGCAGGCAACAAAAGAGATGGTTTTCTGTTGGGATTGGAAATTTACCAGTGCCTTGGGTGTTACAGTGGAGGAATAAAATATGTCAATGAATGCTAAGTTGCTAAGAAAAAAGTACATTGGTGTGTGAAGCTGAGAGTCAATTCTGATTAACATGATCAGCCCAAGGTTCCCCAAAACAGTGAACAGATAAATAAAGAGAAACATTAAGAAAAGACTGACTTGTAGTTCAGGGTAATTTGCAAATCCAGAGAGGATGAAGACCGTCACCTCAGTGAAATTGTTTCCAGCCATTTGTGTCAACTCAGGCCTTTGACTTACCTGCTGAATAATAGAATAACAGTAACAAAAATTAGAGAATGATTCAAGCTTAAAGACTTAATAATCAGGTTTGACTTAGACTCCAATAACGAGAGAGTAAAAGATGGCAAGCACATATTAAAGACTTCAAGCAACTTTATACATGATTTTCTTTTCTTTTTTTTTTTAAATAGAATTGGGAGACACTAATAAAAAATTCCAAGTTGACAACTGCATGGAACTGATAGCACTCTAAGAGGTAGCTCTCTGGAAAGGTTTTGGAAGATAGTTCTCCTGAGATATACCATCTTCTACCTCAGCCTATCTTTGGGCTCACCTTCACAACGGTTCCTATTCTTTCCCAACGCGTTTAACAAACATTTAATCAATGAAGGCACTTTCTCTTGTCTATTATTAGAGGCATTTTTCTTAAGGCTTACTGGAAGATGCAGGCATGCAAAAAAGGAAAAGGTTTTCAGCGTGAGGAACACACACTCACACACACACAATTATAGAAAGAAAGTCTGATAAGATCAGACTTACCTGGGATGTAGTTATCCAAAGGACATTTTCTCTGTGAGCCATCTTCCAGTTATTTTCAGGTTTATGATCAAATGACAGGAAGAGAAAACATCATGCAATATCCACTAAATTCGTCATTAATTTTTTACGTACATTTGCCTCTCTTTCGGCTCTGGATCTCATGAATTATAAATATCATGGCTTTGATCTGTTGGTGTGGTTTAGCCCAGAACTCTATTTCCTATATAGTGGACCTTTACTGATCTTATAGGCTGATGAAAAAAAATGCTGAAGTTGAGGAAAGCTCTGGGCAATGTGTCTGTTACCTCTCACTGATGGAATAGAAACAACAGCCAAATTAACTAAGATAACTAATTTTATGTGCCTTCTTGAGAATTAAAATCTAATGTTTTAGCTCAAATCTGGATTCATATTCAGAAAAGTTTCGTTCTTCATATTTTTAAAGCAGTCTCAGAGCAAAAGATTGTCTTCAGAAATCTAGTGTGTTAACAGTCTCCTTATAGCAGCATGTGCTCCTCAAACTCTCAAACTTGTGTCATAAAGGAATTCATCAATTAGTTTCTTTAATCTCTTGAGATTTACATTTTAATTGTACCCCAAGGTCTATTCTTAATTTGCCTGTGATAGATCTCCAATGGAAATGTTTAGAAATATATTCCCTCCTTTTGTGTATTTTAGTTTGAATGGCTATAGACATACTGACAAATGTAATTGATATAGTTTTGATAATAAGTTTTTTATATTATTAACATTTATGTAATATATACATGATACAAGTTTATATAATATAAATTATATATTTAAATATATGAAAACATTTTATATAATAATGAATACATTCAAAGTATACCTGAAAACTCAATTTTCCATCCATTCTCTTGCTTTTTTCAATATTTATTTATTTATTCATTTATTTTCATTTTTGTTTGTTTAATTATTCTTTTTTAACTCTTTTTTTAAAGATTTTATTTATTTATTTATTCATGACAGACACAGAGAGAAGCAGAGACATAGGCAGAGGGAGAGTCAGGCTCCTCACAAGGAGCCTGATATGGGACTCAATCCCGAGACCGGGATCACACCCTGAGCCAAAGGCAGATGCGCAAAGTGCTGAGCCACCCAAGTGTCCCTGTTTAATTATTCTTTAAAAATTTTTTTTAATTTATTGATGATAGTCACACACAGAGAGAGAGAGGCAGAGACACAGGCAGAGGGAGAAGCAGGCTCCATGCACCGGGAGCCCGACATGGGATTCGATTCCGGGTCTCCAGGACCACGCCCTAGGCCAAAGGCAGGCGCCAAACCACTGCGCCACCCAGGGATCCCCTTTTTAATTATTCTTGAGAGACAAAGAGAGAGCACGAGGGAGGGACAAAGGGAGAGGGAGAGAGAGGATTCTAAGGAGGCTCCACTCCCAGCACAGAGCCCACTGTGGTGCTTGATCTCACATCCCTGAGATCATGACCTGGGCCTAAATCAAGAGTCAAATGCTTAACCGACTGAGCCACCCAGACTCCCCTCAACACACACTTATTAAGCAGTTATTAAATGGCAGATACAGACAGGACTAGCTTTATTGCATTTCACTTTATTGTGCTTCACAGATATTGGTTTTTATTTTTATTTTCTTAACAAATTGAAGGTTTGTGGCAATTCTGTGTCAGCAAGACTGTAGGTGCCATTTTTCCGATATCATTTACTTGCCTTGTGTCTCTATGTCACGTTTGGTAATTCTTGCAATATTTCAATGTTTTGCATTATTATATTTGCATTGCTGCAATCTCATGAGAAAACTTTAATGGATAAGGAATTGCTTCTTATGAATGAGCAAAGAAAATAGTTTCTTGAGATGGAATCTACTCTTTCTGTTGCAAAAGCCATAAAGACTGTTGAAATGATAAAGGGCTTAGAATATTACATACACCTAGTTGATAAAACAATGAGAGAGTTTGGGAGAATTGATTCCAATTTTAATGAAGTTTTACTGTGAGTGAAATGCTATGCAAAATAATCAATTACATGCTACACAGAAATTATTTGTGAAAGGAAGAATCTGTTGATGCAGCAAACTTCATTTTCATCATGTTTTAAAAAATTGCATCAGCCACCCCAATCGTCAGCCACCACCACCTTGATCAGTTAGCAACCACCAACACTGACATAAGATCCTCCACTAGTACAAAAAATTATAACTCACTGAAAGCTCAGATGACGGTTAACATTTTTATCAATAAAGCACTTTTTAAAATATTTTTATTGAAGTTTGATTTACCAACATATAGTATAACACTCAGTGCTCATCCCATCAAGCGCCCTCCTCAGTGCCTGTCACCCAGCCACCCCGTCACCCCACCCCTCACACGTCTCCCCTTCCACTACCCCTTGTTTGTTTCCAAGAGTTAGGAGACTCTCGTGTTTCGTCACCCTCTCTAATTTTTCCAAAGCACTTTTAAATTAAAGTGTGAGCATTTTTTTAGACATAATGTTATTAAACACTTAATAATAGACTATAGCATAATGCAAATATATCTTTTAAAACCAAAAAATTCATTTGACTCACTTTATTGTAGTGATCTAGAACCAAACATGCAATATCTCTGAGGTGTATGTATATTACATTTTGTGTCAGATTGCAAAGATGAGAATGATATAGTATCTACTTTCACATTACTTAGAGTTAATTGCTTCTTTCAAGATTCAAAATTTGGCTCAGTTCTTTGATAGTTTGATATTTGGTGAGCCTAAAGGTATAGGTATAGAGGTTGCCAGTGCATAATTAGTGTAAGGAATATGGTTGACCATGGTATAGGATCAGGGACATTCAATAAATATCAGTTCAGTTGAATTCACATTTTCTTATTAACCCATTTTGAGTTCTAGTGGTTAATCAGCTATATTTAATATTTTGCTTAGATATTTTTAGGTTTACAGTTTTGAGTTTACACAAGTTAGTGTTAATATCTTACTTAATCACAGTACAATTATTGACACTTAAAAATTTCCATTGAATCAATAATATTAACTAAACTCCATTTTTTTCTAGTTTTACCAGTTTTTCCATAAAGGCCTTTTTTTTCTATTCCAGGATCCAATCCAGAACAGCATGCTGGCATTCATGTCATTTCTCCCTGGTCTCCTATTAACTGTGACTGTCCCATTTTCTTTCCCTTTCTAACATGATACTTGTCAAGATTATTCACCAAGTGGGATGTCTGGGTGGCTCAGTGGTTAAGCATCTGCCTTTGGCTCAGGGCGTGATCCCATAGTTCTGGGTTCGAGTCCCACATCAGGCTCCCTCCATGGAGCCTGCTTTTCCCTCTGCCTATGTATATGCCTCTGTGTGTGTGTGTGTGTGTGTGTATCATGAATAAATAAAATCTTAAAAAAAAAGGTTTCTCATCAAGCATTTTGTAGAATGTCCCTCAATTAAAGATTACCTGATATTTTTCTTGTGCTTAAATTGAGGTCATTCATTACAGGAAAAGTGACAGAGACGTGATATGTTTGCCCTTTCATCTTCTCCAGGGATACAGGATGTCAATAAGTGATATTACTAATGATTTAAACTTGATCACTTACTTGACGTGGTGTCTGCCAGACTTTTTGACTATAAAGTTAGGACTTTTCTTTGTAATTTATACATACTTGGGGAAGGTACTTCAGACTATGTAAATATTCCATTTATTCTTTTGGGCATCCATTGATATGTTCCTTCTACCAATTATTACTCTGTTGATTTGTAGCAAATTTCCATTTCCCCATTTTTTTCCAAATTTATTTTTTTATTTTGGTGAAAAGATTTAGATTTAGATTTAGATTTAGATCTAGCCTGCTGGACTCAGTTTAGATGATCCCAATTTTGTTGGCAACATTCATACTATCATCTCCAAAGAGCCAGTGGATCATATGCCTTCTCTCCATCAGGCCTGAGCAGGGTGTTGACTTTGGCCACATCAGTGTCATAGAGTTTCTTCACAGCCTGTTTGATCTGGTACTTGTTGGCCTTGACATCCACAACGAACACTAGCACACTGCTGTGTTCTATTTTCTTCATGGCTAACTAGGTAATCAGGGGGAACTTGATGACACAGTGGTCAAGACTGCTTCTCTTAGGGATGCTCTTTGGAGAATATTTGGGCTGCCTTCAGAGAGCAGTGTCTTGGGCTATGGGAAGGTAGGTGATGTGCAGATCTTCTTTTTTTACTGTGACCATGGACGCTTGTTAGCACCATTTTCTTGGCCTTCAAAACCTCTGCTTTGGCTTCAGCTTTGGGAGGAGCCAGGGTCTTCCTTCTTCACCTTCCATGCCACCTTCATGAAAGGGCCTTTTAATTTTAATTGAAATTATTCTGTAAGGAAGAATTGTTTTATCTTCTCTGTGTATTTATTTAGTTAGCTAATTATACGAGCATGTACTCACTGTAATTGCTTTTTCTTTAGGTTATCCAACAATACCATCATTTATTTTGTTGCTCAAATTGTTCTAGGTCTGCTAATGAAACCACCAATGAATTTGTGCCTGTATGCTTGGCTCTTTGGTATTGCTCTTGTCTTTTTTTTTTTTTTTTCCACCTCTTACATTCTGGCAGCACAATAAGCTCCAGGCTTATCTCATACTTTCCTGGACTCAGCTCTCAAAACAACTACTTCTCCAAGGAGCTTTGCCATCTTTTATGGGAAGATGGTATTTGGAAATCAGAATCTGGACTACATAGTCTATTTATACGTGTGCATCCATATTTTTCCTTTATGTGACACATACTTTATAATTATAACTTTTCAAATGAAGACTCTGTGCTATAGTTTAAAATGTTAAAATTTAGGAACCATAATTCTGAGTTTATGTCTTGAAATACCACTTACTACCTTTATGGCCCTGCAAACATTTCTTAATCTCTTTAATTCTCAGCATCCATGTCTGCCAAATGACATTAGTCACTTCTGCCTCATGTGTTTGTGAAGATGAAATTAAATATTATATACAAGATATCCTATATAATATTGAGGATACACTAGGTATTCAATCGATGTTTGTTTCATGTATTAATATAAATAAGGTTGCAATTATCTATTATATTTATACGCCTATGTTTATTAAACTGTTTTCTCCACCATTGGACACTTATGTTCATCCTGATTTCTCTCTCTCTTTTTTAAAAAGTAATTCAGAATAAACCTTAATTTGTTTCCATTAGTTAAATAGCCAGAAGCATTATTTTGGGGCCACACTTATGTCTTTTTGTTACATATTAGTGGGACACATTCCTGACAAATTTTAATTTCCATGAAGATTGTCCCAGATCATCAGTGTCATCATAACCTTGCC
This sequence comes from Nyctereutes procyonoides, assembly GCF_905146905.1. Classification (NCBI taxonomy): domain Eukaryota; kingdom Metazoa; phylum Chordata; class Mammalia; order Carnivora; family Canidae; genus Nyctereutes; species Nyctereutes procyonoides. The sequence goes on from NW_026575112.1 coordinate 490,246, forward strand.
TCTATTGACCATTTACATCTTACCAAGCTCCATATATAATAAAACTCAATAAATCAAAGGTTATTCTTCCAGGTATTTATTACTATTCATTAGCAATATTTCCTTATATCTTTGTTTACTATTTATATGACCATCACTTCAAATATTATTGAAAATTTGACTTCTATAAGTGGCTGAATTTTTTAATAAACTGTACTAGATGGAAAACCTCTTAATTTAAAATTTATCTTTATTTACTCCTCAATATCTAATATGCTATTACATCACAGGTAAAAAAAAATACAACACTGTTTAAAATACTTAACTCACTGATTTATTAAACAAGTATTACGCACCTGCTATGTGATAATCCCTAGCCCAGTAATCCTGAAACCATGAAGTTGAATAAGAATGAGTCTTTTCCTTATAGGACTAAATAGTTCAGAGGAGGAATGAAAAGTAAAAACAAAATTTTACAATCCATTGTTACAATACATTGTGCAATGATAGAACAATGGGGAAATCAAATTTTTCAAGGATGTTATCAAGAAAATTGTTACAATGATGGGAATTCTTGCTCTTGGCCCTTGAGAATGATTAAAGATAAGTATAAATGGTCCAAGACATTTGGACTTCTTATTAAAATGAGAGAGCATATGTGGCATTGAGGAAAGAATTATGACCAAAACCTTTTTCTGAGATAAGAAGAGAGACACATTGCAGGGAAAGGAAGCAATGGAAGAAGTCAGAAGACTATTTCAATAGTAAGTGTTCAAGAACATAGGGCCTGAACTGAGACAGCAACACTGATAATTAATGAAGAAAAAGAAACTTATTTTAAGGGTATTTGGGAGCCAGAGCCAATAATATCTAATACAATAAATATTTGAATAAAGTAGGATAGAATCTAGGTTGAGTTGCTAGGTATTTGGCTGGTGTGATTTAATTTACATAAATACTTTTATACAGAAAAAAATAATATAAGAATATAAATTAGGTGCAGGGACAGTGGTGAGATTTCTTTAAAATGCTGGGTTTTAGAAATTTGAAGGACATCCACAGAAAGACCTATTTCTTTGGTGAGCTATAAAATGCTCAGATGTCTAAAAAAGTATGAATGTATTTCTCACTTAGACTTTTTTAGTTATCTTAATTAGTTTGCAAAACAAGTTGTTCTGTAACATCATGTGCAGTTATAAGAGAAGAGGACTGAAATTCAGACTGCCACTAATTAACCACCGAATAATGAGCCCAAATGCATATAGTTGCATTTCCTTCTCTTCAGTACATGATTTTCTCACCAGAAGTACAGATTATAATGTCCCATTCAATTATAAATTTCTGTGATTCTGAAAAAAGAACATGGTGTCAAAAAAAGAGGCCATATTCACCTCTTTGACATTCATAAGTTGTAAACTATGTAACACCCATCAGCACAATACCTAACTGTTGAAATGACACTTTTAAGCCAATATACATAACATCCTTATGATGCTCAAACTGCTCCTTACAAATTGTCACCAAATTGTTGTCCACTTGTGGCTTGAATCCTTCAAGCAATCTTTATTCTCTATGCATCTCACTTGATCTCAAGATATATATTGCAAAGCCTCATTATTCCTGTTTGAATTATATTTCCACACAGCTTCTAGGAAGTCAAGGCAGTGTTAAAGATACATTTCTTTGATTTTCAAATGCATTGGAAAATCAAAAGTTCAAAACCTTTTAAAATTTTATAATTATATTCCTCCAAACCCTATAAAACATATTTAATCACTTTTAATGACATTTATTCAATAATAAGGCAATTATAATATGTCCCTTGACCTTTTCACTTCCATATCCACTGACATGATATGTTTTTATAGCCCTGTGGCTTTCCCCTGCAATAGAACTTAAGCAAATTAAAACATTGAAATATGTAATATTCACACCTACATATATTAATTCAGGATTGCCTGACCCCTGTGGATTAAAGTATAACCAAACACTTTAAATACCTTAATTTTATCATACAAACTTTCCTTCTTTCTTTCTTTTTCTTTCTTTTCTTTCTTTCTTTCTTTCTTTCTTTCTTTCTATATATAAATAGCTTGATATATAGACACCTTTAGATATCTATAGATATAGATGTATACTATTATCAGCATTGCACAGCTAACAGAGGCTTTTAAAAACAACAAAATCAAACATATATTCAGGTTGGCTACAGATATAAAGAAAGAGACTATATTCACTCACATGCCATAGAATTACATTAAATTACTGATTTTATTTTTAAAACATATAACCAGAAACAAGATCATCACAAAGTGCAGAAGTAGATGAAGCAAACTTCAGGGAAAACTTTGCTTGGTTAAGGTCATTTACTGATTGTTGGAATAACCATCTTTGTATATAACTAAGGTCTCACCAGATGGGAGAAGTTAATTTTGGTTGTTCTTTCATATATCTATCTGAAACTATTAAGAAAATTCACTCTACCAATTTATAACCTTTGTAAGAAATATTTAAGTACAGTTGGCTTATTTGAGGTTTTAATGGCATCCCTAAACAACGTTTCTATCTATAATTGTACAATATTTCAAAATGGCAAAATCTTTTTATTTCACCCCATCCATTTGATTTAATATGCTTCAGTTTTCTTGATTTTGGCCCAATGACCATGCTCACATTCCTGTTTTTTAGTAATAAGAACAGAGGAAATATGTCCTCAAATTGCTTCTCATGAAATCAATTGATAATTTGGGGAAAGAAGAGCATAATCATTCATTGTATCTTCATTAATTTTAACGTATGGGGTTTGACTTCCCTCATTTATGAGACTTTATCCCACAGTACACTTATTATTTATTTCTGTGAGGCTATAATAACTAAAATTTTAAATAAATATAATTATATTGATGAAAGAATTACATTTTATTTGGAAAGTAATTTAGCAAAGTACCAAAATAAATTGTTTCTATGTATTTTACCAAATAATTTCATTATCAAAAATCTGTGAGAGGAGGAGGGGCAAGATGGCGGAAGAGTAGGGTCCCCGAGTCACCTGTCCCCACCAAATTACCTAGATAACCTTCAAACCATCCTGAAAATCTACGAATTCGGCCTGAGATGTAAAGAGAGACCAGCTGGAACGCTACAGTGAGAAGAGTTCGCGCTTCTATCAAGGTAGGAAGACGGGGAAAAAGAAATAAAGAAACAAAAGGCCTCCGAGGGGGAGGGGCCCCGCGAGGAGCCGGGCTGAGGCCGGGGCGAGTGTCCCCAGGACAGGAGAGCCCCGTCCCGGAGGAGCAGGAGCTGCACCAACCTTCCCGGGCGGCGGAAAGGGGCTCGCAGGGAGTTGGAGCAGGACCCAGGAGGGCGGGGATGCCCTCGGGCTCCCGGGGACACTAACAGACACCTGCGCCCCGGGAGAGTGCGCCGAGCTCCCTAAGGGCTGCAGCGCGCACGGCGGGGCCGGAGCAGCTCGGAGGGGCTCGGGCGGCGGCTCCGCGGAGGGGGCTGCGGGGCGGGAGCGCGAATCCACCAGCGCAGGCCCCGGAGCACAGGGCGCCGGGACACAGCCCAGGATCCGGCCTCCCCCGGGACAGGCAGAGGCCGGGAGGGCCCAGGACAGCGAGGACGCTCCTGCCCCGAGCTGAGCAGATCAGCGGCCCCGCCCCGGAGCCTCCAGGCCCTGCGGACGGAGAACCGAGAGCCCCGAGCCCCGTAGTTCCTGCGGAGGCTGAATCCAGGCTTCCAGAGTTGCCATAGCAACTGCGGCTGTTCCTCCTGGGGCCCCACGGGGTAAACAACCCCCGCTGAGCCCTGCAGCAGGCAGGGGCAGAGCAGCTCCCCCAAGTGCTAACACCTGAGAATCAGCACAGCAGGCCCCTCCCCCAGAAGACCAGCTGGACGGACCAGTGATACTCCCCCGTGTTCCAATACATCTTGTTTTTGGCCACTCTGCACTGAGCAAAATGACCAGAAGGAAAACCTCACCTCAAAAGAAAGAATCAGAAACAGCCCTCTCTCCCACAGAGTTACAAAATCTGGATTACACTTCAATGTCAGAAAGCCAATTCAGAAGCACCATTCTACAGCTACTGGTGGCTCTAGAAAAAAGCATTAAGGCCTCACGAGACTTCATGACTGCAGAATTTAGATCCAATCAGGCAGAAATTAAAAATCAATTGAATGAGATGCAATCCAAACTAGAAGTCCTAACGACGAGGGTTAACGAGGTGGAAGAACGAGTGAGTGACATAGAAGACAAGTTAATGGCAAAGAGGGAAACTGAGGAAAAAAGAGACAATCAATTAAGGACCATGAAGACAGATTAAGGCAAATAAATGACACTCTAAGGAAGAAAAACCTACATTTAATTGGGGTTCCCGAGGGCGCCGAAAGGGACAGAGGGCCAGAATATGTATTTGAACAAATCCTAGCTGAAAACTTTCCCAATCTGGGAAGGGAAACAGGCATTCAGATCCAGGAAATAGAGAGATCCCCCCCTAAAATCAATAAAAACCGTTCAACACCTCGACATCTAATAGTGAAGCTTGCAAATTCCAAAGATAAAGAGAAGATCCTTAAAGCAGCAAGAGACAAGAAGTCCCTGACTTTCATGGGGAGGAATATTAGGGTAACAGCAGACCTCTCCACAGAGACCTGGCAGGCCAGAAAGGGCTGGCAGGATATATTCAGGGTCCTAAATGAGAAGAACATGCAACCAAGAATACTTTATCCAGCAAGGCTCTCATTCAAAATGGAAGGAGAGATAAAGAGCTTCCAAGACAGGCAGGAACTGAAAGAATATGTGACCTCCAAACCAGCTCTGCAAGAAATTTTAAGGGGGACTCTTAAAACTCCCCTTTAAGAAGAAGTTCAGTGGAACAATCCACAAAAACAAGGACTAAATAGATATCATGATGACACAAAACTCATATCTGTCAATAGTAACTCTGAACGTGAATGGGCTTAATGACCCCATCAAAAGGCGCAGGGTTTCAGACTGGATAAAAAAACAGGACCCACCTATTTGCTGTCTACAAGAGACTCATTTTAGACAGAAAGACACCTACAACCTGAAAATAAAAGGTTGGAGAACCATTTACCATTCAAATGGTTCTCAAAATATATCCTAAAAACTATAGAACACTTCTGAAAGAAATTGAGGAAGACACAAAGAGATGGAAAAATATTCCACGCTCATGGATTGGCAGAATTAATATTGTGAAAATGTCAATTTTACCCAGGGCAATTTACACGTATAATGCAATCCCTATCAAAATACCATGGACTTTCTTCAGAGACTTAGAACAAGTTATTTTAAGATTTGTGTGGAATCAGAAAAGACCCCGAACAGCCAGGGGAATTTTAAAAAAGAAAACCATATCTGGGGGCATCACAATGCCAGATTTCAGGTTGTACTACAAAGCTGTGTTCATCAAGACAGTGTGGTACTGGCACAAAAACAGACATATAGATCAATGGAACAGAATAGAGAACCCAGAAGTGGACCCTGAACTTTATGGTCAACTAATATACGATAAAGGAGGAAAGACGATCCACTGGAAGAAAGACAGTCTCTTCAATAAATGGTGCTGGGAAAATTGGACATCCACATGCAGAAGAATGAAACTGGACCACTCTCTTGCACCATACACAAAGATAAACTCAAAATAGATGAAAGATCTAAATGTGAGACAAGATTCCATCAAAATCCCAGAGGAGAACTCAGGCAACACCCTTTTTGAACTTGGCCACAGTAACCGGAGGACAAACAGTGTATGTTCTCATTCATTTGGGGAATATGAATAATAGTGAAAGGGAATATAAGGGAAGGGAGAAGAAATGTGTGAGAAATATCAGAAAGGGAGACAGAACATAAAGACTTCTAACTCTGGGAAATGAACTAGGGGTGGTGGAGGGGGAGGAGGGCAGGGGGTGGGGGTGAATGGGTGACGGGCACTGAGGGGTACACTTGACGGGATGAGCACTGGGTGTTATTCTGTATGTTGGTAAATTGAACACCAATAAAAATTAATTTATATAAAAAATCTGTGAGATGAAAACAATTAGAAAAATATTTAATACAGACTTTATCATCATTATATAAATTTCCTTGCAAAACAAAAACCTAAGTATATAACATCAGGAGATGAATACTTTAGTAATCCCAACATAGAAATAAATTATAGTCTGTGATTATGAGATATCTGGAAAAGTGCTTGACATTGCCTAAAATCCCCATTATTAGGTGATAGTTTTGGTTTTGGAAGTTTGGCTATGACAATAATAGTGATTACTGAACAGCTGTTATATTAAAACATTTGACAATGAGACTATTCTGGAAGAAAATATGAACTATATAGAAACAGTAAGATTAAATTTGCTTTAAAAGGGAGGGAAAACTGAGTGGGAAGTCATCAGAGAAGGAGACAAACAAACTGAGGGTTATTGGAGAGAAGGTGGGGGAGGGGGGTAGTGGATGATGGTCATGAGATGTGATGAGCACTGGGTGCTATATCCAACTGACAAATTATTGAACACTACATCTGAAACTAATAACGTACTATATGTTAGCTAATTGAATTTAAATAAAAAGGATATTTTTTGAAAATAAAAAATCATATTACATATTTACCTAAAGTAAATTGTCAGGCAATGAGAAAAAAGTTCCATAGACTTATAGATTTTTAACAGCAAAGATTTATTGCTATGAGCTAAATATCATTCCATTTGAAAAACATTCTTTTTACAAACTCAAAGCTGCTGTTTACTACATATTACAAAAGTGCCATTAGCCAAGGCTATGCTTTCTTTCTTGACAATTGTGGTGATAACAATGATACAGAGTTCCTGATGCATATCTGAGTAAGCAGAACAATAAATACTATATGGAATGTTGAAAATAAACAACATAGAGTTCTAATAGTCATTTGTTTAAAAAAACTATTGGCATTTTTTCAAGTAGCTGTACTGTTTTATGGAAGTTTCCTAAGGGCCAATTTTAAGTGAATCCCCTTGTACTCTGGTATGACAGGATACCTTTGCATTTCCATTTTGGTATTTCTTTTAAACCTTGACAGTGAGTGTGGCTGGTTGGCTCAGGCAATTAAACATGCAACTCTAGATCTCAGGGTATTGAATTCAAGCTCTATGTTGGGAGTGGTGCCTACTTAAAAAAAAAGAAAAAGAATAATAATCAACTGGCAAAAATGGAACTTCCAGGATGCCTGGGTGGCTCAGCAGTTAAGCGTCCACCTTCAGCTCAGGCTGTGATCCTGGAGTCCCACATCGGGCTCCTGGCATGGAGCCTGCCTCACCCTCTGCCTATGTCTCTGCCTCTCTCTCTCTCTCTCTCTCTCTCTCTCTCTCTCTTTCTCTCATGAATAAATAAACAAAATATTAAAAAAAGAAATGGAATTGTCATAAAAAGGAGTTTGTGGAATTATTTTTTTTAAGTTAAATATTCAAATTGTAAAAGTTCTAGGCAAAGATGGCATACAAAATGCACAGGCCTCCTATTTTACAGGAACAAGTAGAATTCCCTGTGTATTTGCTTGAATTCTACCTCTCAAACATTGATCTTGCTGGTCTAAGGTGAGTCTTTAACTCCATTGATCTGTACAATAGATCAGCTCCTCTAGAGTTGTAAAGAAGGAAGATTGAGTGCACTCTCTGGAACTGGTTTTCACTGAGTTAGTAGAGATTCAGAGTAATAATTTGCAAATGTAAGGGATACAAATTACATAGTGGCATAAAATTATTTTAAACTGGAGATGCCTGGGAATCAGTCAAATCATAAAGAGGCTTTTGCAGAGTTTCTCTTATCTGACTAAGGCAGGAACCTCCAAGAATGAGTCTCCCATAATTGCTCTCTCCCTAGAGTTTTGTCTGCCAAGAGAGAAGACAGAGAAGACCACTTGCCTCTGTATAAACAAGAAATACCACAAAATTTCTTATTTCTCCTGTTTCCCTCAAAAGCACATTTGTTCTTCCCATAGAAGCCTTTCCCCTACTAAATTAAGTATATGCACCCCCACCTCCAATTATTGAGCAAGCTACTTTTTTTGTGCATCTTATTTATGTTTGAATAAACTGTGTATTCACTTGTTAACCTGTCTTTTGTTGGTGAAGTTTACAGGTCCTCAAACCATAAACCTAACAGGACAGAGGAAATGTCTTCCATCCCAGACAGAATGATTGCAGGTATATGTATTATAAATACATGCATAATATATTTAATATATGTCTGTGTGTTTCCAAAAGCCAATAATGAATACCATTTTTCTTCCAACAAATCTCATAGGTATTTAACAATGCACCTGCCTGCAGAATCAATAAACATCCCTTAAAAAAAAATTCATGGTCACTGAGCAAATACTTTTCTCAAAATAATTCTTTTCATTGCTTCTTTGGCCTCTCTATTTCTCACACTGTATATCAGGAAATTTAGGACTGGTAGCAAAAGAGTATAAAACATGGACAAAACTTTGGCTCTATCCCATGGGTAGCTAGAGCTGCTTCCCAGATAAGTAAATATCACTGTTCCATAGAAAAGAGTCACTACTGTGAGGTGAGAAGCACATGTGGAGAACGCTTTATATCTGCTCCTTGTGGAGTGTAACTTCAGGACAGTGAGGAGGATTCCCAGATAAGAACTAACCACTATCAGAAAGGTAGTCACCGATGTTGTGCCAGAGAAGACAATAAATAAAATTTCACTAGATTGGGTGTCAGAACAGGACAGTTGAAAAAGCAGTGGGATGTCACAGAAGTAATGGTTGATGACGTTGGGCCCACAGAAAGACAGGCTGAGCAAGCTGCTCAGGTGGGTGAGTGAGCTAGCAGAACCTACTAGGTAGCAAGCAGTCACCAAGTGGACACAGAATGTGTGGGTCATGAGGCCTTTGTAGTGAAGTGGGCAGCAAATGGCGACATACCGATCATAGGCCATGGCAGCCAGGAGGAAGCATTCGGTGGTCAAGAACATGTTGACGAAGGAATACTGAAGGAGGCAACCATGATAGGAGATGGCTTTCTGTCCTGCTATGTAGTTCACCAACATCTTAGGAATAAAGACTGAGGAATAGCAGAAATCCAAGAAAGCCAACTGGCAAAGGAAAAAGTACTTGGGGGAATGGAGCTGGGCACTTACCCAGATTACTGCGATAATCCAAGCATTGCCCACCACTGTGACGAGGTAGATTGAGAGAAACAGCACGAATAGGGCAGTGTTCAGGTCAGGGTTATCGGTCAGTCCCAGGAGAATGAATTCAGTTACTACACTGACATTTCTGTTGGCCATGTGTGTGTCCCCCCCTTTAGGGGGATCTGCAGGGAACAAGAGAACAATGAAAATAACCAGAGTATGGCCTGGATATATGAATTCAGTCTACTAGCATCTTTAGAAAACTGCATGGTCTTAGTTAACAACATAGTCCACAGGAAATTCAGTTCTCACAAGTGTGAGAAGTCAACCTGATAGGAGACTTTGGTTGACTCAATGTCTCATCAGGGGATATAAACTGACATTACGCATGGTGAGAACCCTGGAAGAATCAAAACTCTTGGAAAGCCTCATAAGTTTAACAGAAAGACTTTAGGAGATGGGGCCCTGGTAACAGTATACTCCAGATTCCAGACCACAAGGCGAGGGCCCTGTATTTTTAGGAAATACATTCCTTAATAAAAAACAAAAAAGCCTCAATATTTAACAGGTAAATTTATGAGATATGTAGCAAAACTACTGCCTGTGACATCTTTTTAATTTAGATAATACACGACACATATTACATAATTTATATATAGATTTATATATATATAGACAATATATACATGATTTGATTTATAGACTAGCCTTAAAAATGGAAAATGAGAATTAGTTATGTCTAGAATAGAGGATGAAAAAAATTCAAACATTTTCTAGTCCTAACATTACTTATTTGTTAAAACTCATTTGTTCTGGGAAGTTGCTCTTTGCTATTCCAACAGATATTTATCATTCCATTTTCTGATTTCCTAGAGTATTTATTACCCAATGGCTTGGATTAGTCCATATCATATTTTTTTTCATTAAGATTAAATCAAGAAGCTTTAATATGTTTTCATCTCTGCAGTCAAAAGGCCTTGAGTCTAATTTCAAAGACTATGCATATACTTTTGGTACATTAGATGATGCATGGATACAGATTTTTATCAAGAAATATATTATTAAATTAGGTTTATTTTAGGCTTTCTCATATAATTCAGAATACATGAAAAATAAGATTATGATAGCTGGTATATTGGGTAAACACTTGATTAAATAATTATTAGGGAAAACTTTCCTTACCACAAGATTTATAGGAATACATAATGCACTGCTATATTTTGGGAGTTTCCAATAAGAGAAATAAATATAGATCACGCTTCACATTAATTTGACAATTGAATCTATTTTCATGAACATTAATTAATATGCTGTTTCACAATTCAGGCTTTGGCAATAATATTTCCCCGATAGTGAATAAAAAGTGAGAATGAGGAGATCCCTGAGTGGCTCAGCGGTTAGCACCTGCCTTCGGCTTAGGGTGCAATCCTGGAGACCGGGGATCGAGTCCCACATCAGACTCCCTGCATGGAGCCTGCTTCTGCCTCTGCCTGTTTCTCTCTCTCTCTTTCTCTCTGTGTGTGTCTCTCATGAATAAATAAATAAAATCTTAAAAAAAAGTGAGAATGACATAGATTTGGATCTGATTCTGTGATACTGTGTTTTTATTCCCAGAGTGATATAAAGTAAGTGAGTAACAATTCAAATGTTGCAAACCTTGGGACAAGACTGTTTTGACCATATCTACATTACTGAGATGCCAGAGGTAAAAAAGAAGAATGAGGTCTTTTTTTGTTCATTTATTTCTTTTTGTTTTTTTGCTGAATTAAACTGTGATTTCAATCTTAAATCCTAGTTTCTAGATTAACTACGATTTTATCTGTTAACCTTCCTCAGGAGATAGCTGTGATAAATAAGAAACTATGTAAAAACTGTCTGGCACACTCCCTAAATGCTTGCTGTATAGTCAAAGTAGAACAACCAAGTGAAACAAAAATTGCATTCTCTATTGACATACTGGACAAATGGCTTTTGACTGAGGTAATTTTTTGGATCTTAGGTTTTGTTTGTTTGTTTGTTTGTTTGTTTGTTTCATTTTGTTTAGATAGTTTTGCCTCCCTTGACTTTGTTTTTATTTTATTTTTTATTTATTTTTTAAAGATTTTATTTATTTATTCATGAAAGACCCAGAGCGAGAGAGAGAGAGAGAGAGAGAGAGAGAGAGAGAGAGAGAGGCAGAGACACAGGCAGAGGAAGAGGCAGGCTCCTCTCAGGGAGCCCGATGTGGGACTTGATCCTGGGACTCCAGGATCATGTCCTGAGCCGAAGGCAGGTGCTCAACCACTGAGCCACCCAGATATCCCGACTTTGTTTTTAAACAAATCAATTTGTTACTTTGACGATTAGTACCCCCTTATGTCACTGATTTCAGCTTTATTGCTTTGATTTTCATTTAATAAGTAGTAATTTTCATCTGGATTGCCTTTCATGCCATTTTTCTTTTACTGTAAAGTCAGTTATATATGATAAATTAACTGAGTTTAGATTCTTTGAATATAAAATTTAGCTCTGATAACAGGGCCAAAAATAACCACTCTCAGATTTAACACAATTTAACAGCTTGTAATAATTAAATTTAAATGTTAAAGAATATCTTTAAATAAATTTACTACTATAATTTACATAATTATATGTAGCTCTAAATAAAGCTACCTGATGAAATAGGGGATGAACTCAATACTTTTTTAAAAGATTTATTTATTTATTTATTTATTTATTTATTTATTTATTTATTTATTTGAGACAGTGAGAGCATGAGTGAAAGGGGTAGAAGGGGACAGAGAATCTCAAGCAGACTCTCCGCTGAGCAGGGAACCCACTCAGGGCTTAATCTCACCACCCTGAGATCATGACCTGAGCAAAAATTGAGTCCGACACTTGACCTGAGCAAAAATTGAGTCCTACACCTAGGAACCCTGAACCCACTAATTATTCTAAGAGAGCTATTTTATGTGATAATGATCTAATTCTATTTCACCTCATTCAGTAATTTGAATGGATTTGAAGCAGATGATTTTTCATCACATTCCATTCATAGCATGTATTAAGAGTTGCCATTTTTGAAAACTGGAGAGGCATGTATAATTCCTTTGTTAGAATACATAAATATAACACCTACCTGGTGTTGAGAGGAAGCTTAGACCTTTCTCTTAGTTTCCTGACTTGTGTTTATATTTGGTTTAGGGTCTTTGGAGGATGAAATCCCCAGTGATTCTGTGATACTGTGTTTCATTAAAAGAGCAAAGAGAGATTTGGGAAAGGTAAGGTCCCAGTGCTGTCTTACCAAATTGTAGCCATTTATGGATTTGGCCATTTCTCAGTTTTAGAGGAAACTGTCACATAAATTCATGTCTCACTTTATGAGGCTCTGCAAATAAACCATCTAAATAAGTGAAAATGAACTCCAGCAGTGTTTATCATTATAATTTACATTATATATAATATCATATATATATATATTTAGTTTTAAAGAGCACTAAGTTACATTTGTTGATGACCATATGCTTCTATATATTTGCATCATTATTGGTAGTAATTATGGAAAATATGCATATATTTCAATCTGAGATAACCCAAAAGAAGTGAAAGCAATCATCAATCACTAGATAGAATTCAAGTGTGTGTGTTCATGCACTAGATTGCCTTTTAATACAAGAGATAATTTACCCAATTAAGACACTAAAATAAACATTAAGTTTAACATTTTTTGTCACTGTGGTCTTTGAACATAAATGTACATTTTAAAAATTCTAGGTTGGCTGCTACTTGAAGGATAGAATGAAAAATATAAAAGGTGGTAAATCAGAGTGAAATGGTGGACATTTATGTTTAGTAACAAAGGGGAGGGGGCAAATAAGAATAAATAAGTCAGTGGTACAGGTCAAATGCAGCCAAACCAACAAATAGCTATACAAGAACAAGGTGTTACAGATTTGCAGTGATTTTAAAGTGAAGCAATGACAAACATTGTATGGTCTCATTCATTTGGGGAATATAAAGGATAGTGAAATGGAATAAAGGGGAAAGGAGAAAATATGAGTGGGGAATATCAGAAAGGGAGACAGAACATTAGAGACTCCTAACTCTGGGAAATGAACTAGGGGTGGTGGAAGGGGAGGTGGGTGGGGGGTGGGGGTGACTGGGTGACAGGCACTGAGGGGGACATTGATGGGATGAGCACTGGGTGTTACGCTATATGTTGGCAAATTGAACACCAATAAAAAATAAATTTATAAATTAAAAAAATACAGGTAACAAAAAAAAATAAAGTGAAGCAATAGTTAAAGAGGCTAACACACAGGGAATGTTATAATAATTTTACTAACAACAGTGTTGTTTTTTCTTTGGCAACCAAATATTAAGTAAGATCCTCATTGGGTTGTTGTTGTTGCTGTTGTTGTTAAATGCCCAATATGGGCAGCCCAGGTGGCTCAGCAGTTTAGTGCCGCCTTCAGCGCAGGGCGTCATCCTGGAGTCCCCGGATCGAGTCCCACGTCCGGCTCCCTGAATGGAGCCTGCTTCTACCTCTGCCTGTGTCTCTGCCTCTCTCTCTCTCTGTGTGTCTCATGAATAAATAAATAAAATCCTAAAAAAAAAAATGCCTAGTATGTTCGAAGCATTTCACCACTATTATCTCTAATCTTTATGCAATTTTATTTAATTAAATATTCTGATCCATATGATTCACATTATACGTGGCCCAGAATAATTAAAGGAATTATCTGAGTTTAGACTTAAGGAAATGGTGGAACAATATCGTAACATAATGATAGTCTGGTGTAAAAATTTGTGTTGCTCTTACTGTTTATTCCATAAAGCCTTTCAATATTTACTAAGGAGTGAACATAATAATGATGGAATTTGAAACCATATTGCATGAAAAATAGTGGGAAAGATAGGAAATATCTAGTGCTAGAAAAATTAGATTCAGGATAATATTCTAATTCAGCAAACAGTGAACATCTGAACAGTCTAAGAATGAAAAGTGAGAATATGTGAATTTTAAGACTTCATAAGATGTATCTAAGAATGATACCTGCTCAAAAGAAAGAGATGGGTCTTGTTTAAATTGAAAAAAAAAGGTCATATTTAATTGGTAAAATTTTAATTAGTTTTATAGAAGAAGGATGACTAACATTGGACCATTTTTAGGGGGGATTCTATATCAGATATCAGGTTCTATATTGATAGGGTTTTGATATGATGAAAATATGCTTCTTAGATATTTATCATCCTGGGAATTACAATTTGTTCACAGGCTGCAATTGACCAAGGACTAGCCTGGGATCAATGTAATCACTATTGTGTTCACAGCACAAAACCAAATTTCAAATCTTAGGAACCATAAATTCATTAAAATAACTTGTTTCTTAATAAACAACAAACATGACCACTGTGCAAATGTACCCACAACTTGTCCAAGCAGTGCTGGTGACTTATTTCCCTGATGAATTAGACCAATTCAAAATCTACAGACATGAAATAAAATAATAATAGTAATAATAACACCTATTTAGATATAAAAGTTATGTTTAGTAAACATCTACTGATTCTGATTTCTCCAAGTGTTGATGTTGAGCAGTAACCAATTTTATGGATGGGTAAATGTATTGGAGCTGAAAGAGCTCATTCTCAATTTTTTTTCCTGATATTTTACATGAAAGTTGAAGAAATAGCATCAGATGTTTCATTCATGAAGTCTTCATTTATTTCTAATTGACTAATTATATTAACCATTTAAGGACATTTGGAATCTGTTCAACCAAGTTGCATTGGCTCTACACACACACACACACACACACACACACACACACACGACGAGGTATATATATGGTAGTACTCATATTATCCATTATATAGAATATATTACTCATTTTCAAATCTTCATCCTATAAATCTGCCATACATCTCTCATTTGTCTCACAATTTAGGAAAGGGATTACTTTTTTCTTATTTGACCATCTAGTTACTGTATATAATAGTTGCTATATATACAATAATACAGCAACTCATTTGTTCAGATGAATTAAAGGTCATCATTAAACATAAACCAATATGGTATTTTTGTTCCACAAAATAACTCTCCTCCATAAATGCCCACTTAGTAAACTGTTATTTTATCTTTATCTTGGCCAGCCCCTTATTTTATGGGGTAAGTATTGTAACAGAATTTAATTTATTTTTCTGAGTTCTAATTATCTGGCTTATATATCATATCATTCCTTGTGTTGATACTCTAGGATATGAGATATTGAATGCTTTTGAAAAAATTGTGAAGAATGATGCAAAATTAGGTTTACTTATTATTATTTTATTTTTTGATTTTTTTCTGAAAATAAAAACTTTAATACAAATTCACTTTTATGAATGCCTTTTATACATAAATGTCACATATATGTAGCCTTAAGGGACCCAAATTCAAGTAATATATTAAATGATCATGGAAAACCATAAAGGTCCATACAAATGTTATGTGATGTTCTTGGGGTTGTTGTTGTTGGTATTATTATTTAATTCTGAAAAGTAAATGTTTAAATGAATTTCTTTGCATGCATATCTAACATAATGAAGATTTCAATTTACTATCTTTATTCACATTTCAATTTGCTGCCTGCAGAGATATTGGAGCCATTCACTCATGAGTTTGGCTGTCACTGAGAGGAAAAAAAAATAGAAGTTTAATCTAGCTTGCCTTGTAAAACCACATATTAATATTTATAGAGTATTCAGCTCTCTCATTGTGCTGCTGAGCCTAGTTGCCTCTTATTATTTTAGTATTTAAAAGAATCTAAAAAAATTAAATATAATTTTATTTGTAAATGGTATTTTCTATAATACTGTTTTGTCCAGATAGGAGACGTTGTAGCAATTTGCAGAGAAGAGATCACTATGGGACAATCAGTACAGACCTGATTTCATCATTATACACTTGTATATATAATTTGAATCAAAGGACAAACAATGGCTTTGCATATTTTCTCTATTTGGAATATATAGCACAGATTTCCTCCTATCTAGAATACCTTCAGGGAATTTCTTGCTTAATGGCTAAAGAAGATTCTGGTAAGATCTTTAATGGAATAAAAGGGGGCGGGGGAAATAGGTTAGGCGCCGCCCCCAGCCCAGGGCGTGATCCTGGAAACCCGGGATCGAGTTCTACCTCGGGCTCCCTGCATGGGGCCTGCTTCTCCTCTGCCTGTGTCTCTGCCTCTCCCTCTCTCTCTGTGTGTCTCTCATGAATAAATAAAATATTTTAAAAAGGGAAATAATTATTAATGACTCCCTAATTTTCTTGGAGGCCTCCTTTCTAAACATGAAGGCAAATTCCTCAGCAAAAATTTTCACTAAGTTTTACTAACCCTTCCACGTGGAGTGGAAGTAAAAGTGTAGCATTCTGTCCTTCAGTTTCATATATAGTAATGGAAACCAAGGAAGGCCACAAATAGGGACATAGTTCAGACTGATCCCTGGGAGTGAAATCACAGAGGCGATCTAGAACCCAAGGTCTTTTTCTGACTATTTTTGAGAATCTGCTTTTATTTTGAAAAATGTCTGGCTAGAAATAATCCAGGCTAATTTCAGAGCATGCATATGCCAGCTTCGTGGATAATTCAAGTACCAGTCCTTTTTGCTTTAAAAGTATTTTACTTATTTTTGTGCTTAATAGAGAGACTGATATAAGAGATATTTTATTACTTATCAATCTTGTTTGTATCTGTCTATTTGTGTGTATGTTTATGCATCTATTTGTATGTGTTCATTTCTACGCATATACAGAAATGAAGGGGACTTCAGCTGTCCAGAGATAAATAGCCTAGATCTTACTATAGTTTTTAAGTTAGTTTGTAAACCATAACCAGATATATGTCCTTTACCTTGTTATTTTTCTAGGCTTTTTCCTTCTGCTATAAAATAGAAAATTCCCATGAAAAAAAACTCCAGGACTCCTTTGGTCTCAAAACTTTAATAAATTTATATAAATATTCTGTTCCAGAGAACTTCTTTGTATGCTATTTCTGGACCACATATGGTGTGAAATTAACAAGGACAATATTTTATTTCGGTAGCTCTTTTTACAGCATCTTTTACTTCCTTGTTTCTCAGGCTGTAAATCATTGGGTTTAACATAGGAATCACCAGGGTATAAAACACAGATACCACCTTTTCTTGTTCTAAGGAATATTGAGAGCTTGGTTGAATGTAACTAAAGCTTATAGAGCCATAGAATAAAGTCACAGCCGTTAAATGTGAAGCACAGGTGGAGAAGGCTTTGTGTCTACCTGCTGCTGAGCGGATCCTCAGGATAGCAGCAACAATGAAGACATAGGAGATCATCACAATCAAGAAAGTGATCATAGCAATAATTCCAGAGAAGATTAAAAGCAACAGTTCATTCATGGATGTGTCAGAACATGACAACTTCAATAGTGGGGGAAGGTCACAGAAGAAGTGACTGATGATATTTGGCCCACAGAAAGACAATTTCACCAAACCAATTGTGTGTGTCAATGAGTTGATTAAGCCTCCTACACATGACCCAAAGACCAGGCCGATGCAAACTATTTTAGTCATAGCCACTGTGTAAAATAAAGGGTTCACAATGGCCATGTAGCGGTCATAAGCCATTGCCGCAAGCAAGAAGCCCTCAGTGGTAAGGAGTGACACAAATAAAAAATACTGCACAATGCATGCAGAGAATGAGATTGTCTCCCGTTCAACAAAGAAGTTCAGCAGCATTTTTGGTGCAAAGACTGATGAATAGCAGGCATCCACAAATGACAGGCAGCTAAGGAAATGATACATGGGTGTTTGGAGTTTGGGAGTTATTTGGATTAGAAAGACCATTCCTAGATTCCCCACCAAAGAAATGGTATAGATCAGCAGGAAAAGCACAAAGAGGACAACTTTCAGTTCAGCACGATCTGTCAGTCCCAAAAGGATAAACTCTGTAACCAATGTAAAATTAACATCAGCCATGGGTATGTATTTCTTGGTACCTGTTAATGATAAAAAAATTGGAGTCAATTGAGAAGAATCATGCCACACTATCAAAACTACTTGGAATCCCTAACTAGCTGTGCAACTTGAGCTGTTGACTTTTCTTTTCTGGTTATTTTACCTATAAAATTAGAAAATTTTAACTAGAAAGCATCTGGTCTCTTCAAGTACTATTTATTAGTCTATTCCAAAAGGATACTCCATGAGTGAAAAAAGAAAACATAAATAAATAAAATCTTTAAAAAAATAAAGTTCTCATTTTGGATTTAATGGCAGCTAATGTCAAATACATCAATAAGAATTAACTGTATTATGGCATTTGAACTGAGAAATTCCACTTATGTCTTCATGTTTAGCTTATATTCTACACTTTTTTTGTAAGTTGGATATGATGAAATACTAAGCCCTAACATCCAAAAACTTTGTGGTTATCCTTAGGAAACAGTTGGAGGCATTAGCTTCCGAGAAGCTAAGTACTGAGCTGGAATGGTAAACATGGCGATCAGCAAGTTATAATTGGCTTTTGGTATCCAATACAAATATCTTACTCAGGAGACTCAGGAAACAAAGTTTTTATACTTTTTCTGATAAAGAGCAAAGTAAACCTATAAAATAAAGCAAATCTATAAAACATACAGATACTTTTTACAATATTTTTTGGATGTTACAACATGTTTCCTCAAATATGCAATGTCTTTTCCATTTAATGCACAACTGTTGATTATTACCATATTTTGTTTGAAAAATAGCTATCTTTTTATATTATATAGAAAATAGAAATAAATATTTTAAATAGTTCACAGTTCTATAGCTTTACCTCTATATATTACAGAGAGATATTTTGATGGCTTCATTATCCTTTCACTTGGAAGACACTATTTCTTTAGTACAGTAGGTATAACTCAGAAACAAGACAACAGAGGATCCCTGGGTGGCTCAGTGGTTTGGTGCCTGCCTTTAGCCCAGGGCATGATCCTGGAGTCTCGGGATCCAGTCCCACATTGGGCTCCCTCCATGGAGCCTGCTTCTCCCTCTGCTAGTGTCTCTGCCTTTCTCTCTCTGTGTCTCTCATAAATAAAGTCTTTTTAAAAACAAAACAATACCATTATAAATTTATTGAAATTGTAAGAAATGAAGTAACTGTTTAGCTTTAGGATTTCTATACTGATGGGTGAGTAATCCCTATGGAAATATGTAATTATGACAGATTGCAATTCATCCTTTAGGGAAGAATATTTTACACTGACTAAAAAATGATTTTTCATTGTTTCAGTAGGCATTGACTAACGATTTTTTTATGTTAATGTAGAAAAAGAAATTGAAGTGTAGGATAAGGGGTGAGAATAAGTGGCCAGATTATAAATCCTTCCCAGTCTAGGTTTATAAGAATAAAATTAGAACATAATTTTTATGCCTTCTTCATCTTGTTTTTTGTATTTTTAGCTAATTTGCAAAATGTATTTGTCTGAAAGTCAAATAAGTGAGTTTCACTTACCAGTGGAAGAAAAACATATTCAGTACTTTAGCTTATTTGGGAACCTTATAGTCACTCATTCCAATGGATTATTTCTCTATATTCCTCCCCAAATAATCAATCAATCAATCAATCAATCACACAGAAAAGTTAAATTTGTCTAACACTTAACAGTAATACAAATTGAGTAAATGATAGTAGTTATAGGTAGGAAGATTAAATTCAAAATTTTCCTTTAATATTTGATAACCATAGGCAGAGCACCCATGGTATGAAAGCAAGAGCAAAATGGTCAAAAAACAATCATGTCAGAAGACAGGGCTAGATAAAAATTTAGTTATATATTTACTTAGGTTCTAATGGGAATAGAGTCCCTGGAGATAATATTCTGATTGAAAGGATATAGTAAATACATGATTAAAAGTTCCTCTGTGTTTCTTGAGGGATTTAGGAAACTCTCTAGACCTTAATGGCTCCCTGAAGGCATTTAATTTCCTGAATGTTAGAATGAATAGAAGGAAATGTAGGGCAAGTATAGGGAAAAAAACAGAATCTATAAATTCTGAAAAAAACAACGCAATAGAATAGATAGTGATACCTGCTTGGTACTTTTGCAAGAGAAGCTTTTCAGAAGAACCCATTAGTTGGGCCTACATGTTAGAAAACACACATGCACATATATACATCCACACACAGACAAAAGTGAAACTAAAACCCAAACATCAGTGAGCTTTAAGGTAGTAAAAAAACATGCAATAAAAAAAATTATGTTCTTTTGTTTTCTTGGATTGTGAGAATGGAATAAAAAAAATTAAAACTTCTATTTCTTCAAAGCTTTCCTTGAAATAAATCCAATCATCTATATCTTGAGTGGTTTATTCCTTCTAGCATGTGTCTGCTGAGAGACAACTTTTGGCATTTTGCCTTAGTCTTAAAATGAATAACAAGGAAATCTGGTAGCAATATTTCACAATGTTCCCTCACAGTGTGACATTGTAAATATGATTTATTTAGTTGTAAATAATCATTTGTGTACAATTCTGTAAATAAGAATTGTCCTTTATTGTTTATTCTAAAAGTGATTTCATTTTAACTTCCTAAATGTACATTCCTTAATTCCCTGATTGAAAACTAAGAGAGCAGGCGGTAGGAGTGGGGATTAGGTGATATTCTAAACTTGAATTAGGGGTGCTTGAGTGGCTCAATTGGTTAAGCATCTGCCTTCAGGTCATGATCCCAGAGTCCTGGGCTCAAGGCCTAATTGGGCCCCCTGCTCAGTGGGGAGTCTGTTTCTACCTCTGGGTACATTCTCGCTCTCTTTCTCCGTCTTCCTCTCTCTCTCACACACACACAAACACACTTGTTCTCTCCCTCTAATAAAGAAAATCTTTAATAGATAATAAATAAATAAATAAATAAATAAATAAACAAACAAACTTGAATTAGGCCAGAAGATGATTCATTATTTTAGAAGACCTAGAACATTCTAAGTACCTGATGCATTCTGGATTTTTCAAGTATATAATTTGTTACCAGTCCATATATGAAGAATTATGAGAAATATATATCAGAAATACAAAGAGATTAGGTTTCGTAGACCAATATCCTCTTTTCTCCTAGGAAGTTATATATAGATCAAGGACAATAAGTACCTAAAAAAGCTGTATAAATGTCTATTAGCAGGTGACAAAGGAGAGAATAAAATGGAGTAAATATTACTAAGAGGTTCATTTAAAATGGAGCTAGGAGGACATAGGAAGGGTGGGGCTAGAAGTCAAAACGTGTTCTATGTTAAAATGGACACAAATGGACTTTCTGCCTAATACTAGCTCTAGCAACCAATTACACATAGGTTAGTGTAACTAGAGATATATACAACACCAATCTCGTTTCATTCAAAATGACTTATATAAATTCCCTCTCCCCTCTTTAAATATTCTAAACTCCTTTGTTTCTCCTAAGCACACTTTTGGTTTTGGATGAATCTGTCTCTCTTGGATTGCAATCTCTAAGTCCCCAAATAAGCATACATTTTATTTTGCATCTTAACAGTTTTGTCTTTCCTTGGTTGACACAGGCTCTCAGTTGTGGAGGAAAAAAACAAAACAAAACAAAACAAAACAAAAACTAGTTCATTGCACTGTTAGGGATTTACCCCAAAGATTCAGATGCAATGAAACTCCGGGACACCTGCACCCCAATGTTTCTAGCAGCCATGTCCACAATAGCCAAACTGTGGAAGGAGCCTCGGTGTCCATCGAAGGATGAATGGATAAAGATGTGGTTTATGTATACAATGGAATATTCCTCAGCCATTAGAAACGACAAATACCCACCATTTGCTTCAACGTGGATGGAACTGGAGGGTATTATGCTGAGTGAAGTAAGTCAATCGGAGAAGGACAAACAGTGTATGTTCTCATTCATTTGGGGAATATGAATAGTAGTGAAAGGGAATATAAGGGAAGGGAGAAGAAATGTGTGGGAAATATCAGAAAGGGAGACAGAACATAAAGACTTCTAACTCTGGGAAATGAACTAGGGGTGGTGGAGGGGGAGGAGGGCGGAGGGTGGGGGTGAATGGGTGACGGGCACTGAGGGGGACACTTGACGGGATGAGCACTGGGTGTTATTCTGTATGTTGGTAAATTGAACACCAATAAAAATTAATTTAAAAAAAAACAGTTCAGAAAGTCCCTATCAGATCCTGTATCTTCTGTAGATCTGTTAATCCTCTGAGGTTATATGCAATACTATTTCCTTTTTTCTTTTCTTTTTTTAGTAATCTCTACACTAAACATGGAGTTCAAACTCAGGATCTCAAGGTCAAGAGTCAAATACTCTACTAAGTCAGCCAGGCACCCCATGCAATGTTGTCTTTAAAAGCACCTATTTCTGGGAAGTGGCCTCATACCAATCATCAGATACTTAAATGGATACCTAAACTAATATCTAATGGCATTGTTAATAAAAACTGATATTAAGCTTTTAAGTATTGATATTTATAACATTGGCAGGGCTGCAATTGAATTTGGTATCTAGAAAAATTAGGCAGCTTTATTTAAAATGAATTTAGCATATATTTATTGATTTGTCATGAAAGAAGCCTTTTCATGAAAAATATAATTCAGAAGTTATATTAATACAACACATTGAAGTGTTGTATTTTAGAAAATAATAACTTCTTTCAAATAAAGTTATTGAGGGATAATTATGATACAATAAACAGTATTCATTTCAAGTATATAATTTAATGAGCTTTGACAAATATATACCTGGACCAATTACTACCACAGTCAAAACATAAAATATTTCTATAACCCTCAGAGTATCTTCTTCTCTTTCTAAGAAACTGCCATCTCTGACCTCTAACTGCAAAGAACTGCTGATTAGTTGTACATCTATATTTGTAAAATTTGCTTTTGCAGAGTTTCATACAATTGGGATTATACAGATTTTTTTTGACTGGATTCTTTTTTGAATCAGGATAATATTTTTAAGAACATTAATATTGTTTTTTTAAGAACATTAATATTGTTACATAAATCTTTAGTTTTTTTCTTTCTTTTTTATTGCTTAGTAATATTCCATTGTATGGATATGACACACTTTGCTAATCCACTCATCTGGACATTTGGGCTGTTTGCAATATTTAGCTACATTGAATAAAGCTGTTGTAGGGGCATTTGGGTGGCTCAGTTGGTTAAGCATCCAACTCCTGGTCTTGGCTCAGGTCATGATCTCAGGGTCTTGAGATTGAGTCCTACAATCCTGCATCAGGCTCCCTGCTCCTTGGGGAGTCTGCTTCTCCGGCTCCCTCTACCTCTTCCCCACATTCTTTTTCTCTGTCTCTCTGTCTCTCTCTCTCATCTAAATAAATAAATAAATAAATCCTTAAAAAATTGTTGTTGTAAATACTAGAGTAAAAGTTTTTAATGGGCAGGACTACTCAGGTCACCTGGATAGATACCTAACAGTAGAGTGTTCCAATTCATTAACAGGGAATATCTATTTAGATCTCCAATTCCTCTCAGCAATTTTTTATAGTTTTCATGTCTTTATTGTTAAGTATTGATTTTGTTGTTGTTGTCGAATTTATTCCTAAATTTTGCACTATTGTCAATGGAATAGTTTATCAATCTTTGAATTATTTGCTATTAATACACAGAAACATTTCATTTTTGTATATTGTTTTTGTCTTTTACATACATAATAATTCCACCTGAGCATAACGAAAATTGTGCTTCTTCCTTTCTCGTTTGAATGACTTTAGCATTTTGTTTTGTATTATTCATTTAGTTTGTATTGTTTTCTTTTGTATTGGTCTTTCATTTCATATCGTTCCTTTATCTCATATTGTTCATTTCTTCCATACGTATTTTTTGCCTCACTTTTGAATTGTTCTGGCTTTCACATATAAGCATGTGTATTTCTGGAACTTATTATTGTGTATTTTTGTGTATTGTGTGTTATGTGATAGGAATCTCCAGTAAAATATTTTTTTAATAATAAATTTATTTTTTATTGGTGTTCAATTTGCCAACATACAGAATAACACCCAGTGCTCATCCTGTCAAGTGCCCCCCTCAGTGCACGTCCAGTAAAATCCTGAATGGTTTTTTTGTTCTTGTGTTTTTAAAATTTTTTTAATTTATTTTTTATTTTTATTTTTATTTTTTTTTTACCAAACATAAGCAGTGTTGTCCATTACTATTTCAGGTTTTATTTTAGTTTATTTTGCTTTGTTCTTTTTTTTTAATAAATTAATTTTTATTGGTGTTCAATTTACCAACATACAGAATAACACCCAGTGCTCATCCCGTCAAGTGTACCCCTCAGTGCCCGTCACCCATTCACCCCCACCCCCCGCCCTCCTCCCCCTCCACCACCCCTAGTTCATTTCCCAGAGTTAGAAGTCTTTATGTTCTGTCTCCCTTTCTGATATTTCTCACACATTTCTTCTCCCTTCCCTTATATTCCCTTTCACTATTATTCATATTCCCCAAATGAATGAGAACATACACTGTCCTTCTCCGGTTACTGTGGCCAAGTTCAAAAAGGGTGTTGCCTGAGTTCTCCTCTGGGATTTTGATGGAATCTTGTCTCACATTTAGATCTTTCATCTATTTTGAGTTTTTTGAGTTTATCTTTGTGTATGGTGCAAGAGAGTGGTCCAGTTTCATTCTTCTGCATGTGGATGTCCAATTTTCCCAGCACCATTTATTGAAGAGACTGTCTTTCTTCCAGTGGATCGTCTTTCCTCCTTTATCGTATATTAGTTGACCATAAAGTTCAGGGTCCACTTCTGGGTTCTCTGTTCTGTTCCATTGATCTATGTGTCTGTTTTTGTGCCAGTACCACACTGTCTTGATGAACACAGCTTTGTAGTACAACCTGAAATCTGACATTGTGATGCCCCCAGATATGGTTTTCTTTTTTAAAATTCCCCTGGCTGTTCGGGGTCTTTTCTGATTCCACACAAATCTTAAAATAATTTGTTCTAAGTCTCTGAAGAAAGTCCATGGTACTTTGATAGGGATTGCATTATACGTGTAAATTGCCCTGGGTAACATTGACATTTTCACAATATTAATTCTGCCAATCCATGAGCATGGAATATTTTTCCATCTCTTTGTGTCTTCCTCAATTTCTTTCAGAAGTGTTCTATAGTTTTTAGGGTATATTTTGAGAACCATTTGAATGGTAAATGGTTCTCCAACCTTTTATTTTCAGGTTGTAGGTGTCCTTCTGTCTAAAATGAGTCTCTTGTAGACAGCAAATAGATGGGTCCTGCTTTTTTATCCAGTCTGAAACCCTGCGCCTTTTGATGGGGTCATTAAGCCCATTCACGTTCAGAGTTACTATTGACAGATATGAGTTTAGTGTCATCAAGATATCTATTTATTCCTTGTTTATGTGTATTGTTCCACTGAACTTCTTCTTAAAGGGGAGTTTTAAGAGTCCCCCTTAAAATTTCTTGCAGAGCTGGTTTGGAGGTCACATATTCTTTCAGTTCCTGCCTATCTTGGAAGCTCTTTATCTCTCCTTCCATTTTGAATGAGAGCCTTGCTGGATAGAGTATTCTTGGTTGCATGTTCTTCTCATTTAGGACCCTGAATATATCCTGCCAGCCCTTTCTGGCCTGCCACGTCTCTGTGGAGAGGTCTGCTGTTACCCTAATATTCCTCCCCATGAAAGTCAGGGACTTCTTGTCTCTTGCTGCTTTAAGGATCTTCTCTTTATCTTTGGAATTTGCAAGCTTCACTATTAAATGTCGAGGTGTTGAACGGTTTTTATTGATTTTAGGGGGGGATCTCTCTATTTCCTGGATCTGAATGCCTGTTTCCCTTCCCAGATTGGGAAAGTTTTCAGCTAGGATTTGTTCAAATACATATTCTGGCCCTCTGTCCCTTTTGGCGCCCTCAGGAACCCCAATTAAACGTAGGTTTTTCTTCCTTAGACTGTCATTTATTTGCCTTAATCTGTCTTCATGGTCCCTTAATTGATTGTCTCTTTTTTCCTCAGTTTCCCTCTTTGCCATTAACTTGTCTTCTATGTCACTCACTCGTTCTTCCACCTCGTTAACCCTCGTCGTTAGGACTTCTAGTTTGGATTGCATCTCATTCAATTGATTTTTAATTTCTGCCTGATTGGATCTAAATTCTGCAGTCATGAAGTCTCGTGAGAACCGAGAGCCCGAGCCCCGTAGTTCCTGCGGTGGCTGAATCCAGGCTTCCAGAGTTGCCATAGCAACTGCGGCTGATCCTCCTGGGGCCCCACGGGGTAAACAACCCCCGCTGAGCCCTGCAGCAGGCAGGGGCAGAGCAGCTCCCCCAAGTGCTAACACCTGAAAATCAGCACAGCAGGCCCCTCCCCCAGAAGACCAGCTGGACGGACCAGTGATACTCCCCCGTGTTCCAATACAACTTGTTTTTGGCCACTCTGCACTGAGCAAAATGACTAGAAGGAAAACCTCACCTCAAAAGAAAGAATCAGAAACAGCCCTCTCTCCCACAGAGTTACAAAATCTGGATTACACTTCAATGTCAGAAAGCCAATTCAGAAGCACTATTCTACAGCTACTGGTGGCTCTAGAAAAAAGTATTTTGCTTTGTTCTTAACCTCTTTCTCTTCTCTTCTTCCGTAGGAACTCCACTATGTATCTATTGATATGTTGAATCATGCAACACAAATCTCTGAACCTGTGTTTATATTCCTTCATTCATTTCATATTTATTTGCCAAATGGGATGATTTCTAGCTAGCTAGCTCCAAGTTCATTGATTCTTTCTTCTATGTCCTGTTTGTTTTTGGATCTTTCTAGTGGATTTTTCATTTCAGTTATTGCATTTTTAACTACAGAATTCTAATTTGGTATTTTTATTAATCCTTTTCTTTTTATTGAGATTCTCTATTTGATGAATACTTATTGTAACACTTTCCTTTAATTCTTTATATATTTTTTATTTAGTTATTTGAACATATTATCTAGCTTTTAGTTCAAATTCAATTAGCCAATATATATGGTACATTGTTAGCTTCAGATGTAGTGTTCAATAAATTTATCAGTTGCATATAACATCTAGGACTTGTACCACATGCTCTCCTTACTGCCTTCATCCAATTACTCCATCCCTCCACCCACTTCCCCTCCAGAAACCCTCAGTTTCTTTCCTATACTTAGGAGTGTTTTATGGTTTGCCTCCCTGTCTGATGATTTCCCATTCAGTTTTCCCTCCCTTCCCCTATGTTCTTCCACACTGTTTCTTATATTTCATGTAGGAGTGAAACTTATAATAATTGTCTTTCTCTGATTGACTTATTTCACTTAGCATAATACCCTCCAGTTCCATCCATGTCAATGTATATATTGGTAAGTACTCAACCTTACTGATGGCTGAGTAATATTCCATTGTATATGTATATATACCACATCTTCTTTATCCATCCATCTGTTGATGGACATCTGGGCCCTTTCCATGGTTTGGATATTGTGGGCCTTACTGTTATGAACATTGGGGTGTAGGTGCCCCTTTGGATCACTACATTTGGGAATATAATGGATAAGCCTTGCTTTGGGAAAACCACCTTTGTGATCATGGTATCTCCCCTGCCAGGTAGTTATTAAATATATTATTTATAATAGTGCTTTAAAATCTTTTTCTGCTCTAACATCTGGGTCATTCAGTTTCTACTGACTTCTTCCTCCCACCCTTCACCACTGCTCAAGTCTAGTGTATTACATTTTTTCTGTTTATTTGTAGGTCTTGTAAATTTCTGTTAAAAGCTATATATTTGGGCAGCCCAGGTGGCTCAGCGATTTAGCGCCACCTTCAGCCCAGGGCATGATCCTGGAGACCTGGGATCAAGTCCCAGGTCAGGCTCCCTGCATGGAGCCTGCTTCTTCCTCTGCCTGTGTCTCTGACTCTCTATCTCCCTGTGTCTCTCATGAATAAATTAATAAAATCTTAAAAAAACTATATATTTGATATATTTGATACAGTGTTGATACTCTGTATTTTCTAAGTGCAGCTTTATTGAGTACTGACAATTATTTATTCAAAATTGTTGTTCTGAGTAACATCTCCATCAGTAATTTATGAAAGTTGTAGCTGTTCCATCTCTTCACCAGCACTTGATGTTGTATACTCTTTCGTTAAAGATTTTTTTTATCTATACCCAGCATGTGGCTCAAACTCACAACCCTGAGATCAAGAGTCACTTTGCTCCACTAGCTGAGCCAGCCTGGGGCCCCTGGTATCCTACACTATTTTTATTGTCATCTCTTTTATAGTTAACTTCCTTTCCCTAGATTAGTAATAAAGTTGAGCAACTTTCCTATTTTTTCTGGAAGTGGGAGATTTTCAATATTTATTGCATGATGTTCTTATACGTACTTTCACCCCTTCCCTCACCCTTTGTTTCTATTTTGTCTTAATTTTATTGATTTGTAAGATTTCTTTATATATTTTGATTACAGTTTCATACCTATGTAGGAAAAATAGTTTTGCTGTTTTTGTGGTTTACTTTTGCACTCTACAAATATATTTTTAAGTATCAATATAAGTCAATGTCCCTTAATTTCTCCTTAATGGTCAGAACTTTTTGTGACTTATTTAAGAAATATTTTGCCTATTAAGGTTTTAGGATGTCTCAATTTATACTTTTATTGTTCTAATGTTTACATTTACTATGTATTATTGATTGACTTCTATTTAAAATAATGCAGCTTGAAATATTAAATACAGTGCACTCTGTTCCTTTTTTACTTTCTTTATAATAGTAAAGCCTTAAAAGATTTAACCCCATTGACCCAACACTGACTTTGGCATTATTGTTTCCATGCATTTATATTCTATTTATTTTAAATCACCTAATAGAATATTATTATTGTACAGCCCAAATTCAAACACAATTTATAATTACCCACAGATCTCCAATTTACCCTTCCCTTTGCTTTCCATATTTTCATTGAAATTAATTTGTGTCTTTTCTTCTGAGCACTTGTTTAAGAATTATATACACACACACAAAGACATACACACATATTGTAAAGTGTCCTGACAGTATGTGTACAATTTATTTCAGATTTCCTTTTTTTACTTATGAGAGAGAGACAGAGAGAGAGAGAGAGAGAGAACACGTAGGGGGGAGGGTCAGAGGGAGAGGTAGAAGCAGACTCCCTGTTGAATGGGGAGCCCTATGTGCAGCTTGACTGCAGGACCCTGGGATCATGACCTGAGCTGAAGGCAGATACCTAACTGAGCCACCCAGGTGCCCCAAGTATACAATTTATTTCAATTTTATGTTTATGTACCTGAGCATAACGACCACATAAATCATAATGAAACAGGTATTTCCAGCATTACAGAATACTCCTTCATGGCTATATTACCATAACTTAATTTTAGCTGTTGTTAAAACTTACACAACTCTTACATATGAATTTTTTTAAAAAATATGGACTTCTGTGTTTGCTTTCCTTTATTGAGCATAACTTTTATGAAATTATTTACATTATTGTATATCAGTAGCTTTTTAAAAAAAGTACTGTTTGGCTTTCATTTTGTGAATATATCAAAATTTATTAATTTATTATAAAATGGTCTGTTTGTAATTTCTAGTTTGTAATTATAAATATTATGAATAAAAATGCTTAGAACATTATTGTTCATGGATGTTTATGAACACACACTTATATCTGGGAAATATTGGGACATAAGTTAGCCATATATTCAGGTTACCATCAGACAGTTCTCCTAAATGCCTGTACTATTTTCATACACTGTTGGAAATGTGTCAGTAATGATATTAAACATTTTAACATATCCTTATTGGCTATTTTGAATGTTTTTCATATAAACTTTGTTTTCTAATTTTTTCATATTTAGTTGTCTTTTATTGACTGGTAGTTCTTTTTTGTATATTCTGGATGAATCTTTTGTCAGTACACACTCTATGAATACTTTTCCATAGTTTGTGGCTTGCCTTTTTAATCTTGTAATGGTATATATCCAGGGACAGAAACGTCATTTAAAACAGAAGCCTTGGGCAGCCCTGGTGGCACAGCGGTTTAGTGCCACCTGCAGCTGGGGGTGTGATCCTGGAGACTTGGGATCGAGTCCTGTGTCAGGCTCCCTGCATGGAGCCTGTTTCTCCCTCTGCCTGTGTCTCTGCCTCTAAATAAATAAATAAATAAATAAATAATCTTTCAAAAAATAAAACAGAAGCTTCACTGAGTGTTGTATATATAAGCAACTGGAATATAAATAAAACTTTGGAGGAAGAAAGAATAAATAAATAAAACAAAGATCTATTCTTCCACTGTTATTTTTATTTTATTATTTGTATATCCCTATTAAGAAATGTTTGTCCATTTTGATGTCATGAAGATAGACTTATGTTTATCTCTAGAGACTCTATTTTTTTTGTCTTTCACACATTTACTTCTATGATCCATCTTAAATCAATCTTTGTATATGATGTGAGTTAAAGTTAAGGTTTATACCTCTTCCTACTATTTTTTACCCTTATTAAAAATAATTTCTAGTTCTTTATATGTGATTACATATTCACAGAAAATGAAGAAGATATTACTTTCCACCAGGGAAGGCTTCACTCTTTCTAAAAAGGCATAACGGATGATAGGTTAAATTAATTCAATTATTATTGGGGTTCGTTCTGGGCTGGATTAAAGTTATATCTCATTTTTTTCTGTCTTGTCCTTGTTTGGCTGTAGATTTCTCAAGATATTGATTAAGAAGTGAGCCTCTCTCTCCCTAGCTCTTAAACACTGTGGAAAATTCAGTTTTAACTCTTTGGTGGTGTGAACTTAGCCACCCTGCCCTATTCAGGCATATCATGGAGATATGGTGGGTTCAGTTCCAGAATATTGCAAGAAAGTGAATATTGCAATAAAGTGAGTTGAATGAGTTTTTTGGTTTCCCAGTGCATATAAAAGTTATGTTTATATTATGCTATAATCTATTAAGTGTGCAATAGCATTATGTCTAAAAATGTCAGTGTGCATACCTTAGTTTAAAAATACTTTACTTTTTTAAAGATTTTATTTACTTGAGAGACAGAGACAGAGATAGCAAGAGAGAACATGAGTGGAGAGAGAGGGAGAAGGAGAAGCAGGGAGCCCAATTTGGAACTCGGTCCCAGGATCCTGAGATCATGACCTGAAATGAAGGCAGATGCTCAACAGACTGAGCCACTCAGGTGCTCCTAAAATTACTTTATTACTACTACCAAACCCTAACCATCATCTGAGATTTCAGTGAGTCATCATCATTGATCATTGGTCATTGTAACAAATAGCTTAATAATGAAACAGTTTGAAATATTGCAAGAATTACCAAAATGTGATAAATATACAATGCAAGCAAATGCTGTTGGAGAAGTGGTGCTGATCGCCTTGCTTGATGCAGAGCTGCCATGAACTTTCA
Source organism: Nyctereutes procyonoides (assembly GCF_905146905.1). Classification (NCBI taxonomy): domain Eukaryota; kingdom Metazoa; phylum Chordata; class Mammalia; order Carnivora; family Canidae; genus Nyctereutes; species Nyctereutes procyonoides. The sequence goes on from NW_026575112.1 coordinate 521,788, forward strand.
ATTTGTAGAAAACACAGTAGCTGTGAAGTTAAATAATGTGAAGCATAGTAAAAGGAGATGTGCCTGCACATCTTCAAATTGTAGCCAATATCTTGAGGGGGCAGTCAGCCTTGTAATTGATTAAGGCCTCTATGTCTGCTGGGAACTTGTCAACCAAGCATGTAAAGACTGAGACAAAATTCACTCTCTTTCCAGATTCCATCTTAATCTGCAAAATCTGAATCATTTTGTACTCCAGAAAGAAAACTTTAACCTTTTTTGCCTGGCCTACAGCAAGACCAAAATCTAGCAAATGTTTTGGGCAAGAATTCCACATTACATTTGCTGCTAGCTCTTCCTTCTAGCAGGATTTAGTGTCTTCTAAGTACAGCTGGGGAGTGGGAGACTTCAATCTATGCCTGTACCCCAGAACCATGGCTTTCTTACACTCTCCACCTTCCATCTCATTCAATATCCTGTTGGGGGTTAAAGCAACTGTGTGTTTAAGCTCCTATATAATCCAGTTCATCTTGTTAGGCTGCATAACTGCCAAAAGGACTACTGTTTTCTTTTCCTCCAGAACAGTTACAGGGCACAGGAGCCCTTGCTTTTGACATACTACAACCTTTACTATTTGTTTTGTTTTGGACAATACCAAATGTTCCTCTGTGTTTTTCAGAAATTCTCCATTTATTTATTTATTTATTTATTTATTTATTTATTTATTTATTTATCTATCTATCTATTTATTTATTTATTTTAGAGGGTATGAGGCAGAAGGAGAGGGAATCTTAAGAGAATCTTAAGCAGGCTCCATGCTCAGCACAGAGCCCAACACAGGGCTCAATCTCATGACCCTGAGATCATGACTTGAGCCAAAGTCAAGAGTCAGATGCTTAACCAGCTGAGCCACCCAGGTGTCCCCAGAATTTCTCCATTTAAATCTGTCTATTCATCTATCTATCTATCATCATCTCTCTATGATCTACCATCTATCTAGTTTACTGTGTGTCTATACTTCTGTTTATTTGTTTATCTGGTTTTCAGGCCTCTTCAGACACAGAATATGGCTAATACCCTGAGAGGAAATGCAACTATGTGTGGTGAAACGTGCAAAATATCTGCCTTACCCTCTCCTGAGTCTTCTGAATCCTCTCCAGAGCCCTCCATGCAAGATGACGCTGCATTGTAAAGTGTGCCCTGAATCAGTGAGACTAAGTCTGCTCACATATCCAAGTTCACCCCTCTCTGAAACCTATACTACTACAACTCTCTTCTCTTCAATAGTTACTCACTTTACTCAACAGATAATGTGTTATCTTATCTTGCTTTTCTTGGTTTTTTTTGCATAGATGCTGTTTTGATCACAAGTTGTTCCATCCACAAGTAAAAGTGCATATTTTCCTAACTTTTTTATTTTGAAACATTTCAAACTTATAGTACAGATTCAAGAATAACACAGATTTTCAAGAATATTTAAATGATCTCTCTTGTGTTCCTTACCTACAGATACTAACTGTAATTGATTAATTGCTTTATCAGTCTCTCGATCCCTATTTTACTATATCTATGTATGTATGAGTGTGTATATACCCATTTCGTATACATATATTTCCTTAAAATAGTAATGACATAATATTATTTTATATTATGCATCACAAAGTCATGCTTCCCAAAAGTTTGAGATATAACATTAGGTAATACATTCATCTTCACACAATACTTTGCAAACTTATTTACCATATCTCTTCATTACTTGTTCCCCTAACAGCTTTTGCCCCATATATTATCTTAAATCTCTTTACTTTTGAATCTCACAGAGTAACTGGTACAAGTAAAAGGACTAAACAGAAGTGAGTTGAATGAATAAACTATAACTAATGACAGTTATTTTCTTCTATAGCTATTTTTCTAAGATACCATTAAGATACACAATTTAAACATAAAAATGGAGATATATGTCTTTACTTGGATGACAGCATTTTTGGAACAACAACAAAAAAAGGTCTGATCCAAGAAAATCATTCCAAGAAACTATTACATTTTTTTCTCTGAAATAAGAATGCCTTTGATAAATTATAAATTCCTATCGTTGGAGGGTTCTTTTCATTTGAATCAATGTCAGAGTCTTTTAAATACGTGGTGCATTCTTTCAGAGCTTAGCATCAGAATTTGTTTAAAAAATGTACTAGCTCTTGAGAGAATGAAAATGTTAAATCATAAGAACAGTGAATATGGTAAAATAGACTGAATTTACATTTTCATGTCAAACTCAACACTCATGTCTTCAAATTCATGAGACTACCTTGATTATAGTTTTGTTGGTGTTTTAAGTTCTCTTCCACCATATGGACCTCTTGGCTGCATCTTTTACATCCTTATTTCGTAGGCTATAAATCAATGGATTTAGCATGGGGATCACCAACGTATAAAACACAGCAGAGACCTTCTCCTGTTCCAGGGAATACTGAGAACTTGGCTGGATGTAACTAAAGGTCACAGACCCATAGAATAATGTCACAGCAGTCAGATGAGAGGCACAAGTAGAGAAGGCTTTGCGCCTCCCCTCAGCTGAGCGGATTCTCTGGATGGCCATGATAATGCACGTATAAGAGACCATAATTATAGTGAAAGTGAACATTGCAATGACCCCAGAGAATATTAAAAGCAGCATCTCATTGTTGTGGGCATCAGAACAAGAGAGTCTCAGAAGAGGGGGAATGTCACAGAAATAATGATTCACAATGTTAGGACCACAGAAGTCCAGTTTGAGCAAACCTATTGTATGTGTCAGTGAGTTAATGAGCCCACCCAAGTAAGATGCAAGGACCATCTGAATACAAACTCTTTGGGTCATTATGACCCTATACAACAAAGGATTAGCTATCGCCACATAGCGGTCATAAGCCATCATAGATAGGAGGATGCCTTCTGTGGTTACATATACTGCAAAAAAGAAACTCTGTAGAACACAACCAGAAAATGTGCTGGACTTGTGTTTCGATAGGAAATTGACCAACATCTTTGGAGCAAAGACAGTAGAGTAGCAGATATCACAAAAAGAAAGGTTGCTAAGGAAGAAGTACATAGGAGTATGAAGTTGGGCATTTAACCAGATCAACATAATCATGCCCCAGTTACCTGCCAGAGTGGTGAAGTAAATAAGGGTAAAAAGCAAAAAAAGAGGGATCTGCAAATTAGGGTTTTCTGTTAAACCTACCAGAAGGAATTCCTTCACCCCTGTATGGTTCCAACCTGCCATTCATTCAGGTTTATATAGGTTTTCAGTTGCAGAACAAGACAATATCACTCAGATGAAAAAGATACATGTATAATTTCCTCCATGATCCAGTATCCATAATAGTTTTGGGGCTTTTATGTTTATGCTGTAGTTGGTTGAAGAAAATAAATTGACTTTAGCAGTGGGCCATATGTATATTAGGCAACCCATCTATACTGACTCAAATTTTCAGAACTAGAAATTATTTTATTCCCTGTTTCTCAATTTCCACATCATAAATATTGAGAGGAGGAAACTCTTTTAGATCAACAAAGTATTAATTGATAAAATTGACAGTCAAACACAAATATTCCTCATATCAGACCTCTGATTCATTCTAAGACATACACAAGTTCTCTGCTTACATGGGCTACACACTCTGACTCCTTGTAATAAAAATTATCTCCTTATCCTCTAGCCAAACTGTTCCTACTTTTCAACAACTAGTTAACTCATGGTGCTGACTTTCATAATATGCAACCTCTTTCCTTTCTAAATCTCAAACATTAGAACTTTTTTATGTCTCACCTTTTGCTCAGATTCTGCAGTCAGAAGATCAATGACCATGTCCTCCATAAGAGCTGAACTGAGAAAAAGAGGTAGAACAATCTTTCTTTATCCAATATTGTTAAGGCCAATCAAAAAATAGCAGTACAATTTAATTTAAAAATCCTTCCCTTTTGCATCTTTGGATCACTTCACCTTAGCATCTTTCATTTTTTATCATCATTAAAACAAAACCCTACAAAAGCCAATGTTGGGAAGCAGAATGTGAGGATGAGGTACTGAAACTATATCGATCAGATATTTCTGCTTTCAAAATGGAGGCTATCACTTAGTTGCGCTTGTTTTTTGACATGATATAATATTTATGGTTTAATATTAACAAATTGTACTTTCCTTACATTCAGTGGGTGTTATTACTGCTTTATGTCAAGAAATGTTACATTTGCTAGAAATGAAGTAGTGAACAAGAAACATGTCATCCATTATTCGAGAAATCAACATGCATCTATATATATAGTATATCCCCTCCTAACAAGTGCTATGAAGAAAAGTAAAGAAGGGAGGTGAATAGAAAGAGATGTAGGTACTATATTATATAGCATATTGTAATCTGTATTTCCACTCTAACCAGTTACCAAAAATTGGTGGCTTAGACCAACAAACATGCATCTTAAGCAAGGCACTGTGTGAGGCATGAGCTCTTGAGGATTGTGCACCCATGGAATTTGATGTCTGCTGAGGTCAGGATAAGGATAAGCTTCCGAGCGATATTTCGCGTGTTGCTAAATCAAAAGCAAAACCTTCATTCTGTGAGTATAGTCTCATCCCTTATCAACTGAAGTTATAAACTAGATCCTATCTGTATTTCAGATCAGTGGACTTGGTAAGCATAGTGAATCCAGGTCCAACTGTATCAAGGCAAAGAAGGAATGATGTGTGGAAAGTACCAGCATTTTTTTTTTGTCAATACCAGATTGTAAAATGTAAAGTCACATTTTTAACCTGAATAAACTGAACTTAATACAAAAATAGAAACAAGAATAAAAAAAAATTGGAGGTGAAAAGCCATTTGTGTATGTTTCTTAGTGGTGATCTTTTTCTCCTGCAGGCTGTTTAGTGAAATGGGAACCTCTCATTCCCGGAGTGTAGTAGAATGAAGGCTTAGTTTCACTGGAGCTCAGCCCCTGATTTGCTGTAGATTTTGCCTGTTATAAGAAACTGTAAAAAGGAACCAATACAGCAGAGTTTGTATAATTTTGCCATTTATCATTTAGAGAAAGAGAAGGAAAAAAATGGATTTCCTCCCAGTTTGGCAGGCATAAGGCTTCACATAGTGCATGTAACAATGAACTGATGTGTGATACTGATGGGCATGTGTCAAGACCACAGCACAGAAAAACAGAAACTGTGTGCTGGAGTAAAGGGAGGAAGGAGAAACTGTGAGCTCAATAAGTACGTGTAAAGATTTCAAGCAACAGGGGATCCCTGGGTGGCTCAGCAGTTTAGCGCCTGCCTTCCACCAGGGTGTGATGCAGGAGTCCCGGGATGGAGTCCTGCATCGGGCTCCCTGCGTGGAGCCTGCTTCTCCCTCTGCCTTTCTCTCTCTCTCTCTCTCTCTTTCTCTCTCTCTCTCTGTGTCTATCATGAATAAATGAATAAAATCTTAAAAAAAAAGATTTCTAGCAACAACTTTGTCGGCTGAACTCATAATAAAAAAACTATAAATAGAGAAAAGTGTTACCAAAGATTTAAATATGATTTGCTCACATGCTGTTAGAATTATAACTAGAACAGAGATTTATTTTGTCATTAATGCAGGGCTTTTCCCATCACTCAGTGTTGTCCTCCTGATAAAATGAGAGGCTACTTTAAAATACTAGCAGTAGGAGTGTTCTGAACATAGTGTTCTAAAACACTGAAAACATTTTATAACCAATGTCATGATCAGATTTCACTACCTTTCAGAATAATATCTTGAAATGGTAGGACAAAATAAGGACACTTTTTGTTTAAAAACATATGTTTGTTTAAAAACATTTTCTTTCTCTGAGGTTTTTCATTTATGACTCCAAAGGGACATTAGAAAATATATAATCATCAGAGACACCGTGATAGGCATATCGGTGAGAGAAATCGCAAAGTTGAAAGCATTTTTCATTATGATAAGACAAGGAATCCAGCCAAATGCCTATCAGATGAGTTAATGATTCTTAAAATAATGGGGTTTCCATACAATGGGTGCATTGTTGTTAATTTAAATGAAAAAATCTCACTATTTGCTTTTATGGAGCTTTACTGACAAAGCATTATTTTTATGCATTTATAAATAAATTTGTTATAAAATATTGCACGTAAATATTACTTCTTTTACTGTTCATGTTATTAAATATATACAAATAAATATAGAACTGATGAAATATGATATGAAATATTATTAGATGTTTAAATTCACATTTCTATAACTTCATAAATATATACATGTCCTTATAATTTGAAATGAACATATACTGAATGATTTATGACTAAAAATTGCTTATAAGACAAAGGAAGCAAAAATTGGATGACACACAAAAAATAAAAAATAATAATCACAAATAGAGATGTAAAAAATTTACCAGCAACAACCTTGTCATACCGAGAGACCCCCCAGATTATAGCTTGGATAGCCTGATTTAAAAACAATACATACAAACTCAAGGAAAATAGAAACTAATTATTAAAATATTATTGGAATTATAAAATAAAATCATATCTAAAATATTTCTAAAATATTGTATAGATATGAAAGAAATGGTTTTCCTTGTGATATAGTTAAAATACATTATAATTCTTAGATATTCTATCTTAAAGAATTTTTTATAATTGGACAAGTAGCCTTAAGTTACTATATAAATCAAATATTAAATACTGTAAGCACACATGCATACACGAAAATATTGAAAATACTGCCCTTTTTCCCATAAAATGAGAAACTTTGAAACCTTTGAAATATAAATAACCCACAAGTTAGGACATTGTTTTCTGGCTCTTTGGGAACAATACTGAAATCAAACAGCTGTTAACATATTCTTCTAGTGTGAGGAGATAGGAAATATTAAAGGTTTTAAATAAACCTACATTACCACTTCTTAAATATATTCACAACAAAACGAAGTCCAGAGTTAGAATATCTAGTGAAGAAGACCAGGTTTTCATGATTCTTAAAAGACTAAATGCTGAGAGTAGAGATTTTTTAATGTTTGGTTATTTTCTTTTGGGGACACGAACTGTAGCTCATGTGTAGATGTGAATCTCAGATGTCCACAGTTTGGATCGTTAGCATTCTTTCTGGTCTCTGGAGGTCGGAGCTAATCATGCCCCTGCAGCTCTCTTCAAACACCATTCACTAGGTGTCTCTGCTTTCGCTTTGATAAAATGCACTCCCTTTTATAAATAAAACATTCACACATCTTGGGGTAAAGGCACAAAATAGAGACTAAATGCAATGCAGGAACAATAGAAATGTGTTCCAATTACATATATGCTACTCAGACAAATGTTCAAATGTTCTAATGATGAAACAGTTGAGGTTGTCTTTTATTCCTGTGAAATGGGGATATTCACACGTGTTATATCAACCTCATTGGTTCATTATGAAATTGATATAAATTAATACATGACATCATACTTTCCAAACTTTAACAGTAATTTACATTAAATTTTTCTGAGATTTTACACACATACACATACACATAGAAGTAACTGAATTGTATACTCTCTTTTTGGTTTATTTATGTAAAAATACATGCTTTTCTTTTTTTCTAATAATTCAACAGATATCACAGAGCTGTGGATTATGTCTTATATTCTTTTGTAGTTTCCATGTTCCCAAGGTGGTAGTAGACACATGAGAAACTGTGGAGATTTTACATATATCTCACATAGCTTTATTAGCTTTTTGCATAATTTTATATTGGCTCTTTTTAATCATACAAATAATATATTTATTATTGTGTGTTTGGGAGAGGATGGCAGATGATTTTGTTAAGATGTGTTGTTAATTTTAACATGAAAGCAGAGTAAGTTACAATATATGAAAATAAAATAGTGAAATCATGTCAATCCAAATATTGTACAAAAATAAAAAAAATTACATGCAGTTGTGAAAATTCCAATGACAACATTAGATTGTCTTTAGATACAAATTAGAAGATATTGCCATGTAATAAGAGAAAAGATTTTCAGAAACCAACAAAACAGTAAATGAAGGAATGGAGTTAGCTACATAATGAAACTGGATTGCAAATTAGAAGTAGGGAAAAAAAGGAATATGGTTAAATATAGTCAAATTAATGGCACATGCTCTAGCACCAACTGGATCACAGTTTGTGAAGTTGTTGCTACAATAACTCAAACAAGGGATCAGTGTCAATGACAAGAAGACAAGCTTATATGCTGGCCAAAAATATCTTGGCCGATATACAACCTAAGTTTTCTGAAATGGAATCTGATTTTCTTGAGATGGGTTACTTGCATCAAAAATGGAGAAGTATTTTGGATCCTGGGAAGGTTAGATTTATTATAGAAATGATAAAATTAAATTCATAAAACAGAGTTTAAGAGAACTTGTTATATTATATTATCAGAATGATCATATTTGTGAACCAAATTCAAATACATAATCAGAAACTGACTTAGAACTGGTTTTTGTGTTGAAAATTGAAGAGAATGTTAATATGGTTTTATTATTTTTTAAAATATTTTTTATTTATTTATTCATGAGAGATGCAGAGAAAGAGGCAGAGACATGGGCAGAGAGAGAAGCAAGATCCCCGTGGGGACCGTGATGCAGGCTCCATTCCAGGACCTTGGGTCACGACCTGAGCCAAAGGCAGATGCTCAACCACTGAGCTGCCCAGGTATCCCAGTATGATTTTAAACATTATAAAAATAATACGACAATTTGGAATTCACCATATTTATATATTCATTATTAAAATATAAAGCATTTATATTCCTGTGTTGATTTCATTTGTTAACCTAATAATCTTAAGGAAATAAAAAGAAATCTATAAATTCAATTTAAAATATAAAGAGTTTAATTAAATAAGATTACAGATTGTAGCAACTTTTAAGAGCCCTTAGAAAAGTGATTGTTAAAAAAAAAGAAAGAAAAGTGATTGTTGTAATTTACTAGTTATACAATTAGACCACCCTGTTTCACAATGGAATCAAAATGTAAGGAAAAAAGATGATTTTTATACTTATTACAGCAAAATATTGCTTATTAAATAAAAAAGCCTCGGTGTCCATGGAAAGATGAATGGATAAAGAAGATGTGGTCTATGTATACACTGGAATATTACTCAACCATTAGAAACGACAAATACCCACCATTTGCTTCATCGTGGGGGGACCTGGAGGGTATTATGCTGAGTGAAATAAGTCATTCAGAAAAAGACAAACAGTATATGGTCTCATTCATTTGGGTAATATAAAAATTAGCAAAAGGTAATAAAGGGGAAAGGAGAGAAAATGAGTGAAAGTATCAGTGAGGGTGACAAAACATGAGAGACTCCTAACTCTGGGAAATGAACAAGGGGTAGTGGAAGGGGAAGTGGGCAGGGGGTTGGGGTGACTGGGTGATGGGCCATGAGGGGGCACTTGGCGGGAGGAGCACTGGGTGTTATGCTAAATGTTGACAATTTGAACTCCAGTAAAAAAAATTAAAATAAAATTAGAAAAAATGAAAAAAATAAAACAGAAAATTAATAGTACAGTCTTTTTTTTAATTTTCAGGTTTATTTTTTTTAATTTACTTATGATAGTCACAGAGAGAGAGAGAGGCAGAGACACAGGCGGAGGGAGAAGCAGGCTCCATGCACCGGGAGCCCGATGTGGGATTTGATCCCGGGTCTCCAGGATCGCGCCCTGGGCCAAAGGCAGGCGCCAAACCGCTGCGCCACCCAGGGATCCCAATAGTACAGTCTTTTTGCATGTAAAAGTGGTTCTTGAAGCTAACAAATAACTCACATTTCAAGAATTAGATGGGGAATAATTTGCTCAATATTTCAAAAACAAAAAATCACTATTCACATTAGTTAATTTCCAGCTTTTTAGATAAGTGATATTTGAAGTCTGATACATTGATAACTTATCAGTATATTAATTGCTAATTACACACTGAAAACTTCATTATATTCAGATTCTTACGTATCGTGAAACTCTGGTGACATTGGATTAAAAAAAATACCTTTCTATATGTACCAATGAAATCCGGTAGTAAACAACAAAGAAAGGAGGAAAGAGAGGGAAGAAGGAAGGGAAGGAAGAAAGGATGGAGGGAGGAAGGGAGGGAGGGAGGAAGAGGTGGAGAGATAGTGCTAGGAGAGGAGGAGAGAGAATATCCATATGACTTTAAATATAAATTGTAAAACAATAGACAGCCTAGGACAGACATTAGGATTTCCATCATTATTTTAAAAGCTTTTATAATTTCACTTTCATAGTGCAAAGTTCAATCAAATAAAGAATTGATCTGTTACCAGGGTAAGAATTGGAAATTGAAAATTTTAAGAAGAATTGTTAGAATCCCATTCTTAGAATATACTAGTATATTCTATACTTAGAATATACTTAGAATATACCCCTAGACATATGTCTGGCAAACACTACAATTTATCCCCTTTCACATTCAACATCACAGACTTTCTTTAACCTTATTTTATAGATTTAGGTCAGATTTTATGTCAATGTACAAGCCTTTTTATCAGAGAATCCCATAGTCAAAATCTTTCTATGTCTTTCTCTAGCAGTGCCTAACAGAATGCCTGGTATATTGAATTGTACAATAACCGTTAGTGGGAAAACTGAATATATTTTATATTATTCTATTTACCATCTTTACAGTTTGGGGTAGAAATAAATAATATTTGTAAAAATTATAAAATATCAAGGGATTGATTAAGATATTTGTGCATGTGTGAATAACTAAAGATGCCAGATATAAATGAATAACTGAGTTGCATTCCAGAATAATCAATAAAACCTTGCACTACAAGCAGAATAATCAACAACAGCCAATCCTCTATAAATGCCAGCACTCATACTGATCATAGTGGCTGACATAAAATCTGTGAAAATATATTCACTAGTGAAATGGGAAGCAAGGCTTGTTAATATAAAAAGCTAACACAGACGGGCTATTCCTAAAAAATGATAGATAAGAATTAACTTATTCAAGAGTGGTTCCTTACAGGTTGTCCTCTTGCAAAGTTGCATGGAAATCAGGTACAGATCAATATGAAGACAGTAAAGGAAGATGCTGAGGTGAAGAAGCAGTGAAGCCACATGTTATAAAGCTTCAACATCAGCAATTGGACTCCATCCCCCTGATTAAACCAGGAAAGATGGTGTTTCCTTAACTATGAAGCCTGAGCTAACAGATTAGACTTCAGCCCAACGTCTTGTATTTGCACTTATGATGTTTGGACCAGAGGTTCTTGATCCTCATCAAGTCATGGGAAGGGTTGATGCTTTGCAGCATATGAATGTTGAGGCGACATCTTTGGGTGGCTGTTATTCAGCTTACCACACCCATCCAGATGAAAACAGTTCCTCTGGTCACTGGAAAAAAACTTCCAAGTACAGTTGCCTAGTTTTACACTGTAGCCACAGATTTTAGCCTTGTTATATATTTGTTTTCATGATGGAGATATCAACTCTGGGTTGGTTGATTCATATGACACCTTATATACTGGAAAATTTGTCCTGAAAAGGCTAATCTTTCTGTATGGATAAATGTCTACCCCTGTCAGCCACATGTGAACATGGCCTGCACCCTGGGGCTTGTCACTTAACCAACCTCATTTTTCCATATGTCTTCCATGACCTACAATTCAATCATACTTTGGCTTGGATATTAAGGAGCAGTGATTCTCAGATATCTGAGAAGTATAAAAGATCTAACTACTCCTTAAATGGTGGTCTTTCTATCTAATGAAGGTAAGTGAGCTGACAAAATCAATTCAAGTCTACCAGTCAGGCTATGCCAAATGATCAAGAGGACCACCCAATCTGGGGGACAAGTGAATTAGACCAGAATGTTTGGCTTGACAAATAAGCAGCCAAGAACATATATGCATCCTGGTTCATGACTTGTATTACATATAGATCAATATCAGCAGACTTCTAAATTGGGGGAAAAAAACTAGATGATCATCTAAAGTGTACCATCACTGTCTTTGGATATCCCCTCTTGGAGGAGTCTTAGATGGTGGGCTCCTGGTTTAGTAAAAGGCTTCAGGTGTCACCACATTTTTGTTTGTTATGTTCACAGTCCTAAATGTACATATTTGCTCCTGCAGTAATGTCAGGGATTCTGTCAACAACCCTTTTTAGTGGAAATGGAAAGGATCACTGACGTAACAAGGTAGAAATCATGGAAGCCACCATTTTGGATAGGAAAGAAAGAATTGGGGTTAAGCTAATTTGTTCCAAACTAATTCTTTACTGGCTACCCACTTGTATGCCTCTATGAAAAATATATAGGGTTGAGAAATTAAGGAAATCAACTATGATGCAATGCTGTGGTGGATTAAAGATGGATGGTGGATTCATTGACACACCACCCCTTGAATCTAGGGTCACCTTCATGACTTACTTCTCAATAGAAGACAAAAGGTGTGATGTTCTGGGAGTTCTGAGGCTAGGACATGAGAAACTAGAATATCTGCCTTAATTTTTTTTTTGTAACACTTGCTCTTGAGTTATCCTGAGGCCATCTTATTGAAGAGAACACTTGGAGAGACTAAAGGAGAATCCATAAGACTGCACAAAAAAGAAATGGGCTGTCAACCTCCAGCTATTCCAGTCCCAGCTATTTGAGTGACCCCAAATGAGACACCAGATACTGGGGAACAGGAAGATGACCCCTGTCTAACCCTTCCCACATGGTAAAGTCCTGAGCAAAATGAATCGTCGTTTTTTAGCCACCAAGTTTTGTAGCAGAGCAATATTCACCAGAACAAATGCTGAGGTGGCAACTCAGGTCACATAATCTGGCATTATTTTTACAGTCCACCTGAAAGTTTTGGATTCCAGCTCTTGCTCACCCAGACATGTGGAGGTGCCCCTTTGTGGTAATGCCAGGATTTCATCTTCTTTCATGGTCTCAGTTGTAAAGCTTGTTTTTCAGCCTCGAAATCAAGCTTTAAAAGAAGCTGGTGCTCTCCCAACTAGTGAATTTTGAGTTTGTGGAAAAGCGCTAAAGCAGGGTTTGACCATGACATATGGCTATTAGACCCTATCCTCTGAGAAGAAGAAGGAGGGATGGTTGTTCCCCTAAGAATAAACGTTAAAAGCTGCATATCCTGCTTCTCAATAATGATGACTGATCCAGCCAGATTATCATACATTATCTCAGAATGGGTTAAACACTGATGAGAACAGTATTCTTGATGTTGTTTCCATCTTTGAGGAGGGATGACACCAGGAGGTGGTGCCAGGAAATTTTTCTTTAGTTTGCTCAAGAACACCTAAAACAAAAATGATAATTATGTGGTGCATAAGATCCTTTACCATCTTATAGGGGGAAAATTGTGTGTTATGATAAAATCTTGGTTTTTATAAACAATGATAACTATGTTTATATAACAAGGCAATGGGCCATATACATACTTAATTAGAATGAACAACAACATATCAATCATAAATTATGGCATGTCCTTACCATAGTTAGCAGCTGACTAAGAGAAAGTATGGATTCTCAATTAATACCCTTGGTCTGTATCAACTTGGTAAATATCTCATGTGTTTCAAGAAAATATTTTTTAAGAAAATATTTTATATTTATTTCTGAGAAAAAAATTACTTATGAATGTATTCTTTTGAAGATATCTTTTAAATATGACTGATGGATTTTTTGCTTCATGTCCCTAGGGAAAAAATGGCATTTTTCAACTCCTGCCATGAAATTCACTTGTCCCTGACCTCCAATGCTCAATGTAAGGATAATAAAGATGTAGAATTGTCACATAGACTTATTTCTGACATGAATAGAGAGATCTGCATTAAAATGCAGATATTATTATGGAGGGAACATCATTTTAGTATTTTAAGTTTGTATATTGCATTGATTTCTTGTAATATAATGAAACATAATATAGCTTCTATGGGAACATTCTTTCTCACCATAGGCAGAAGCAGAAAAATAAATGTCATAAGCCGTAATGACCACACATACCATACTTTATTATAATTTTTTCTCAACTGTAGCCTACTTCTTAATGCATATTCACCAACTTTAAATTTATATGCATACTTTACTAAAAGTATGTAAATTTCTCTGTTTATGCATATTATCAAAGTAGATCTTAGAAATAAATCAAAATTGGGGAAATAATGCAGAACAAAACAAAATCACACCTGAGAGTTTCTTACCAGAATTATTTTTCTGATATATTCAGTCAGTAACCTCATGCTAATGGGTTTCACTTGGTTTCCGGACAAATATATAGTCTTGAGTAAGCTCAGTGGTTCTCACTCAGGGGTAATTTTGTCTCCAGAGAGACATTGGCAATGTTTGGATACATTCGGTTGTCCTGGATAGGAAGGATGCTACTGGCATCTAGTGACTAGCGACCAAGGATGCTGCTAAATATCCTAAACTGTACAGAGTAGGCTTCTCTTACTCCCCAATAAAGAAATATTGGCCCAAAATGTTAATAGTGCTGCTTTTAGGAACTCTGAATTAGATATATTCTTAACATTTTTATAGTTTACAAATACACTGCAGTTAAAACATGGGCAGAAGACATGAATTGACAGTTTTCCAAAGAAGATACACAAATGGCCTACAGACACATGAAAAGATGTTGAACATCCCTGGTCATCAAGGAAATACAAATCAAAACGACAATGAGACATCACCTGATACTGTCAGAATATCTAAAATCAACAATACAAGTATCAACGGGTGCTGATAGGGATGTAGAGAAAGTAAAGTCATCTTACACTATTGTTGAAAGTGCAAACTAGAGCAGCCACTTTGGAAAACAGTATGGAGTTTTCTCAAAAAGTCAAAAATATGAGATATTACCATTTGCAACAACATGGATGGAGATAGAGACTATTATGCTAAGTGAAATAAGTCAGTGAGAGAAAGGCAAGTATGATATGATTTCACTTGTATGTAGAATTTACAAAACAAAACAATGGACATCTGGGTGGCAGTGGTTGAGCATCTGCCTTCAGAGCAGGTGGTGATCTGGGGGTCCTGGGATCGAGTTCTGCATCAGCCTCCCACAGGGAGCCAGCTTCTCCCTCTGCCTATGTCTCTGCCTCTCTCTTTGTGTCTCTCATGAATAAATAAATAAAATCTTAAAAAAAGAAATGCCTAGTCTCTTCTGGGAATCAAAACTTTGCTGATTCTTAAAATCAAATAGTAATATAATATTAGAAAATAATAAAAAATTATATACCATTACATTGTAATTGGCAGTACAAGCTTTACATATACTCTAGGAGATTGATATATATTTGATCATCTAATTCTCAAATCCTATTAGTGGCTTTACATATATTAGTTCACTTAATCCTCAAAACAACTCATATCAATGGGCAATATCTTATTGTTGTCTTATCTCCATTTATAGGCTTACATCTTGTATAAATTAATCCAGTCATTCATATTTTCATGTTTACTAGAAAATACACAATAAAATACATAATTTATTCCTTCAACTTTGTCCAGATTAAAAAAAAAAGGAAATGGAGAGTGAAGGATCGAAATCAACTACAGAGAGGAGGGGCAAGATGGCGGAAGAGCAGGGTCCCCAAATCACCTGTCCCCACCAAATTACCTAGATAACCTTCAAATCATCCTGAAAATCTACGAATTCGGCCTGAGATGTAAAGAGAGACCAGCTGGAATGCTACAGTGAGAAGAGTTCGCGCTTCTATCAAGGCAGGAAGACGGGGAAAAAGAAATAAAGGAACAAAAGGCCTCCGAGGGGGAGGGGCCCCGCGAGGAGCCGGGCTGAGGCCGGGGCGAGTGTCCCCAGGACAGGAGAGCCCCGTCCCGGAGAAGCAGGAGCTGCACCAACCTTCCCGGGCGGAAAGGGGCTCGCAGGGAGTTGGAGCAGGACCCAGGAGGGCGGGGATGCCCTCGGGCTCCCGGGGACACTAACAGACACCTGCGCCCCAGGAGAGTGCGCCGAGCTCCCTAAGGGCTGCAGCGCGCACGGCGGGGCCGGAGCAGCTCGGAGGGGCTCGGGCGGCGGCTCCGCGGAGGGGGCTGCGGGGCGGGAGCGCGAATCCAACAGCGCAGGCCCCGGAGCACAGGGCGCCGGGACACAGCCCAGGATCCGGCCTCCCCCGGGACAGGCAGAGGCCGGGAGGACCCAGGACAGCAAGGACGCTCCTGCCCCGAGCTGAGCAGATCAGCGGCCCCGCCCCGGAGCCTCCAGGCCCTGCGGACGGAGAGTTCCGAGTTACTGTGGAAGCTGATCCAGGGCTCCAGAGCTGCCATAGCAACTGCGGCTGATCCTCCTGGGGCCCCACGGGGTAAACAACCCCCGCTGAGCCCTGCAGCAGGCAGGGGCAGAGCAGCTCCCCCAAGTGCTAACACCTGAAAATCAGCACAGCAGGCCCCTCCCCCAGAAGACCAGCTGGACGGACCAGTGATACTCCCCCGTGTTCCAATACAACTTGTTTTTGGCCACTCTGCACTGAGCAAAATGACGAGAAGGAAAACCTCACCTCAAAAGAAAGAATCAGAAACAGCCCTCTCTCCCACAGAGTTACAAAATCTGGATTACACTTCAATGTCAGAAAGCCAATTCAGAAGCACTATTATACAGCTACTGGTGGCTCTAGAAAAAAGCATTAAGGACTCACGAGACTTCATGACTGCAGAATTTAGATCCAATCAGGCAGAAATTAAAAATCAATTGAATGAGATGCAATCCAAACTAGAAGTCCTAACGACGAGGGTTAACGAGGTGGAAGAACGAGTGAGTGACATAGAAGACAAGTTAATGGCAAAGAGGGAAACTGAGGAAAAAAGAGATAAACAATTGAAGGACCATGAAGACAGATTAAGGGAAATAAACGACAGCCTGAGGAAGAAAAACCTACGTTTAATTGGGGTTCCTGAGGGCGCCAAAAGGGACAGAGGGCCAGAATATGTATTTGAACAAATCCTAGCTGAAAACTTTCCCAATCTGGGAAGGGAAACAGGCATTCAGATCCAGGAAATAGAGAGATCCCCCCTAAAATCAATAAAAACCGTTCAACACCTCGACATCTAATAGTGAAGCTTGCAAATTCCAAAGATAAAGAGAAGATCCTTAAAGCAGCAAGAGACAAGAAGTCCCTGACTTTCATGGGGAGGAATATTAGGGTAACAGCAGACCTCTCCACAGAGACGTGGCAGGCCAGAAAGGGCTGGCAGGATATATTCAGGGTCCTAAATGAGAAGAACATGCAACCAAGAATACTTTATCCAGCAAGGCTCTCATTCAAAATGGAAGGAGAGATAAAGAGCTTCCAAGACAGGCAGGAACTGAAAGAATATGTGACCTCCAAACCAGCTCTGCAAGAAATTTTAAGGGGAACTCTTAAAATTCCCCTTTAAGAAGAAGTTCAGTGGAACAATCCACAAAAACAAGGACTGAATAGATATCATGATGACACTAAACTCATATCTGTCAATAGTAACTCTGAACGTGAACGGGCTTAATGACCCCATCAAAAGGCGCAGGGTTTCAGACTGGATAAAAAAACAGGACCCATCTATTTGCTGTCTACAAGAGACTCATTTTAGACAGAAGGACACCTACAACCTGAAAATAAAAGGTTGGAGAACCATTTACCATTCAAATGGTTCTCAAAATATACCCTAAAAACTATAGAACACTTCTGAAAGAAATTGAGGAAGACACAAAGAGATGGAAAAATATTCCATGTTCATGGATTGGCAGAATTAATATTGTGAAAATGTCAATGTTTCCCAGGGCAATTTACACGTCCATTTCAATCCCTATCAAAATACCATGGACTTTCTTCAGAGACTTAGAACAAATTATTTTAAGATTTGTGTGGAATCAGAAAAGACCCCGAACAGCCAGGGGAATTTTAAAAAAGAAAACCATATCTGGGGGCATCACAATGCCAGATTTCAGGTTGTACTATAAAGCTGTGGTCATCAAGACAGTGTGGTACTGGCACAAAAACAGACACATAGATCAATGGAACAGAAGAGAGAACCCAGAAGTGGACCCTGAACTTTATGGTCAACTAATATTCGATAAAGGAGGAAAGACGATCCACTGGAAGAAAGACAGTCTCTTCAATAAATGGTGCTGGGAAAATTGGACATCCACATGCAGAAGAATGAAACTGGACCACTCTCTTGCACCATACACAAAGATAAACTCAAAATGGATGAAAGATCTAAATGTGAGACAAGATTCCATCAAAATCCTAGAGGAGAACTCAGGCAACACCCTTTTTGAACTTGGCCACAGTAACCGGAGAAGGACAAACAGTGTATGTTCTCATTCATTTGGGGAATATGAATAATAGTGAAAGGGAATATAAGGGAAGGGAGAAGAAATGTGTGAGAAATATCAGAAAGGGAGACAGAACATAAAGACTTCTAACTCTGGGAAATGAACTAGGGGTGGTGGAGGGGGAGGAGGGCGGGGAGTGGGGGTGAATGGGTGACGGGCACTGAGGGGGACACTTGACGGGATGAGCACTGGGTGTTATTCTGTATGTTGGTAAATTGAACACCAATAAAAATTAATTTATAAAAAAAAAGAAATCAACTACAGAAAATGTTTGATAATTCAATCACCAAAAGCGATCCCAGAGAAAGAAGTGTTTATACTTCAATTGATGTGTATTGTCAATTTACAGAATAAAATTATCAGAGCAATTGTTCACCCTCTTCCTGAAGTTAGGGACTCAAAGATTAATTCAGTAACATATGGGCAAATAATTAGCAATGTATACAGTTTATATACTTGATGATCTTCACAAATATGTTTGATTTTCACATAAACCCACTATGAATGGAACAGGATCTCTTACACTAATCAGCCCAAAGGAAAGTAGTGTGTTATAACTTCACTCTGTTCTAGTATTAAAGACTATTGCTATGTGACTTCTATCTAATTTCCTAAGAGCCAGTGAAACCACCATCATTTATCGTAAGTGATATCAAATGTCCCTAATGATAAATGTTCTGCAAGTGCAGAACCTAGACTCACTTTCCCAGACATGGAAAGCTACATTTACTCATTCATCTTTCCATCTATCTACTTATTCCATTTATTCACCCATTAAATACACATATAATGAGAATATGCCATATGTCCAGTATTATATAGAAGTTGGAATAATAAACCAAGATATATATCCCCTGCTGCCAATGAGCTTCTATTATAGGTAAGTTGACAGACAATTCAACATATACCTTTAATATAACACAATAAAGAATATAATGAATCAGTGCACAAAACATTTTGTGGACATTAATTAGAAAGCAATTATTATTATCTATTTATGTCAAGTGTATTTCATGGAATAGAATAATTTTGGAGAGCACATTTCTACATGAGAAGATGAGTATTTTAAAGTATTGAGGATAAAAAGTTATTTTTATTCCTAAAAAGTGATAAATTTCAAATAGTTGGCATACAAGGTATTCATGGCATGTGATATTAGAAGAACAGGCTATACCTGGAATATTCGTAAGTGATTTAAATTTTCATTCATTTAAAAGTCCAGTTTCTTTCTAATAGCTTTTTTAGGGCATTCTTTACATCCTTGTTTCTAAAGCTGTAGATTATTGGGTTAAACATGGGGAAGACAACAGTATAAAACACTGCAACTACCTTGTCAGTGTCTAGGGAATAGCTGGTGGTGGGACGTAAGTATGTAAACAAGAGTGTTCCATAGAATAATGTGACTGCTATAAAATGGGAACTACAAGTGGAGAATGTTTTGCTTCTGCCCCCTGAGGACTTAATGCTCAAAACCGTGAGGAGAATACAGAAGTAAGAGATAAATATGACCACAAAAGTGCTGGTCTGAATGAAGCCACACAAGGCAAAGAGCAAAAGCTCGTTGATATAGGTATCTGCACATGATAAAGCCAGGAGAGGTGGGATATCACAGAAAAAATGATTAACAATATTGGAGCCACAAAATGGCAGCCTGAATGTGAGGCACACATGTACCATAGATGTCATACTTCCGCTGAAGTATGCCAACACAATGGAGCAAATACAGACTCTCCTAGACATAAATGTAGAATAGAGCAATGGGTTGCAGATGGCTGCATAGCGGTCATAAGCCATTGCTGCCAGAATAAGACACTCAGCATCAGCAAAACAACCAAAGAAAAACATTTGTAGCGCACAGCCATAGGGAGAGATGCTTTTCCTGGATGCTAAGAAATTTACCAGCATTTTAGGTGCGATTGCTGTAGAATAGCAGATGTCTAAGAAAGACAAGTTGCTGAGGAAATAATACATAGGAGTTTGAAGGCTTGAACTGATATTAACTAGGATTATTAAACTCATATTTCCTACCATAGTTAGTGTATAGACTATGAGAAATACCAAGAATAGTGTGACTCTGAGAGGTAGATAATCTGTGAATCCAACAAGAAGAAACTCAGTTGGCATGGTATAATTGCTCTCCCACATCTTGGTTTTCTTGTTTTCCTTGTCCCAAATAGATGGCATCAGAATACGTGAGTTGACTTGAGTGATGTATGAAGCAAGAATATCTTTATTCTCCCTTTAAGGAAGCAAATAGAAGGATAACAAAATCACAGTTATCACATGTTCTGGGATCTATTTGGTTTGCTTTCATTTTTTTGTCATTTTCTTTGAAAGAGATAATTAAAAATCTTCATTGATACTTCAGAGTTGGTGTTTTGAGATGCAGCAACTCTTCGAAAGCTGTACACATTAAGAAATGATATTAGTTGGAGCTGAAGGAGAATGAATGTGGCTTGGTTGATAAGACCCAGAAGAATTGTGAAAATTGGCAAAATCCCTAAAGCAAAGCTTTATTTTTCTATCCTAAAATTACATTGTTCCATGAAAGGAAAGTTGAGAAAATTTCTAGGAAAAAAAGTGCCCACAGATAAGCTAGATAATTCTACAGAAGAGTATCTGTGATCATGGGAAGTAGTTTAATGTAACAGTTATGACACAGTAGTTACTATAAGAGAAGACTTAGTTCAAATATTAGCTTTGCTACCTACTGGTTGTGTGAGCTTGATAAAGTTATTTAATCACTATGGGATGGTTAGAGGAATAAATTAGTAAATATTTGTAAAATATTTATGTTACTGGCATATAATAAACACTAATATGAGTATTTATTAAAAAATAATTTAAAAAATAAGTTGACCTTTTTGTTTCCTTTTAATTGCTTACTCAGTGCTGAATTTTATTGATTGATTGAATGATTGTTTAAGTAGGCTTCACACTCAGCATGGAGCCCAACACAGGGCTTTAACTCACAACTTTCAGATAAAGAGCTGAGATTGAGTTGGAGGCTTAATGGACTGAGCCATGCAGGCACCCCTCAACTATATTCTAAATAAAATATTAAGATGTCTCAAAATTCATCTTATCTTTGGCATCCTGGTTATATGATCCATGCTGTCTTGTGAAGAAAAGCCATTGTGTTGGGCACCTGGGTGGCTCAGTTGGTTAAGCATCTGCCTTCGGCTCAGGTCAGGATCCCGGGGTCCTGAGATCCAGGCCCACATCTGGCTCCCTGCTCCTCTGTCTGCCTGCCACTTCCCCTGCTTGTTCTCTCTCTCTCTGTCAAATAAATAAATAATATCTTCAAAAAAAAAGCCATTGTGTCTCGTATGTGTGTGTTCTATACAAATATATTGTTTGGCAGTAGTAAATCTTTTGCGCATGTTCTATAATTATTGCTTTCCTCTCCCTGGGCTTATGTCTCTGTCTTTCCTCTGAGGTAAGACAATGTCCAATGCAAGGTCCCAGAAACACAAAACATCTTGAAAATCAACTGTATTTCTGTACTTATGAGCAGACTTCTAAACTGGCTATGTTGCATAACCAGAAGGAAATTAATTAGGGTGGAAAAAACAGGATGAATGCATATAAAAAAATAAATTATACCATGATGGAATATAATCAGCAGGTAGTTAAGGGTTTGTAATGTTAGAATAACACTACAGTGAGCAAGAAGGCAAATGAATAAGGGATGTCTGTTCTGTCTGTCATGCTTGTTAACCAGAGAATGCTCCTCCCCCCAAAAAAATGACCTGCAATCTTCTAGATACACTGAGAAAAGAGGTCAGTCTTCTTTGGGAATCAGATTTTAAAGAGGAAGAACTTGATTGAGAAAAGATGTAAGGTGTCAAAAAGATGTCTTGAAAGAGAAAAAAAATTAAGTGACTGCGCTGTGCCAATGTTATGTGTAAGCCTTATCTAATCTTCATATTCTCATTTAAATATGTCTTTTCTTTTTTCTCCGAAGTGATGGTTAAACAATCAATTCAATGATTAACATGGTTAAAGAAAGTTTAATTAATTACTTGCTGTATATACATTTTATATTGGACTTTAAATAAAGAGTTTGCACAGATGCCGTGATTAAAGAATCGATAATCATAAAAAGGTTTCCTCTAAGTCGTTTTTGTAAAACTTCTAACCAAAGAATTAACATTAAAGGATCAATTAAATAGCAAAAGTATACCAAATTTAGGAGATTTTATGCCACGGTTCCCAAAGATTGTATCAGTTGAGATATTATGATTAGCCTCAGCTTCATTATAAGAATAAAAACACTCTACACTGAGATCTCCAGATCATCACATTTGCCTGCTTATTGGGCTTGATTTGGGATCACTGGTACAGAAGAGGCTAGGGCAAGGAAGATTAGCAAATAGAAAAAAATGAGTAAGTGTCTGGATCCTTGGTCTTTAATTCTGGTTCTTGGACTACAAGTTATTCAATCTTTGTGTCAACCTATCCTTGTTTATAAAAATCACACTTGCTTTATTTATTGTATAGAATTATCCTATAAGGCAAATGAGTCTAAGTATTCAAGAGCTTCATGATTACATAGGAAAATTTCATCTTTGTTTGGAGATGAGTAATAGAAATTCTAAAATCAGGCAACTTTATAAAAAAACATGTTTTATTTTCTCACTGGCAATAGCAAACAAATGGCACTGCAAGGTACCGGTTAAACACATAGGATTTAGGTAGGCAAGATTGATGTTAACTTCATATGTGGCATCTAAGTTTCTATAAATCATTCGAGTTCTGTATTCCTAAATTTCTTGATTATGTTTGCTAGCATAATAATAGTCCATAAGGTTGCAGTCAGGATTAAACTGGATAATTTATAGCACCATTTATAGTACTTATTACATTATAGATGCATAACATGGATCCATTGTCTATTATTACTGTTAATGCCCTTATGATTATTCAATAATTCAACATCTGACTCCAAAGTAATAAGTTCCCTGAAGTGATGATTATAGGAACAAGCAGTACATAGTTATATTTTATGCGAACATATGTATGTGCTTATAGCAAGTGAGATTTGGCTTACTGATGACAGTTACTTAAGCTTACTCAATTAACTAGACCATTGGATTTCCCCAAATTCCAAAGTAGGCACAGTCAGCTTTCATTGCCTGGCAATAATGGACACAATGAATCAGGCAGTGCTTTTGGGAAATGCCATGGGTAAGGTAAAGTCCGATTTAAGCCCCCTCATTCCCCATCCACTCCCTCAGCCCATGTATATACACAAACTAAGAAACACCACAGAGAATAAGTAAACATACCTTTTATATAAGAAAATATTATCTTTGTTACATTGTTACATTTACAGCAGACACTTACTCTGGCACCATCTAGAATTTTGAATCGTAAAATTTATTTTGAACAAGAGGCTGACAACCCTTCTCTTGAAATTTTACAAATGGGTCTTACAATGGATGAGATTTATCTTCTAGTCAGTGACGAGTGGGACATGACCCCAAGATAATCCTCAACCCCAGGAGGACTTAGGATAGGCAACTATTTACTTTCCAGTGGTGTGACTTGAATGGTTTATTTTAGATGAGAAAGATGAAAATGGTAATGAAATGGACTCTAGTGTAGCCAGTTACAATATAACACATGTCTCCATCACTGGGTGATGTTTAATTACAAAAATAACAATATCAACAAAAATATTTTAGTAATACTGAACAATAAAAATGCTTTCTCCTGTTAGAGCTATGATTTCTATCAGATACGGAAAGATGCTTTAAAGTATTAATCATGTGAGGGGATTCTAAAGTACAATCTCAATGCTATTGACAAGAATTCCAAGAACCCTGATTTTTGTTTGGTTTTCAGTTATCTGAATCCATATAAGAAAATAAGCCTTGGACGACAGGCTGCAGGAGTAAGAGCTTATGTCTCAAGACAACCTCAATTTGAATGTTAGTTTTGCTATGTCACAACTATGTGAGACATTAAGTTGCTTATTTAACCTGATTTTTATTAATTTTTAAGTTGTGAATATTTGCCCATCTTATTAGATTCTTGTGGGGATTGGGATAATGCATGTAAAACCTAGACCCCTGTCATCAGGTTATATTCATTTAATAACTGTTAGCTTTCTAGGGCACCTTAGGGGCTCAGTCGGGTAAGCATCTGACCTCAGGTTATGATACCAGGGTCCTGGGATCGAGTCCTACATTGCACTCCCTGCTCAGCAAGGAGTCTGCTTCTCCCTCTGTGCTCCCTATCTCTGTCTCTCTCAAATAAAAGAAAATCTTTAAAAACAATTCTTAGCTTTCTTCAATAATTATAGCATTATTTACAGCAGTATTTCTTAATCCTTAAAATGCAGTTTCTGGATTTTAATTTGTTGACATTGGTATGGAGTCTGCACCTTAAGATTCTTAAGGTAGACAGAATGGAGAACAGATAAATCCGGAACGCCAGACATTGCGCACAACTAGCTTTTTTCTTATATCTAGTGGGAAAATGAAAATCACTTTTGTTGCTACAAGAGGGTTTATTTAATAGGCAAAGGATCAGTGTATTTTTTAAGATTTTATTTATTTATTCATGAGAGACACACACAGAGAGAGAGAGAGACAGAGACACAGGCAGAGAGAGAAGCAGGCTCCATGCAGGAAGCCTGACACGGGACTTGATCCCAGGCCTCCAGGAGCACACCCTGGGCTGAAGGTGGTGTTAAACCGCTGAGCCACCCCAGGTGCCCAGGATCAGTGAATTTTTTTTTAAAGGTCATCTTTTGTCAATCAAAACAGCTATGTGTGTGAAGAATTAAGAGCTAGAAAAATATAGCTTACAAATTTCTGAGAGAGAGAGATGCCAAAATCACTGTTCTTTTTCCCCCCATTTCATTTGATAACCCTATACATATCCCAAAAAGAAATAGAAAAATACTTTAAAAATAATAATCTCTTAGTTGCATTTTAAAAAAATGTGATTGTAAAGAAAATCTCCCTCTCTACAAGGAGTATAAGTGTTATTACAGCACAAAGGTGGGGGACCTGGGTGGCTCAGCTAGTTCAGTATCTGCCTTTGACTTGGGTCATGATCTCTGGATTTGGAATCAAGTCCTGCCTTTGGCTTCTGCTCAGCCGAAAGTCTGCTTCGCTCTCACTCTGCCTCTTCCTATGACTCATTCTCTTTCTCAAAAATATAAATATAATCTTAAAACAAAACTTTCAAAGGTATCCTTCACTTTAAAGAGTGACATCTTGTTTTACAAACGGTGATATGGGGACGAACAACAATAAAACAGCTCTGCTCAAGGAAAGAATAAAATGGATTGGCTAACTACTTTGGAATATAAGGAAGATGGGGGATTAGTTGAGAAACTTGGCAGGAACCAAAGGAAATAGATAAGAGTGAGGATAGCTCCACAGGAACAGTCTGCTTCATGTACCACAATTGCCAACCCTTCCATTGTCAGCTGCTGTGAAATTAATCCCTTATTTTGCTTTACATTCAAAAGACTAAAAGTTAGGAACTGAATTTTTGATCAGCCAGGAGTAGTGCACATATTCAAGCTTTAGTTTCTATGGAGCTAGAAAAAGAACTATGTATCTTCTTAGCCTGTCATGGGTCTGAAAAGGCCTTTTGGCATTCCTGCACTGGATGCAGTGCAACCACTACTTGTATCCCTTGGAGGAAGTGTTGCTTTCCTGTACACAGCAGTTGAACCAGAGTAGGGAGGAATCATTTTTAGGAATGTGTTATTATTATTTTTTTTTAGGAATGCACACAACCCATGCCAAAAAGCCCATCCACATCTAACGTCCTTGAACCTCTCCTTCACTACCAATTGTATTCTTTTATATTCCCAATCAACTGGCCAGCCTGAAATAGATTTCTCCTACCAAGAAATGTAGATATTTATTTCTGGAAGCTCTTCTTCATGGATAAATTATCCAATATTCTTCAGGAAAACCTTAGCCGGGGGTAATAATACTGTGGCAATGCATTCGTTGCAGTAATCACTACACTGTGTAGAGCCTGCCAACAATCAGGATTAGTTTTTGTTTTGTTTTGTTTTCTTTTATGTTGTTTTAACTTTTCCATTAATTAGGCATAGAGAAGTCCCTTGGTGCCATGCTGTGCTGGGAAAGCAAGTGAAGGTCTCTTGAAAATTACATGGACTTTAGGATTCGTTCAGGCCCAGTTTCACATAATGCAAATTCCATGAAATAATGTTCTTCATGGAGTACTTGAATTTATCAATAAGAGATCTTATAACTCCTTGTTCATAACAGGAAATTTAGGACTCGTGATAACTTGGTGTCCTATGGTCAGATACTCAATCTCAACTGAACCCAGTAGCAAAATAATACTTATTTTTCAAAATAAGAAGAGTAAATCTGTTGAAGGAAAAAAGAAATTTGATCTTAAAATCTTTGAAGGCTTCTGTTACTGCACATAACATTGTGATATCCCAATGTCCATTCGGGGAATGTTAGAATGTTACATGAAAAAGACTGAGGTATAGAACTGTTCACAATGTAGTCTGAAGAGCCGTTTTTTGCTATGTATCCTGCATAAAAGTGAGCTGAAAAGTGGGCTCACCCATACAGTATATGTACCCTCCAGAATTGAAAGCTGTTTATCAATATGTTGCATCTCTCATATGATAGAACACTCAAGGTTTAGGAAAGTGTGCTTCCACTGAGGAAAGATGTGATATTGTGACTTATAATAAGAAATACATACTTGGTTCTCATCCCAGTTTCTAAAACCCTTGGAATTTTCCTACATGTTGGAAGAGAATAAGGTATCTTCTGCTATGGTACTGATGAAGTGACTTTTGGAATGTCCCTAGCTCATCTAAGTTTGGGAAGGGGGCATGGAGAGTGCAGGAGGTTGAATCCATTGCCAATGATCAATAATTTATTAAATCTTGCCTATGTAATAAAGCCCCCATAAAAAATGAAAGGTATGGTATTTAGGGACTTCCAGATGGATGGGCACTTAGAGATTCAGGGACTGTGGTGTCCTCTAAGAAGGCATGGAAGCTTCACACCCTTTCCCCATACTTCATCCTACACATCATTTCCATCTGGGTGTTTCTGAGTTATGTCTTTTTATAATAAACTGGTGATCCAGTTAGTAAAATGTGTCTCGGAGTTTTCTGAGCCACTGTAGCAGTTCAATAAAACCCATGGAGAGGTCCTGGGAACCCCAGATTTATAGCCATTTCAGTCAAATGTCCAGGTAACAACCTTTTGTGATGGGTATCTGAACAGGGAAGGAAACTTAGAGTGGAAACCTTAAACTATAATCCAAGGAGAGGGTCACTGAAAGCTCCAATCAACAGGCAGTCTGTTAGAAACATGGGTAATAATCTGGGCTTGGAACCCCCTGCCTGCCACACATATTGGTAATTGAGTGCAAAACTCAAAATGGAAGATATACCAACATTCCCTAGTTGATTAGACCCACAGAAACAAGGTTTTTAGATTGCCAATATTTGCAGATGCAATATGATATTCTGGTCTTCAATATTGCAGATAGTTGTATATTTTCACGTGATACTGAGAGTCAAACTAATTTTTATTTTTCAGGAACCTGGGATTTACACATTTAGAGACAAAATGTTTGAAAGTTCTTTGTTTCCCCTGCCAAGACAAACAAAACTATTCAGGATGTTTGTTTCTTTTGTGTGGGGCAGGGAAGGAGAGAAATCATCATGTCGTTGAAAAGCTACATTCCACATAGGGTATCATGGCTATGTTGGAAGAGTACCATATTGGGAATACTAATTATAAATGGAAGTAATCAGCTGATGACATTCATAAAGGATAATTAACTAATAGTTTATAAATACATTAATTTTCTATATTGGCAAAACTAAAAAGGCAAGTTACAATTATATAAGAATCACTGTCACCAAGGTTTTCATGTTGGAACTGTGCCATAATGGGCTGACTCAGCCTGCCTGGATTGCCCAGACTCTGCATATTCCATAGGTCTTCAAGGACTGGCCTTTTACTGACCTCCCAGAGATAACTTCTGAAACGTTGGAATAGCCTACCTGATAAGAGTACCTTTGTATCCTGGGGTCTGACATGAGTTTAAGTTAATGACGTAATTAATGACAAATGCCAGTTTGAATTCTGGGGTGGATCAATCGGAGACTAAATACCTATGGACAGTAATGTGGGCTCTCCAAGCCTCCACTAAAACCCTGTACACTGGGGCACATGGGTGGCTCAGTCAGTTAAGCATCTGACCCTTGATCTTAGCTCAGGTCTTGCTTTCAGGGTCCTGAGTTCAAGTTCCACGTTGCGTTCCACACCAGGCATGGAGCCTACTTAAACAAAAACAAAAAACCTGTACACTAAGACTTGGTTTTGTTTTTCTAGTTGGCAAGAATTCATAAGAATCCTTAGGAAACATAGCTAGGACAACCAAGTGCTGATCTGTGTGACCTCACCAGGAGAGTACAAGAAGAAGCTATCTATGCCTGTATTCTCCTGGACACTGATCTACACACCTTTTTCTTTTGAAATTTTAACCTAAGTCTGTATCTTTAATAAACCCTAATTATATTCTGGATTTAATTTTTTAGAGGAGTTGTAGGCTCATAGCAAAATTAAGAGATTTCCCAAATACCTCTTGTCCTCATGCATGCCATGCATTGACACAGCATAGCTACCCATAGTCCTCCATTTACCTTAAACCCTAATTATAATAGCCGTTCTAAGTTTCGGAGTCCTTCTAGTAAATCATCAAACCTGCTGGCGGTCTTGGGCACCTCTGCCCTAAGTACTAAATTCAAAAAATTTTTGCATTCAAGGGGGAGGGGCCCCACGAGGAGCCGGGCTAAGGCCGGGGTGAGTGCCCCCAGGTCTTCATGGATTTCCAGTGGACAAATGTTTTAAGCATTTATAGCAGCAAATGTCCACAATAGCCAAACTGTGGAAGGAGCCTCGTGTCCATCGAAAGATGAATGGATAAAGAAGATGTGGTCTATGTATACAATGGAATATTCCTCAGCCATTAGAAATGATAAATACCCACCGTTTGCTTTGACGTGGATGGAACTGGAGGGTATCATGCTGAGTGAAATAAGCCAATGGGAGAAGGACAGACATTATATGGTCTCATTCATTATTATTATCATTATATGGAATAAAGGGGAAAGGAGAAAAAAATGAGTGGGAAATATCAGAAAGGGAGACAGAACATGAGAGACTCCTAACTCTGGGAAACCAACAATGGGTGGTGGAAAGGGAGGTGGGGGGGTGACTGCATAAGGGGCAGTGAGGGCAGCACTTGATGGGATGAGCACTGGGTGTTATGCTATATGTTGAAAAATTGAACTCCAATAAAAAAAAATTCCCCAAGGGTTTTCCTTTTATTCTTTTTAATTAAGATTTCAAACTTCTTTATTCTTTGGTATGTAAAATGTGAAATTTAATGTATTCCAAAAATATAAAATAAATATTAGAAAATAAAAATAAATGAATACATATAAACTCACCTCCCAAGTGAAGTGAAAAAACAAAGAACTCTGAGTATTGCCCAAATCAATAATTCTGTGTGATCACCCCTATTATCCTGCTTCCTTGACAGTGACAACTACTCTTCTGTATTTTTCATTCCCTAGCTTTTAATTTTAAAAATCACTTCCTGCTCAGCAGGGATTCTGCTATTCTCTCTCTCTCCCCCTCCCCACCACTTGTTCTTTCTCTCTCTCTCTCTCTCTCTCTCTCTCTCTCTCTCTCTGTCGCTCATGAATAAATAAAATTTAAAAACATAAATAAATTTTTGAATATTACAAATGCAATGGCATCCAGTTTATCCTTCTGCTTTTCTTCAATATTATGTTTCCTTTTTTGTTTGTTTGTTTAGATTTTTATTTATTTATTCATGAGAGACTCAGAAAGAGAGAGAGGCAGAGACACAGGCTGAGGGGGAAGTAGGCTCCCTGCAAGAAGCCCAACGCAGGACTTGATCCTGGATCCTGGGATCATGTCCTGGTCCAACCACAGAACCACCCAGGCATCCCCAGTATTCTGTTTCTAATGCTTTCCTACGTTTGTATGTATTCCCAAGCTCTTTAATTTTACAGTTTTGTAGAACTATTTTTTCTTAATGTGTCATAGTTAAATTGTCCATTACCTTTTATCATGACTAATGCTTGAGTCTACCTTATGGGTCACATGGTACACAGGTATAAGTCTGGGTACATCCCTAGATGTGGTATTGATTGGATAGACAGTATACTTGTGTTCAACTTTAAAATATAACAAAATGTTTTCTAAATTTCTTACTCATATTTATACTCTCAATAATTGCATGTAATACCTTCCATATACTTACTAATACTTGTTATGGTCAGATATTTAACATATATTTTTTTTGCCAACATAGTGGAAGTGTCAGATATTTAAGTCCTTAATATCTGGAATTGCTATTTTTTGTCTATTGTCTTAAGTAGGGATCTTTTCTTTTTTGAATCCAGACAGTGTATTTTCCTCACCGTTTTTTAAAAATATATGCTCTTGGGGCACCTAGGTGGCTCAGTTGGTCAAGTGTCTAACTCTTGGTTTGGGCTCAGGTTGTGATCCCAGGGTTGTGACCTTGAGCCCTGCATTGGGCTCCATGCTCAGTGAGGAGTCTGCCTGAGATTTTCTCTTCTCTCTCTGCCCCTTCTCTCTCTCTCTCTAATTAAGTAAGGGGGAAAAAAGTCTCCATTCACCCTCAGTGACATCCTGTAATGTATTAAATTTTTATTTACATGCGAATCTGTTTCTGGACTGTATTGTCTTGATCATCAGCCTCTGTTAAACTTTCTTCACTGGTAAGTTTTCCTTCCTAACCAATAATGTTAGGATACTCTTCAGAAATGACTTAGCCTTTTAGTTTGGGGTTATTCAATAAGTATTTAATTTTTTTTTGGAATTGCACTGTATTTAAAGATCACTTTGTAAAACTTCTCATAATTTGCTATTTTATTTATATTCCATGAATATATTTCATATGGATTTTAAAGTTCTGTTTTCAATTTTTTTTTCTGCTAGCTTTATCTTCCATTGAATTGTGACCTAGAATGGACAACATTGAACACCATTATCTTTTATATAATTTTAAAGTAATATCTCTAGTCTTGTTTATTGGTTTTCATTATAGGATGCCAACTTAATAATCTAATCTTTGGTCTTAATTGGAATTATGTCTGAGCCTTCAAATTCAGTTTGCCTGGCTTGTCTTGCATCATCATTAGAAGAAGATATAAAAGCAAAACAAAACAAAACCTTTGCAACGACAAATCTTTTGAAATGAAACTTTAAGCAACTAAATCCTAAACTTTTTATTATTGAATTGTAAAAGAAGACATGCCACTAAAAGTGATTTCTACTCTTTTCTAAAGGATCATCATTTCACCTTTTTAAGTCACAAATATTCATTGCTGATGCTACTACCTTTTGAGATAGATCAACCATTCAAAGTAAATGCCCAGTGGGTCTCCTCCACAATAATCTTTGGTGCATTTTTTAGCTTAAATTCAAAGAATATACAGTGCAATTATTACTGAAGAGATAAGTACTGTGGTGATGATTATCCTCAGAGAAAAATAATCACTATATGATAAAGAAATCAAGACTCCTTAGTGTTTTTATTCTAATGTAACAAATCCCTTTGAAAATTGTGAATTATTACCTTTTTCATTGGGGAAAATACAGGGTTCAGCTTCAGAATGCTTCCTAATTATGCCATTTCTTATTGAATCTCAAGAGAAATCAATAGACATTAGAGTTACTTAATGAATCAACATTTTTCATTCTTCTAAGTATAAAAAAATCCACACATACATTTCAGCAACAGAAATGACTAAATTAAAAACCCAGGGACACCTGGATGGCTCAGCGGTTCAGCATCTGCCTTTGACTCAGAGCATGATCCCAGAGTCCCAGGATCGAGTCCCACATTGGGCTCTCTGAATGGAGCTTGCTTCTCCCTCTGCCTATGTCTCTCTCTCTCTCTCTGTGTGTGTCCCTCGTGAATAAATAAATAAAATCTTTAAAAATATTAAAAACCCATTTTTCCTACAATATTTACAATTTATTACATGTATTTGCTTTATTAATTTGAATAAAGTTATTAGAATAAAATGTTAGCATTTTAAGATTGATATTTAGATAAATTACATAGATAAAAAATGTTTACCATCTAAGTGATTAATTATAAATCTAATTATTTATAAATGACTTAAATATTTTTAAATTTACAGTCTAAAATATAATCAGGTCCATTCATTTTATTTATTTATCCACAATTTTTTTCACAAATATTTTTGTTCACTATATGACAAAGACTGTTCTTTTAACCTGGTTAATAAGGGTAAAGCTTTGTGCTCCAAAAAATTTGTTAGAAAAAAAGAAAAAAGAAAAAATATATGAGCAAGTAACTGAAATGATCAATTTTATTATTTATGTGTCCTGAGATTATAATTGAATAAATTTTTCTAATTAAGGGCTTTATTCTATCTTTGATGCTGAAGTTTTTTATAAAATATTTAAGGTATACAATAATCATATATCATAATATGAAGATGTATAGAAATCTGAATCAATAAAAATGAGTAACCTCTATGATGAAGCTCAATGATTAACAAAATTTAGTTTATTTAAAATTACCCTTTCATAATTTCTTTTTTATGTAGACATTTTTGTTTGCTAATAACTGAATATGTGACATGTGAAAATATAAAAATTACTGTGCATCTCATACACTGTAATATCCTTTTGATGAGTAAATTTATAACAGGTTAAGAGAATGCAATCATCAAAACAAAACACTAGAGATGATTTGTCATGCACCTTCTGTGAAAGTCTATAAAGTAATCAGAAGGAATCAATACACTGAAAGAAGTTTTCACAGATGTGTACAATTCTTTATAAACATTATTAAGATAAATAATGAAATAAGTCCATTGGATTTAGCATAAAGCAAGTCACTGATGGCATTAAAAAGAAGGCCACCAGTAGCAAAGATCCAATACAGAATGTAGGGTCTCAAACTTTATGACATCTGTCTACTCAGAGATGTATTTCCCACTCCTCCCCTCTGTGCAAAGTAATTCTAATATATTCAATATTTGGGCCCTTAAATATTTATCTTTATATAACATAAATGAACATATTATAGAAGAAACAGCAAGAATATCATCAGCATTCTAAGCCTGCCTGAGCAGCTATGTTGTTTTCTATTTTTCCTGTAATTATCACAAGAGGAGTCATCTGTGGTAGGACAGAAAAGTTGGTACCTATGAACAGCATACCCCATTAAGAAAATAATATCATAAGAATGTTGTTTTAATCTGACCAGGTCATAGAAGTCATGGCTACCTGGATTAGTTACTGTGATAAGGAAGTTGAAGGCAAAAACCATGGCCACTTATTTCAGGTTAAAGATCAGTCTTGGTGAAGTTTATAACTCAGAGGTCTTCAAAAGAGATGACCTATTCCTGTCACCTCCTCATTATCCTATAGGGACATGGAAACCCTAATAGATATGTAGTGAGCTTGCATTCCAGAAGACAACCCTACCTTGTTGCTTACTCTTTTTATGGAATTGATATGTGCATGTGGCCTGACCACTGAATGGCAAATATTATCAACTCAGGTGCTAGAGCCTGGATCCGAATAAGCAGTTTAGGGGAGTCCTGAGAAATGCTGGTTTCCCAGAACTTGAAGACCTTGAAAACCAGGGAAAGATTCAACTCACTGGTTGGTTGATCAACTGGACATTGCCAAAAACAAACAAACAAATAAGCAAAAGCAAAACAAGGAGAAAAGGAAAAGAGACAAAGAAAAAAAAAAGGAGAGGAAATGAGAGAGAGAGGTAAGTGAGAAGGGAGGGAGGGAGAAAGGAAACTTACATCAAATCATACACCAAAATCAAGGGAAAAGTGGTAGACCAGAAGTAAAATTTAATTTAAAAATTCTTGAATAAAACAGAGGTGCCTGGGTGGCTCGGTTGGTTGAGTTTGACTCTTGATTTTGGCTCAGGTCATGATGTCAGGGTTGTGGGATCTAGCTCCAAGTGGAGCCCCATGCTGGGTATGGAGCCTGTAAGATCCTCTCTCCCTCTCTCCCTGCCCCTGCCTACTGCTCACATACACACTCTCCTCTCTCTCTTTCTCTCTTGCTCATACGTGCTCTCTCTTTCCCTCTTAAAAAAAAAAAAAAGGAACAGGAACTCTCAAAATTGTTGACAATAAACAGCAACATGATAATTTTGTTAAAGTTTGTCAATTTCTTAAACAGCTTATGCTTACTATAGCTTCCAGCAATTTTATTTCTATTTACTCAAGATAAATAAAAACATAGATGAACAGGAGTTTTATCCATAATTTCTCTGAATTGGAAACAGACCCAACTGATGACACATCTATAGAATGAACTACTACCTAGTAATACAAGGGGGGAAAATGGATAAAAGTAACAACATCATTGAATCTCAAAATTACCATGAGGGACAGAAGCCAGACTCAAAAGGTTACACACTATGGTTGGTCTGCAAACTAGCCCAAACACAGATGGCAAGCAGAGATTTAAGAAAAAGGCAGATCATTCGAGATGGAGGCAGGTTTAATAAGCAAGGTAACTTATATACAACACTTGTTTTGGGAGACAGCAAAACAAGTAGATTTCCACATCCGCTCACTAGAATCTTGAAAGTTATTATATAGAGGCCTTTTCTGGATTCAGTCATGTTTTCAGTTCCGATGGTCTTGACAACATCTTACTCTCTCAAGGCTATGTCCTCAAAATGGCTGCCAACACTGGAATAATGGGCAAAATGTGCATTTCAAGGACAAGAAAAGAGTAAAGAACCTCTGATTGCCTAGGTTCAGCTCACAACTCAACTGGAGGTCACATCCTTTCAATCACCTCCTCTAGCAACTCTGTGATTCCATTTAGATCACACCCTGCGAAGAGCAAAGGCATGACTTAAATTGCATCAGTGGTTTCCCAGTGATTGTCAGTCTGGAGAAATGGGTAGAATAGTCTATAAAGGGACATAATGGAATTTGCTAGGTTGGCAGCAACATTCTGTCTTGATGGTGGTGATGTTTGCAAGACTGTGTTTGTCAAAACTCACCAAACTGCGTACCTAGACATGGTGATAATTTACCATAGGAAACCTATGGTGCATCAAGCCTGACTTTAAAAAACTGACAGCTTCCAACTCAAAATTTTATCGTTTTTAGTTAGCTATGTTGTAAATTTAAATTTTTTCATGTTTTTCTTTCTACTGCTTCAGTGAAACTCCTTTCAAGACCCGTAATTATATTCTATTGTTCAACAAATTTAATCTTTTTTCAATCTTTGTTTTTATTTTGGCATAATAATATTGATCTCTTCTTTGTTTATAACATTGTCTCCTTTCCTTGCATCTGTGAAGACTCACTGTGCTAATTCTCCTTCTGTCTCTCTTAATTCACATTTCTGGTTGTTTAATTACAAATATTTTGAAGCACTCCATCTCTCACATTGCTAATTAATTTTTAGACATTCTAAAAAATATTATGGATTTTTTAGAGATCGGTTAGGAGATAGTTTTTAATGGCATAAGAATGACATTCTTACAAGTCAAGCTTTTAAGTAATATCTTGCAAGATGTTAAAATTCTTTTTTAGATGCAGAAATACCTTGTCTGTGCTGATGATTGGAAGATTGTATTTACTGGAAGACACATGCAAATATGTGTACATATGTTAACATGTAACATATATCTATTTACATATATTTATAATCTTCTAAGTGACTATGATAAAATGAGATGGGACAAGAAAGTTAGGTAGGTGGGTAGGTGGGTATTATTTCTATTATTTCTTTCTGTTGAAGATTGTCCTCAAATTGATTCTTCCACTTCTTCATAGTTTGTCTATTGAAAAGTCATCTAATAACTTGAAACCTCAGTTATAAAATGTGTAAATTAATAATGTAACCTCAAAGGCTGGTGTGAAGGATTAATTGGCAATTTAAATGGAAACTTTGATATATTATGACCTCTCCATGGAGGTAGACTGTATGTATGGTTGCTCAATGTGGGTTTTTTTTTCCACTTTCTTTTTACTTGTATTTAGATATGGAAAATATCCTGTTCCACCAGAAAATAATTGCAAAAAGCCAACACATTTTTAAAATAATAAAAAGAAGTTAGGTTTTCTGATCCATTATATTATTTACTTAGGGTATAATATTTCTTTAAACATTGTAAAATGGATTTAGTTTCTCATTGTCATTAAATTCACTCAGCAAGATATTTGGATTAAAGGATAAATTTGCCAAGACAAAGGGAAAGGTGAACACACACACACACTCACACACTGTAAACACTTATACACACAAAAGGGGTGGGAAAGAAGAATAATTCTTTCAATTAGTGAAAAGGTAAGGGAAGAATAGTATATTGGTATTGGGCCATGTACTCATTTGGAATAAGCTACAAATACAAAGAAGAAACATGAATAGCCAATTAAAATTATTTTTTTTACATTGGCAAAAGACTACTTTTTAAGTCATCTTACATTCCAATGTAGTTAACATGCATTGTATTATATAATAATTCATCAATTATTTTGATAAGACTTTAAAGTAACACAGAGATCAAGAGTGCCTTTATGATGCAAGATCCACATAATGTTTGATTCCGTATATCTGCATGTGATCATAAAGTGTTTTCCTTTGACACTGGATTTTCTGCCTGTAGAGGATTGACTCACAATTAAAATATATAATCTGGTTCCTATGGTTACCCTTTTCTCTTTCTGAAAAACTATATAAAAGCATGGCAATGTGAATTTTTTTAGGTCTCTCAAGTTTTAACAAATGGTTAATTCACATTTTCATTGCATTATATTTCATTTAAATACAAAAATTTCTTGTGTTTGATTTTTAAGCTTCAATCGAGAATTCCTAATGAAAAAGAAAATACTAATCTATACAGGTAAGATACTAGGAAGGAATTTAGCAAGATTTGATGCTACTACTCAGTGAGGTGGACAAGTAGTATGTCTGCTACTACATGATGTTAATTGAGAGTGTATTTGTACAAGAACAATTGTTTCCTTCACTTTTAAAACCTTACAGAATTATTCTTAAGTCAATGAGAGGTGTCAAAATATTGGTAATTAGAAATGGCCCCAATATTTGTTACTTGGGGTAGACAGGCATGATTCCTGGGAGTTTTGGTGTTGAAAAATATTCAGAGTGCTCTTGAGTGAAAAAAAAAGTAATTAAACACACATATCTGTTTACAGAATGAGAGAGTTTGCAGTAAGAATATTGTTATCATTTGTATATGGATGCTGGCTGGAATGAAAGAACAGAACAACATATCTAAATTTTGCAGAAACTGAATGCGAGTGTGTGGTCTTTCACTAGTGAGCTGAGAGGCCCCGAATCTGATTCAATATAGACAGTTGTTCATTAAATTCAAAGGCTGATCTGTTTGTCCCCCAATTTCCTCTTCCTCCATCACTCTGTTTACTACCTTGTTGTATTCTCTCATGTGTGAAAGACCTCATTAACACGTTTATTGCTTATAAACTTAGGAGAGGAAAATATTTACACCGAATGCAAGTTTAAGCAAACTAAGTGTGTAACAAATGACCAGAAGAAACCATACTTCACGAACTGAATTCATCCTGTTGGGATTAGCAGACACAATGGAGCTACAGGTCATCCTCTTTTTGCTTTTTCTGGTGATTTACACACTTACAGTTTTGGGGAATGTTGGGATGATCCTCTTAATCAGGACTGATTCCCAACTTCACACACCCATGTATTTCTTCCTGGCTAACTTGTCCTTTGTGGATGTTTGTTACTCCTCCACCATCACCCCAAAGATGC
Organism: Nyctereutes procyonoides; assembly: GCF_905146905.1. Lineage (NCBI taxonomy): Eukaryota > Metazoa > Chordata > Mammalia > Carnivora > Canidae > Nyctereutes > Nyctereutes procyonoides. The sequence continues at coordinate 559,986 of NW_026575112.1, forward strand.
TGGTAGACTTATTGTCAGAGAAGAAAACCATCTCCTTTGCTGGCTGCTTCCTGCAATTGTACTTCTTCATCGCCTTGGCCACAACTGAATGCATCCTCTTTGGGTTAATGGCCTATGACCGCTATGTGGCCATATGCAACCCACTACTTTACTCCTTGATCATGTCCAGGCCTGTCTGCCTCAAAATGGCAGCAGGGGCTTTTACAGCAGGATTCTTGAACTCCATGGTTAACACAAGTTATGTAAGCAGCTTGCCATTCTGCAGTTCCAATGTCATTCACCACTTCTTCTGTGACAGCCCTCCACTTTTTAGACTCTCATGTTCTGACACACGCCTGAATGAAAGCATCTTTTCCACATTTGCTGGTATGAATATGGTCGGGGCTTTGTTGGTCATCCTGACCTCTTATTCCTACATTCTGTTTTCAATCTTCCATATGCATTCAGGGGAGGGGAAGCGCAAAGCATTCTCAACCTGTGGCTCTCACTTGACAGCTTTAACTCTGTTCTATGCCACCGCCATCTACACCTATCTGAGACCTAGTTCCAGCTACTCCTTGTATAAGGACAAAGTGGCTTCTGTGTTTTACACAGTGGTGATCCCCATGTTGAATCCTCTGATCTACAGCCTCAGGAATAGAGAAGTAAAGAAAGCTTTATGGAATGTAACTATCAGGACAAGGATTCCCTTCATTTCTCGGATCTCCTTAGTAAATTTTCTGAACTAGGTATTAAATGAACTTTCTAGGTTGATTGAATCTTAGATTTTTCATTAGGATATTTCTAAGTATGTTAACTCACTTGCATGCACCCAATTAGATATAAAGTGAATCATCAATCTTATATATGGACTTAGGACTTTCATCTAATTACTCTTTGTTTTTGCTGGGTCTTTAAAAAATAGGGCTATTTTAATGAAATCTTGTTAGAATGAAAGAGATTCATATTACATTCAAAAGAAATATATCATGAAAAAAAGCCATTAGATAATTGTAATCGTTGACTTATTTTTTTCTTATGCAATTTATTCGAAATCTTGGTTAGAGAATGAAAGAGATTCAGATTTTACATTCAAAAGTAAATATATCAATGAAAAAAAGCCATGTAGAATAATTGTAATCGTTGACTTATTTTTTTCTTATGCAATTTATTCTACCATTTTGTGGTGTGTAGAGATTGTTACATATCAGATATGCTTATAATGTTTTAATTTAAAATAGATTTACAGTTTAATATGTTGAATTATCTCCTGGAAGGATGCTTAAATCGAATTTCAGGACTATATTTAATTTTACCATAAACTTATCACCTTTTTCCCTATATCCTTCTCTTCACATATGTATATATTCACTAATGAATAAATGTTAGCTTGTCCAAATATGCTATCAAGAGAAATGCCATCTCTTTAGAATGTATCAATTACAAATCTCCTATTTTGTTCTTTGTTCTTCAAAATTTCCAACCTTTCTTTCTCTTTCTGTCTCTTGGATTAATATATGCCACAAAGTTACATACCCACGCATTCAGCTGCTGCAGAGTTTAATCAGTGCATAGTTACAAAAGGAGTAGATCAATGTTCAGTGGGTGTATCTGGCACATTTTTAAAATAAGCTCATGAATTTCCTGCTTGTAGATAACAATCAATTGCCAGTAAAAATCAATTTAATTCAATATTAAAGTTATGCTTTGCTAATATGGAGATAAACTTTGTACATTTACTTAATCTCGTTTACAGAATCTACAAATACTTCTAATTTGGGGAGCTATAATTACTTAATTATATTGTCTATTTTTAATTACTTAAATATGCATTTCTTATGTAAATTTTCATTAATTCTTTTACCCAGGAACTCATAAAAACATTTTTAAAGTATCCTAATTTCTTGTATATTGTAAAGTGCATTTATGCAAAAATATTCCAAATATTGTTGATTTTCTTTAACTCAAAATAATTTTGGGATGCCTGGGTGGCTAAATGCTTGAGCATCTGCCTTTGGCTCAGGGTGTGATCCTGGGGTCCCGGGACTGAGTCCCTGGGATCGGGCTCCCTGCATGGAGCCTGGTTCTCCCTCTGCCTGTGTCTCTGCCTCTCTCTCTCTGTGTCTCTCCTGAATAAATAAATAAATAATAAAAATCTTTAAAAAATAAAAATAAAAAACTCAAAATAATTTTAATCTGTAAAGCCACTGAAGCTTCTAATTATTATACTGAGTGAACAGACAAGTTGGAAATAGTCAAAGAATGAATATTCAAGAATCACATAGATCCAAATAAACATCCAAAAATAAAGAAATATTATTAATATTGAAATCCTGTGTTTAAGCAGAAAAATGTGTATATACAGTTTGGAATTATACATAAAAATAATTGTGGATTTTGTTTATTATGCATAAATTAATATGGACAAGATAATTTCCATCAGTCCATTAAAAATGGCAGGTATACCTTTGTAAACAATAACTAAGTAAAGGTTAGGTGCTGAAATAGGTCAAGTAATAATCCTATTTAATTTAACACTGCTCAAATAAAAGCTCACTGTTAGCTCACTTTTAGCTCATAGTAAACGTTTTTCCAAGGATGAAGATAATAAGCAATACTTCATCAAGAAGATAATATCTAAGTGGTTGGGTGAATGGGAAAAAATTAAATACAAAAAAGTTAAGGTGATGTGAGAAGATGTAGTTTGTAGAAAAGGAATGTACAAAAAGCTGTATTGAAAATGTATAACTTTGGAGCACCTGGATGGCTCAGTCTGTTGGGCATCTGGCTCTCAAGTTCAGCTCAGGTCATGATCTCAGAGTTGTAAGATGAAGCCCTGTGTCAGACTCCATATTCAGTGGGGAGTCTGCTTGAGATTCTCTCTCTCCCTCTGACCCCCCCACCTCTAAAATAAATAAATAAATCTTTAAGAAATAAAACATACAGCTTTATTGAAATACATAGCATTATAGAAACAATCTTAAATAGGTTTATTGAAAACAGAGCAAATAGGATTTGTTGTAGCAGAACACAGAAATGTGGTCATTGTTGCTAAACTTAGGTATTATTTACTATTTTGGCTGTGAAATTGGTGTGTACTATTTTTAAGGTTCTCTTTAAATTTTGTGATTAAGATTAATCTTAATGTGAAATCATTGCATATGTCCTTGTATCATTCCCAAATATTAGAAGAATTCTTGGTATATTCCAGCTACTTAACAAAAATTATTACATCCAGATCTTCCCTAAAGAGGAAGGTAGTGAATATTGGCTATGTAATTTTAAGGTTTTGCAAACAGAAGATCAACTGGATGAAGATCTGTGTTAAAAGCTGTCATAATTGGGCTCCTAACCTTTAACCTCCTGAAGTTTTGTGGTCATTTTAACCATGTGTTGTAAAAAATATATAACTTATTAGCTAATATTGTGCTGAGAGTGTGTCAGATTCACTTATACACTGATGAGAGAAGCAGAAAGATAAAAGGAAGTTACAGACTCAGAGACACATGTAAACAGAAAGTTTACTTAGCTTGGAAACAAAATAAGTGGCATTAAAAACATGTGAAATAAAGGTTGAGGTTTGATTTTACAAATAATAACATTATCATGCCCAAGTCACCTGTCACAGAAGAGAACTGTGTGTCACAATTATCCTAAATCTTAGGTTTGGTGAGAGTAATCAAAAGGAAAAACACATTTAAGAAGTAAATACTAAAGATGTATCTATGGCTAATTGCAGTGGTGTATCTTTAACCTCCAGTGGTAGGGTCCAATATAGACAACAAACATGCGCTCATAAGATGGTGCCAAGCAGAGTGACAAGAAACAGATTTTATTTTTAAATGGTTGTTGCCAGCTATTTTTTTTTTTTTTGGTGCTGAAACCTGGAATCGAACAAGCTATTTTTTTCTAACATGTATGGTCTCATTCATTTGGGGAATATAAAAAAATAGTGAAAGGAAATAAAGGGGAAAGGAGAAAAAATGAGTGGGAAATATCAGAAAGGGAGACAGAACATGAGAGACTCCTAACTCTGGGAAACGAACTAGGGGTGGTGGAAGGGGAGGTGGGCGGCGGATGGGGGTGACTGGGTGACGGGCACTGAGGGGGGCACTTGACGGGATGAGCACTGGGTGTTATTCTGTATGTTGGCAAATTGAACACCAATAAAAAATACATTTATGAATAAAAAAATGCAACTATGGCATTGCAGCATATGCTATTTTCTTATTTCTTAATTTTTATTTTTCCTTTTAAAAATTGCATGTGGAGACACCTGGGTGGCTCAGTGGTTGAGTGCCTGCCTTCAGCCCAGGGCGTGATCCTGGAGTCCTGGGATTGAGTCCTACCTGGGACTCCCTGCATGGAGCCTGCTCCTCTCTCTGCCTATGTCTCTGCCTCTGTCTCTCTGTGTCACTCATGAATAAATAAATAAAACCTTTAAAAATAAATAAATAAAAATTAAAATGCCATGTGTGTTAAATTTATCCCCTGAGGATAGGCTGATAACTTCATGTGATACCCATATGAAGTAGCTGTCTATTATTGATTGGTTCAGATGAACAGATCTTAATATATTTGCTGTGAAAACATCCTAATTACTGCAGTGATTCTTCAATGGTGAAAATTGATATTCCAACACAAAAAAAGGCAATGTTTTACATTTTGTCACGAAATAGACTTTAGAAAATCTGAATATCGATAATACAAATATGAAGACATATCTAGTGGTGATTACTAGATTAGCTTTCTATCTATAGTATCAAAAATATATGTGATGATGAATGATATTAATAAGTGATTTCAATGTTTTCAATCAAAAAATAAGAAGTAAAAGAAATGTAGAGGACTTCAATAATGGGGGACCAAGGACCTCCATAATCACTATATCTTTAATGAAACAAATACTTTAAAAATGTTAAATCATTTTTTTTCAGAGCTCTGGATATCAACCAAAAGTTAGAAACAATGTGAGGAGCAATAAAAACTGATTAATTTTGGTAAGAATAACAGGATTTATGGCACTGTAACTTGACCTAATACCATCACAGTTCCCATAGTTGTACAGTCATGAAAACTAACAGTTTGACAACAATGTTAACTGCTACGTAGACACAGGATTGTGTAGAATGAGTTTGGACTCCTAAGGATGTCCCTTACCCAAAGCAATCAATATATTCTATAAAACATAAGGAAATATAGCATTTTATATGATATCATAATTAAATAAAAAGACATTAATAACATTGAAAAATCCCATGTACATGGATATTGAAAATTATCAAAATAATGTGCTCCAAATGACAATATAAATTATAATTACTGGACAATGTGAACTCAAAAAATAAAATAAATTATAAATTTTCATATTAAAAGTGATGTAATTTATGGAAGTCATTAAAGAAGTTTAAGTGCTAATACTAGCCAAGACATAGTTAAAATATATTACAAATAATTAGCCTTAAATACTCAAGAATGTATGAACAGGATGCTACTATATGCAAGGCAGTGTACATGAATTATAAAGAGAAAGCCAAAGAAATGGATGGGACTTTTAAGATGATATGGTATCTTTTATTCCATGCATCCAGAATGTGTTGATAGACTGATTCAGCTAGGGACTTTTAAATGTTTTAAGAGGAGTTTATGTACCAGGTAAACAGCACAAGAAGGAAGGAAATGAGCAGACTAAATCATGTATGCTCAGGAACCATCTGACTCTTATTCTCTTTGCTCTAGCCTCCTTATTCCACTTCCCTGACATTACCCCTTGGTTACTTCTCTCAGTGGAAATGTAACTGTCATTATCACCTGTGCTCACCTTACTGGGGAAGAGATTAGGATGACACTAACACTTCAGGGTCTAGGTGACAAGAGTTTCACGAATCATTTTTTACATACAGTTAATGTTAGCATCTGATTGTGTGCCTCTCTTCACTGAGATTTGGCATGGAGAAACATTTGGAAGCTAGATTTCTAACTAAAAACTGCAGAAATACAAAATAAACTCACCAAATTGAAATAATAGGATATACTGTACGATTAATGGACTGTCTCATAGCACCCTTAGAAGCTGCCAGAACCTGAGCACAGGATCCAGATCTGGGAAATAACTTGAAACAAGGACTAATATATCCTTATGTCAAGTTTTTTTTTTTTTATTGGAGTTCAATTTGGCAACATATAGCATAACACCCAGTGCTTCCCCCTCAGTGCCCGTCACCCAGTCAACCCACCCCCCTGCCCTCTTCCCTTTCCAGCATCCCTTGTTCGTTTCTCAGAGTTAGGAGTCTCTCATGTCCTGTCTTCCTTTCTGATATTTCCCACTCATTTTTTCTCCTTTCCCCTTTATTCTCTTCCACTATTTTTTTGTATGTCAAGTTTGATAGTGTTCACACACCTGTTTAATTTTCCCCTGTGTATCCTATGTCTGGGTTCTGACTTTCCTCCAATCAGTGTGGAAGAAGATGCATCCAACAATTTCCAAATTCAAAAAATTACATCTAGAGGCACAGAGGGTAAATGGCTTCCTCTTGGTTCTTATTCACACCATTGCAGGAAATGGTTCTGGTTGAACCATGTTTGGTATAACACCTACTATTGAGCCAATCAATGGGGGCCAGATGTGTGCAGTCAGGTGGTACATAGTGGCCATGTATGATGAGCAGGTCAGAGTGAAGGATATTCTTAGAAAATGTGTGCAGAGGGTGAGTAGAAAAAGCAAGGTATCTATGTTAATTTGCTAAGCAGAAGAATCAAAAACCCCTATGATTCTGAGGGTTTTGAGGAAGAATAATATAGGACAGAATCCCAGGTTTAGTATGAGGTTCAAGTCTAATAATCATTCCAAGATAGGTGACTTTGACATATTTTACTGGCTGGTCCCATGGTTGCTGTGGTCATTTCTGGGCCAGCCAACCAAAGTGGGGAGGAGTGGAATTGCAGGTGATATCCTCTCAAGCAAGTGAGTAAATGTGCACACAGTGTTCTACCTTCCATTTCATTGCCAAAAATTAAGTCAGAAAAGGTGCAAAAGAGACTGGAAATACATCCTAGCTACTATGGAAATCAAAAGAAAGGAAGAAGGAAAATTGAATTTCACAGACACAGTTTCTAGCATGTTGCGTGCTACTATCATTAAAGCCAAGGAGAGCCAATAAAAGAAATGAAGTGCAAAAAATGCCATGATTTAATTTTCATTGTAAAAAATGTTATCTTTGAAATATTAAAGAGAAGATTGATGAATGTGAGATAATACTGAAAAGAAAGAATATTTTTAAAAAAGTATTTCAATTAAGAAAGATTGCAAAGATATGAACTAAGGGAGTGTCTATGTCCATGAAAGATATAAGTGGAGTTAACTAATATCTAAAACATAGAGTCAGCATAATTTGATGATTGACTACATTATGTGGGGAAAGTGATGGAGAATGATAAATATGTCATATTTTCTAATGTAGCTGATTTTTTATGTGGTAAAATTGAGAATCAAAACAGAAGAAAGTCATTGGAAACAATCTCTATGTAAATCCTGTTACCATGCCTCACAATGGATACACAACCTCAATCTTCACCTTAGCCACCATCAGATCCCACATAGATTACTGGAATCCACCCCCTTAAACTTGAATGTCTTCTGGCTTCCACTCTTGTCCATGACAGAGTATGCTGTGCTCTTATCTAATCCCATTTTCAGACATTTTAGTCACTGATAACAATGGAAGATAACACAATATATGTGATTAGGGACTTAGAAAGATTAAATGATACAAGTGTGAATTACTGAGTCCCTAAAAAGCCCCAGAATGTTCTATGTGGCTGGCTCCATACTTGGAGCTGAATGTTAACCAGTAAACAACACAAATGCCCTGGAATCAAGGGGCCAATGACAAGAAGAGAAGGTCAAATTATGGAATAAAAATTAAAACAATATCATAAGCGTCAAATTAGTTGTATAGGAGGGCAGTGAGAACATTATAGTAGAAATATTTAACTTTGCCTGCAGGAATAATGGGTCACTTTAATAGAAGAACAGATGTCCGACAGTCAAAACAATCTATAGAGTACAGAGTTTTCTGAGCCTCGTGTAGTGCATAGCACAACAACACCTTATATAGTTAGACACTTGTTGAATGATTCAATAGAGAAAAGCTGCATGCAGTAACTAATTATTTTGATAACTTACCAAAGGTTTATAGCAACAATAAAGATTCAGTCTACCTTTCCCTCCTAATATTTTTAAAACCCTCATCATGTCATTTTCCCATCTTCAACTTCACAATTATAGAAAATTTGAAATTCAATGTACTGAATCTTCCTGTCCAAATTCATTTTTTTCTCATGTAAGTAAATGTAAATAAAAAATCCCACCTATGGCACAGAGGACCTTCACATATAAACAATGCAGATGATGCATGGACTCAAGATAATCACAAAATTGCATTATTTGAGTTTAAGAAATGGTGTTTTAATAATTCTAAATTTAGTATCCTCAAATTTCATGCATAAATATAGACCAACTTTAAGAGTAGTAGGGGAATTGCTCTATTCTCCAAAGAAGGAGAGGATGGCAAGAAAGGTAAAGAGGAGTAGCCAAGAGGCTACTGATCCTCAGACCATACTCCATAGGGAAGGAATCTTCAAGGCAGCACTGATCCAACCGGAGACAGCCTTGGTTACTCTCTAAATTACCACCTGATAAACAGATTATTGAGCTTAAAAATGCAACATGTCATGGAGAGAAGATGCCCCTGCAATGAATAAGGGGTTATTTTCTACCAAATTTCCACTACTCAATTTAAGTAAAGAATGAGTTTCATAGAAAAATAAGAATGGCTGGAATTTGTTCCTTGAATAATTGAAAACCAAAATTTACATGACATAAGATCATAGTCTTTATTAAAGAGTGACACGGTGATTTCTCCACAGTATAAAGAGGTAAGCAGTAATAGTTTTACTCTGCTTATTTTATTTCACATATTTTTCAATTCAAGAATCCAAAGCCATAAAGGAAACACTTTCTTCCAATTAGATTCTTTTATGAGATAAATCTTCTGAACTTGAAATATACAAACTATAACTACAGGTATCAATCTTTCATTTTTATAAAAGTAAATGATACATAAAATGGACATGGAATCTTTTCGTGATTGTGAAATGTTTTATATTTCTTAGTTGTATTGATCTTACTAAAAATATTAAATTCAAAATTGTATTTCCTATTAAATATTCTATGGACCCTATTAAGGTTTTTTTTAGTATAATTAACATACAAACACACAATATTACATTAGTTTTAAGTGTACAACATAGTGATTCAACAACTGTGTACATTATCCTATACTCACAAGTGCAACTACCATCCATCACCATAAAATTCTATGAAGCCCACTGTATTTTTATTAAGAAAATTGACCCTTTGATTACATGGGTGAGTTTGAAGTCGGGTCACATCCGAGCTTCCTGATATTGGGCAAATTGTTTAATCCCTGTATGCCTCTGGCTCTTTATGCAAAATGTGAATAATAATAGCACCTACTTCATTCAGAAGGCAATAAACAAGATAACACAGGGAACGTCATTAACAGAGTGGTTAGCACATAATAATTGTTCAAAACCTAACAATAAAAAAATAGTTTCAAATAATCAGGCCTCTTAACTGTCCATAGCTATGCTTGTTCCTGCTAAAATAGAAATATTGGTAAAGGAAGAACTCAAGTTCTCATGCTAAAACTGCACAATGTCATTAACTGTTAATAAAGAAAATAGATCAATTTCAGAAAAGAAAATAGTTGAAGAAAGTTCTCTCAGGATGCTTTCATTATTAAATAGGATTTGAATTAAACTTTTTTTTAATTAAACTTTCTAATTTAATTTTGCTTATATACCTTTAACAAAGCCTACTTGTCTAATTTGCTCAAAGTATAGGATACTGGCACAGATGAGAGAAAAAAAATTGAAAATAAAATCCCAGTTAGAGTGGTTTTTCCCCAGGTATTGCTGCTGGCTAGTATCTTTCCAGCATAGAAGAGTCTATTGATTTTTTTTAAAAGATTTTATTTATTTATTCGCAAGAGAGAGAGAGAGAGAGAGGCAGACACACAGGCAGAGGGAGAAGCAGGCTCCATGCAGGGAGCCCGACGTGGGACTCCATCCCAGGTCTCCAAGATCACACCCTGGGTTGAAGGCAGCGCTAAACCGCTGAGCCACCCGGGCTGCCCAAGTCTATTGATTTTAATCTGTTTTCCTGCCAAAACATGACCTGTACATTCTCTCTTTTCCTAGGTTAAGAAAAGTCTTCTCCAGGGAAGAGTTTAAAATGAGAAAATTTCAAAAGAAAAAATATATGTAAGTTAAAATCATAATGATATATCAATAAGTATGATAATTATCATAATAGTGTCTACTAGAACTACAACTTATTTTAAGTAAAGTGATTAATGCAAACTATGCTGCTTACTCCGCAAAACAACTCCTTGAGTTACATGTTATCATTACAGCATCAAAAAAGGAAAATTGAGCTCTGATCATTTGAATAAGGACAGTTTTCCAGAACATATCTAATTTCTGTTATAAGTTACTCAATATGAAAAAAAAATAAGTTACTCAATATGAACTTCTTTGGTCAGTGAATTTGAATCTAGTTGAATGCAGTGTGATTGCTGAGATGGATGGGAAATATTCATTTGTGCCACTACCCATGGGGAATTACTTAAAAATCATTCATCCCTGTAAGCATTTGACTAGCTATTGGAATATGAAACTGAAGGAGCTCATGAGGGCAATTTATTCCTGGAATATGCTTTATTACTTTCTCTTAAAAGTAAAAATCACAAAATGATTTCTTTCTTTTTAAGATTTATTTATTCATGAGAGACACACAGAGAGAGGCAGAGACATAGGCAGAGGGAGAAACAGGCTCCATGTAGGAAAGCCCGATGTGGTACTTGATCCCAGGTCTCCAGGATAAGGCCCTGGGCTGAAGCCAGCGCTAAACCACTGAGCCACCCCGGCTGTCCCTACAAAATGATTTCTGTGATACCATAAAATCTGATGAAGTCCCAGATTAGACATCATGACCTTAATAAATTGTCTGGCGCTCCATTATTATCCTTAGTCTACTTTGTATTGAATGCACTAAATTTGTCCATTAAAGCCACACATATACTACAAAATGTATGTTGATTGATTGCCTGGTACATTCATCAAACATGTCTGGGTCATTGAAAATTTAATTCTTCTATTGCAGTTTTTCATTAATGTATAACTTCTGGAGAAAAAGAAATATATTAGAAAGGTGATATAAAATCTTGAAAGTTTTGAGAAGGTATAAAATGGAGAAATAATTACCAAAGTGTGAAAAGAGGAGAAAACAGAGAAAGAGATCAGCAAAACAAAGGTAGAAATGATGGCAAAAGGGGATTTGGGGAGCGTGCACTTGGTCTCAGTTTATAGAACATATTATTTGAACCTGAAACATCCAGGTCTTGATCCCTTGTCTTGACTTATGTTAGCCAGGAGAGGACTTTTATCTTCAGAGTATTCTGAAAGTTTCTGAAAATTTTCTGAAAAATTAAAGTCAGAATGGAGGATTCTCTGAACGAAGGAGGGAAATATTTAGGATTGGTCAGAAGTAAACAGAAAATATAAATTATATATTGTTTCAGTCATGTGGGATCTGTCAGAGGTGAGAAGAACCAGGTCTCAAAAGAAGAAAAGGGGGATTGTATTTTGGAAGAAGGAAGGCGAATTTGGAGACTGGGAAATTGAGGAAGAGACTTCAAAAGTCATGGCAATATGGGTTTTGGAGTATGTGACAATCTTAAAAAGGTCACAGGTTAGTAATAATGAAGTCTAGATGGACATCACAAAAAGGGTTGTGGTGTCTAGAGTGTAGTGCCATGGCAGAGACCTAACTTAGGAGGTGTAAAAATGCTTATTTATTGAAGGAGCTAGGTAGACTCTGTCTACACTGCATTTAGTGCTCTACTCCCTGGTGGTTAGTCAGCTGTAGATGTTTAGAATACAGGTGGCCCTTGAACAATAAGGATTTGAACCACATGGGTCCACTATACATAGATTTTTACAGAACACACTGTAAAAGTGATTGCTCTTCCTTATGATTTTCTTAGTAACATTTTTTCCTCTTTCTTACTTTATTGTGTGAATACAGGATATAATACATAATATATACAAAACATGAGTTAATTGTTAATATTAGTAATTAAGTTTTGAGAGAGCCAAAGTTATATGCAGATTTTTTCTTTTTACTTCAATTCAATTAGCCAACATATAGTACATCATTAGTTTCAGATGTTGAGTTCAAAAATTCATCAGTTAGTTGCCTGTAACACCCAGTGCTCATCACATCACATACCCTCCCTAAAAGCAGATTTTTGGCTTTACCCAGAGTAAGGTTGGTGCAGTGTTCAAGGGTCAACTGGATATATTATATTCATACTACACAGTATTTATCCAAAATAAACTATAATATATACTCAAAATATATGTTCATAATATATATTTAAATTAATCATGCATTGTATATTAATAATATATATTACATATATTCAGAAACTCATACTTAGAGGAAAAAAAAGGTGTGCAAAAACAGATCTCACATTATGTTTGGCATCAAGTGTATGAACACTAAGATCAAATTCTCTTGTACATTTTATTTTCCATTTTCCTAGTTTAAATATCTCATAAAAGAACCAAACTTATCTAATTATTCCTGAATCATAATATTTGAAAGATAAGCAGAGTTACTATGATTTTGGGGGCCATGGTAAGGTTAAGGACATATTATAATAAAATTGTATATAATTTATTTTACATTTTAAATATATGACTTGCTATGATGCATTATTTTTAATATAACTTTGTATGATATTAAATGAAATAGTTTTCTATGATGGAAGCTAGGTAATATTCTGTTTTTCCAATCAGAGTCTCAGTCTCTTTCCCAGATACTGTAGCCAGGGTTGGCCTGAACGGGGCCTGGCTATGCAGTCTTACTGACCACCTTGCCCTGTGGTTATCTGAGATGCAGTTCACAGGCGAAACATCAAACCAAACAAGAAAGAATAATATAAATGGATTGTAAATTAAAAGATGCTAGGCAGAAATAATACAAACAAAATACAATAGATTCCAGAGTGATGAGGAAGGAGGCACATTTCTCATTAAAGAACGTCCTGTGTTAACTAGCAAAGTTCTTATCCTGAGAATAGGGTACCTGACACGTTTTGCTTTTATTTTATTGTTGTCTGGTTCAGTGTGTTATTCATTTATATATCTATTAGTATTTGCAGGGAGATTAGAGTTTAAGATTGCTTTCTGTTTTTATATACTCAAATTTTTATTACCAAAAATACAAAACAAAACAAAAGCTGGATATCTATCGTTTGTCAGTGGATTTGAAACCATCTGTTTAATTTGCCCCATTCTGCAACTGAGCCTAGCAAATTAAGTGAATTCTAAGCCTTGAAATCATTTTGCTTGTAGATGGAATCCACAGGACAAAATCCTCTGCAGGCGAATCACACTACATTAATGGATTTCATCTTGGTTGGTTTTTCTGATGTTCCTAACCTCCGAGGACTACTTTTTGGGGTGTTTCTGATAATCTATGTGATTATTCTGATGGGTAATATCCTCATTATCATAATAACCAAGGTCAATCCCTCCCTCCAGACTCCTATGTATTTTTTCCTTGGGAACTTTTCTTCCTTGGAAATATGTTATGTGTCAGTCACTGTCCCCAGATTATTAACAGATCTTTGTAGACAAAACAGAAATATTTCTTTTCTGGCCTGTGCTACTCAAATGTATTTCTTTCTGATCTTTGGAGCCAGTGAGTGCTTCATTCTGACTGCAATGGCTTATGACAGGTATGTTGCCATTTGTAACCCCTTACTCTATCCTCTCATCATGAACAACAGGCTGTGCATCCAATTGGCAACTGGCTGTTGGATCACTGGAGTTCCAGTACACATAGGATTCACCTACCTCATCTTCTCTCTACACTTCTGTGGGTCCAATAAGTTGGATCACTTTTTCTGTGACATACCTCCAGTACTTAAGCTTGCCTGTGGGGATACTTTCATGATTGAAATGTTGGTTTATGAGGTTGCTGTTCTAGTTGTCACTATTCCTTTTTTGTTGATTCTTGCATCTTATGTAAAAATAATCTCAACCATCCTGAAATTGCCATCAGCAGCTGGGCGAGCCAAGGCCTTCTCCACTTGTTCTTCACATCTCATGGTTGTGGCTTTATTCTTTGGATCAGGCATCATTACATACTTAAGACCAAAGTCCAGTCATTCAACAGGAATGGACAAGTTTCTTTCTCTTTTTTATACCATTGTGACACCAATGTTTAACCCAATAATATATTGTCTAAGAAACAAAGAAGTTATGGTGGCACTCAAAAAATCCCTACCAAAATGGATTGTACTATGACTCAGAAACATAACTCTATAAAATTTGTTACTTATTGGGGATCCCTGGGTGGTGCAGCGGTTTGGTGCCTGCCTTTGGCCCAGGGCGCGATCCTGGAGACCCGCGATCGAGTCCCACGTCGGGCTCCCGGTGCATGGAGCCTGCTTCTCTCTCTGCCTGTGTCTCTGCCTCTCTCTCTCTCTCTCTCTCTCTCTCTCTCTTTCTCTGTGTGACTATCATAAATAAATAAAAATTAAAAAAAAATTGTTACTTATTTATCAAGTCCTCATATACTCATGCTGGTTCTTCTCCAGTTTTACAATGACTCTTACTTATTCTATGTAAATGATGTCATATTTTTATCTAACATGAAATAAATCTGGAGGTTATTTTTAAATAGTAAATTAATTTCAAACTTAATCCAAAGTATTGAAATACTTAAAATAATACATAGAAGTTATTAAAGGTTGCTGTTGTTGTTACTTGTTTAAGATTCCAGAATATGACCAATGTTTTCTTTTTCACAAAAAGGTTATTCATTTTTATCTCTCCAGTCCCAACACACCGCATAAAAAAATAACAGACATCTAATTAGCTATGTTATATTAAAAGCATGACTAATAGCAAAAGTTGAACTACTGATGTCTTATCTGCTTATGATCAACAATTGCATTATAATCAGGTGGGGTCATGTAAAGAAAAGAAAAATTTGAATCCATCAGCAATGAGTACAGTTAACATGTTACAGAGTTGACATTCTATCTGTTTTTATTGGTGATTCATCAGCTAATTCCCTAAAGCTGAATTCACATATGAAAAGGGGTGCCACATTATCTCAGTTCCAGAATCCAGTCTTAGCATAAAATACTAGCTCATCCCCTTTACTTTCACTGTGTTAATTAGAAGACTTGATGATAATTTAAGTAGATATATTGTAAATATATGGAGAGGATACAAGCATGTATGTGTGAGGGGGGTGCAGATAAAGGTACTTGAGTAATTGAAACACATTTTTTGTAAAACTATTAAAATGTTAATTCTGGGTTGTGTAAGTTACTTTTCTTACCTCTTTCTCCCTTCCTGAAGAAGAAACCAGCAATTTCCCTTCTTTCTTTTTTTAAAGATTTTTATTTATTTATTTTAAAGTGAGAGAGAGGGAAGGAGAATATTCAAGCCGATTCTTCCCTGAGTGCAGAGCCTAGTACAAGGCTCGATCCCACAACTCTGAGATCAGGACCTGAGCCAAAAATCAAGAGTCTACTGCTTAACCTACTGGGCCACCATCCAAGAGCCCTATCTCTCTTTTTTTTTTCTTTTTTTTAAAGAAATTTTATAGTTTTTTAATGACAAAGAGCTGTGTTGAAAGATAGGAAAGGGTAATTTTGAACATTAAAGAAAAAAAATTATAAAACTCATATTAGTCAACATTGTTCTTCCTGTAACCATTTCCTCCTCCATTCCTGAATTCTGTAAACCTCTGAGCACCACCCGTTCCAGGACCTTGGGTACTCCTACCAGGCTTCCTATAATGTTCCTTTCCAAATACAGAGTACCTTTACTTCCCTCCACATTCTGCATCACCCAGCTGTATTTACCATTAGAGTCCTTTAAAAGGAGGGGGTGCACATAACACAACTTCTCTACAATTTTTCTTGGCATAAAACCTCAACTTACAGAAGAAAAATGAACAACATATATTAAGAAACAATTATCAAGGTAATAATAATATCCAATTTTAACAAAATATAGCTTTGTATCTAAGAGATAGACATATCATAAGAAAACAGATCTTAGAGATGTTCTTAATGTGAAAGCGCGGCCAAAACAAATATCATGGGACCAGTCATCTTAGTTTTTAGCAGAGTCACCTCTAGAACTGCCCCTCCTCTGATAAGATCAGACTTGTCTATCATGTTTCGAACATTAAAATTCTGAAAGATGTCTGCAGCAGCAGAACAGAGGTATCAGGGTATACAGTGTTGGTATTCTAAACTATGCAATCAGTCTATACATGAATGTCAAAATTTTATTTCCCTTTAAAATGTATGCCTTTAGAATGTTGTATTAGACACTACATATGGGAAATTCAGTCTAAAAAGGATGAAAGAAATAGGAATATTACAGAAAGGCTACTGAAAGTGACAAAACTCTTGTGTCTGGAGAATTGTCCCAGTCATGTGAATCCCAGGAGAAGGGTGGACTTTCTAGGTTCAGCCTGACTTCTTGGATGAGGAGGGCAGCCATGCCAGAAGCAAGTCCCATGTGAAGATGAGAACTTGAGTTGCAAAATACTACCAAGTTTTTGGAGACATAGAACATTAACTTATAGGCATTTTTATCTCTGTTGACTCCCACAGAGGAAACAATACTAATATACAACATCTGGCCTGAGGGAGGCTTTTAAAATTTTCTGCATTTATATCAATTGAATTTTGCAGCAACCCCGCACTGAGCAAGCCTATTGGCACTCTTTTCCCAACAGCCTTTGTTCACTTCATGTCTCTGTATCACATTTTGGTAACTCTTACAGTATTTCAAGTTTTTTGTTATTATTAGACATGTTATGTTACTCAGTGATCAGTGATCTTTGATGTTACATTTGTAATTTGGGGGGATGCCATGAACAGTTTGCATATAAGACAATGAACTCCATTAATAAATATTGTGTGTGCCCTGACTGCTCCACTGACTAGCCTTTCCTGTCTCTCTTTCTCTCCTCAGGCCTCCTTAACCCTTGAGGCACAGCAATATTTAATTTAGGCCAATAAATAATCCTATAATGGCCTTTAAATGTTCAAGTGAAAGGGAGAGTCACACAACTCTCACTTTAAATAAAAAGCTAGAAATGATTCAGCTCAGTGAGGAAGGCATGCTCAATGCCAAAATAGGGTGTAGGCCTCTTTCACCAAACAGCCAAGTTTTAAATGCAAAAGAAGAAAAATTCTTAAAGGAAATTAGAAGTGCTTCTCTAGTGAACATATAAATGATAAGAAAGTGGAACAGCCTTCTTGTCAACATGAAGAAAGTCTTAGTTGTGTGGATAGGCTATCAAACTAGCCACAGCATTCCTGTAAGCCAAAGCCTAATCCAGAGCAATGGACAACTCCCTTCAATTCCATAAAGGATGAGAGAGGTGAAGATGCAAAAGAAAAACTCTGAAGCTAGTAGAAGTCATGAGGTTTAAGAAAGAAAATGTCTCCATAACATCAAAGTGCAAGATGGAGCAGCAAGTGCTGATAGGGAAGTTGCAGCAAGTTATCCACAAGATCTAGCTAAGATATTAATGAAGGTGGCCTCACTAAACAGCAGATTTTCACTATAGATGAAACGGCCTTCTACCAAAGAGCATCACGTGCTACAGGGATATCTTTCATGAAAGGAAGAGTCGATCAGTGCAATAAACGTTACTGTTGTCCTACTTTAAGAAATTGCCACAGCTGCCCCCATCTTCATCAGTCACCACCCTGATCTGCCAGCAGCCTGACACTGTGGCAAAACCCCTCTGCCCCCAGCAAAAGAATTATAAGTTGTTGGAAGGTGAGATGATAGCGTTTTGTAGCAATATCATGTTTTTAACTTGAAGTATGAACATTGTTTTTTTAAACATAATGCTATGGCACACTTAAGCTACAGTATAGTGTAAACAACTTTTATATGCACTGGAAATTATCCCCCAAAATTCATTCAACTTGCTTAATTGTGAGATTTACTTCATTAGTGGTCTGGAACTAAACCTGCAAAGTCTCTGTTGTGTGCCTATAATTAACTTTGAAGGAGATCTATCCTTGCAATGCAAATAAGGCCTGTTGAAAGCCGGGCTTAGGGGTGCCTGGGTGGCTCAGTCAGTAAAATGTCTGCCTTTGGCTCAGTTCATGATCTTGGGATTCTGGGATGGAGCCCTGCATTGGGCTCCCTGCTCAGCGGGGAGCCTGTTTCTCCCTCTTCCTCTGCTACTCCCCCTGCTTTTGCTCTCTGGCTCTCTCTCTGTCAAATAAATAAATAGATGATTAATTACTTTTAAAAAGAGAAAGCAAGGCTCAACGTGTGTATGATAAAGACTCTCTTCTGTACCTGCTTCTTAGACATGGGCAGTGAGGAGCTTTGCCATCTGCAAGGGCATCACAGGGTGGAGGGAAAACAGAGCCAAGGCTGAATTTGTACCAAGCTTGTAGAGAACCTGTAAAAATAGATTGGGGCTTAGTTGTGTCAACCCAATTCTGCCAGCTGGTTGTAATTTACCCTGAATCGTGCTTGTCTTTTGTCATATTTGAATTTAAGTATAATTTTGATTAATGCTAATGCCTGGTCTCTGTGTTCTATGAGGAAGTAAAAGTGGATTTAATGTCCATGTCCTGCATAAAATAATCAAAAGGGAAGAAATGCATCCTTACAAACAACATGGTAAGAACACCAGGGACTTGAACACACTATCTGTGGTCCCAGAATCACAGGCTGGGAATAGATTGCTGCCAATGCATAGATTAAAGGTTAGAACAGAGTGTTCAATCTGAAGTCAGATACAAATGACTCCTTGAAAAGTGAATTGGGATTATGTGAGTTGTGATCTTGCTATGAATGAGGTGGTATTTGCTCAAAATAGTCAGATATGAGTATAATGTTCATTTATAATTGCAACTGTGGGAGCCTATACAATTTGAGTTACATGGAGGTGAAAGATAGTACTACAGTTTAATCTGAAGAGTGAATGCATTTGTGACTCCATGAGTATGTGTGTGTAAATAAACCCAATATTTGTAAGATGAAGTCTTCTCCCCTAATACTTCAGAATATAGCTCTATATAGAGTTTGGGTCTTTGAGGAATAATTAGCTCAAAATGATGTTGTATCCAATATGACAGTTAGCCTTATAAAAAGTGCTAACCTTAAAAATAAAAACAGCTAATTATCTTAGTGGCAAAATGAGTTTATTCAAGAGTAGCAGAGAATTACATTTGGGCCATGCAAGCTATGGGAAAAACATTGGCAAGTTCAGACAACAAAGGAGAGGAGTTTCTCTTTTGTAGAGGAAGGGGAGACTTGGGAAAGGCTATTATAAACAAAAAGTCTATTGGAGTAAACAGAGTTCAAAGTATAGTGGTTTTGCATTGGCTGGGTTGTGACTGTCTCTCATTGGCTGGGCTGTTGCCAGGGGAGGAGGAAACCTTCCTTCCTCTTGCTGGAATTAGTAAAATATTGAATTCTTCTTCTCTTAGGAATATAAGATACATCTCTTCCTGTTGGTTCTCTTGCTGACAAGTGGTAGGGGTAAGTGCTGCTTCTGCTGGCCTCCTGACTCCTTTTTAAATTGGTTTCTCTTTATTCAGTTTCAGAAACAAATGGATGACACAGTTTCTGCTTGTGTGAAAACCACACTAGCAGTGAGTTGACTATGATCTTTATTTAAACATGTCCAAGAAGAATAGAAAGACACTAATAAATGAAAACAAAACACTTTAATCATAAATTTTTGATATGAAGACAATTACATCAGTCTTAATTTCTTTCAATTTGATGTTTAGTGTGAAAAGTATACTTAATTGGCAAACCAGTTTTTACCAAATACCCTTTTCACTGCATCTTTCACATCTTTGTTTCTCAAACTATAGATGATAGGATTCAGCATGGGAATCACAATTGTGTAAAATACTGACACTATCATATCATGATCCAAAGCATAGCTGGAATTGGGTCTCACATACATGAAAAGAACCGTACCATGAAAAATTGACACTCCAGTTAGGTGAGAGCCACATGTAGAAAAGACTTTCCGCCTCCCTTCAGCAGAATGCACCCTCATAATGGCCACCAGAATGAAACCATAAGAAACCAGGACTATCAGAATAGTGGATATCTCAATAGATCCCGCAAAGTAGAAGACTAGTAGCTGGTTTATGTGGGTGTCAGAACAAGAAATGGCAAGGAGAGGAGGGATGTCACAAAAGACATGTCTAATTTCATTGGATGCACAAAAGGATAGAGTAAAAGTAGCCACAGTGTGTAAAGTAGCATGCAAGAATCCAGCAACATAGCAGGAAATTATGAGTGGCACATAGACTCTGGGTGACATTCGAACTGAATACAGGAGAGGGTTGTAGATTGCTTCGTAGCGATCATATGCCATTGCAGCTAAAATAAAGCATTCTGTGGTCCCAAAAGTAATAAAGAGAAACATCTGTGCTGCACATCCAAGGAATGAAATGGTTTTATCCTCTGCTAGGAAATTGACTAACATTTTTGGAGTGACAGCTGAAGAATAGCAGGCATCCAGGAATGATAACACGCTCAGAAAATAATACATGGGGTTGTGGAGCCGAGAATCCCCAACGACCAATAAAACCATTCCCAAATTTCCTATCATTGTAAAAAGGTAGATTGCTAGAAATAGTAAAAATAGGAAAACTTGCAGTTTAAAATCATCTGTGAAGCCCGTCAATATAAACGTGGTGACTTCAGTCACATTTTCCATCTGAACCCTGCACAAATCTGAATCTGACGGCACTGCTGACATTTCAGTTTCTACTCATAGGTTCTAAAGACAATATTTTTTTTTTGGAAAATATAATCTACTCAGTCATATCCTCATGTTTGTCTCTTAGAAGGATGTATGGATACCTTTGGCACTGAAGGAATAAGCAGCAATGAAGAAATGGAGTCCACATGGATGCATTACCCTGAACAAACAGATTAAACAAGTTACTTCATTTCATTGTTGGCTAAATTTACCATGGGAAAAACAATGGCACTTCATGTGGTTCAATTTCCAGTTTTCCCATGTCTCTCCATAGTTTATTTTACTTTTATTGTTTTTCAAATTTTAACTTGGTACCAAGTCAAGATCTTTCTCTAAACATATGGTCGTTATCCTTACAGAGCTCTTGGGTGTATTTTGAAATACATTTCTGTGAAAAATGATTCATGGCCATTCCTTTACTGGGTTATGGTTGCTTATTGAATTTCTATATTTACTATGAAATAAATATCACCTGATAATAGATAATAAAATTGTATGAGTGAATTCTAAAACAATAAAATCATTATATAAGCACACCATAGTGTTTTATTACTGCTCTATTTTTCTAGGCTGTCAGACTGTTTCCTACCCAGTGGAGCATGAAGAAACATAAGCACATAACAAATGAACAAAATGTTGCAGAGTCACCAGTAAATGGATTAAAAGCCTCCCTCCCTGAAATAATTAAATATTGCATCTACCATATTTTGATGGCAGATTTTGGCATGGTGACTCTTGTTTTTCCCCTGCGTGTCATAGACCAAAATTTATAAAGGAGTGGAAAATCTATAGTGTATAGGACTGGTGAATTCAGTGAGCTACAATTGACTTATATCTTAAATGAAACACACCATGTTTGTTATACTGAGATACCCACACACCAAGGACAGAATGGGAAAACCAGCTTAGAACTATTATTAGAAGGAAAAAAAAATTCACCTTTATTTTCCCCCAAAAAATTCCTCCCAGATTCATATGAAAATCTTTCTTAATACATAGAATAAATAGCTTTTTGAATATGAGGGTTTCAAACCAAAAAAAAAATGTTCATTTGATCTTTAGAGAATTAAAGAGCAAAACAAAAAATGTAATTAAGCTAAATATTGACTTCTGTGTTAATTCAGGCAACTTATACATTACTCACGAGAACACACACACTCAAATGCTTTCTTAAAAAATAACTTAGTTTGAATGGTTATGTGATAAAATAACTTATAAAACCATCAATTAGCAACCTTAAAATGTATGATTGTATTGCTTGACCATCAAAAAATACATTTATGTTTCAAAATTTTTTGTTGTTTTCTCTTTCTCTCTCTCTTTCAAGAATCCATGTATTGTGTACATAAATATTTACTAAAGAGGATCAGATACAAAATAGGAATTAAGTAGGTAGAAAGAAACAGAGTGAAAAGAAATTAAAATATGAAAGCAAATTTTGAAAATAGACTAATAGATGGTCTACTAGAGGATTCCATTATGAAATACATGTTGACTGACATACATATGGGAAATTCCAGCTTCAATGCCGTTCTAACCTTTACTTAACTGATGTGTCTGAAGTAGCACACCTGTGGAAGATAAAGAACATTATACTAAGACTCTAAAATACTGGATTAAAATCTCAGAATTAGCACGTAATATGACCCGGGAATAGAATTCTATGCTCCTAACCAAAGATTAAGATTAACCAAAATTTTTTGTGCATCTCTTGTTCATCTACATGAACATCATGTGATTGCAGAGTGCTTATGTATGAGATGCACTAAAATATGTTTAATAAAGTATTTGCTATACGTGAGGGGCACATACACATGAAATATGACTTCCAAATTTTATTTAATTACAACAAAATAAATATGGAGTTAGAAGATCAATTTTTCATCAAAGCATTGAGCAATCAAAGAATCCCAAGTGGTTATTCTTTTATTGTGTATATATCTCTTAGATGACACTTACATATTAAAATACCAATCTCATGAGACTAAACCTAATGAATCCTAATATCCTGTGGTATCAGACATCTTAAAAACGTACCTCTGTCACTGCATACTGACTTTGGACATGTCAGTAAAATAATAGAATGTTTACTCAAATCCCCCCCATAATTTTGTCCATAATAATTTCCCATAACTCATATCTGATCATTTGTGTAGTGCAAGAAGGTAGTTTATGAATAAAGGTACATTTTGTTTCAAATTATGACAGAAAATATGAGGTTCATTTACTTTTCCAAGATGGTTCTTCAAACAGGCTTTTCTGTCAACTAACATTTAAAGACATTAGAACTGATTATTTTTACATCTAGCTGATTTTCAAAGACAGAAGCTTGAAAGGCAAAATACAGAACCCAAACTAAAATCAAGAGTTCTTCAACTCTAATACAGTCAGAAACAGACCACATGGAAAGCCATGAGAACTGTACTACAAACACTAAGCTTGAGAAGAAAGCAAGATCTGATAACAATTGCCATAAATTATGAAGTGGCTACAAGATGTTAAGAATTTTGTGTGCTTCATTTTGTGCAACCTACAAACTAAATAATTCAGATCCCTTTATTGATGAGAACACAGAGGACCAGCTGGAGCTGTAAATTAACCCAGCTCACATAGTAAATTACTAACAGAGGCAAGATTAAATTCCAGGTTTCTCTGTCACACGTTTTAAGCTGCTTCCACATGTCCATACTGAAGACCCGCTGTAACATGCGCTAATTCTGGAAGTGCTATCCCCTAGAATCAATACAAAATAATATCTGCATATGTTTGAATTTCTTTAAAAAGCCATCGGGCTTAAGTACACTTAAGACACACAAAATAAAAACCTGCAGTAGCTTGTAGATCAATTAGCTAACTAGCAAAATAAATTTTAAGTTCATCTATGATCCCAAAATGGCATATACTCAATGCCTGTTTTATAATTGATTTTTCCACCTAATGCTTTTCCTAAAATTTAAATATAGCCATTTATTACTACTATCCTCATTCTCACTGTTACCGCCCATCAAAGAAATTAAAGCAATTTTCTAATTTATAGCTCTATTGATCTAAATATAATGGAAATTTTCCAATTTCCCCTACTATATTCCCTGGAATACCTTCATTCAATTTTTAATTCAACAGTAAGTTGACTAGAAATTTCTATCTTAGATTTAAATTTAAAAATGTAGAATCTAGTTTGAAATTTAAGTTCATAGCTTCTAAAATATTTTGTAAGGTATGAAAAAACCTCTCCTCTTACCTGTGGAAATAAACTGCTCATTCAGTTAAGGTACACTACAAATATTAAGCATTTGGACTCGTGTGCCAGGTTCTCAAGCTCTTCTTGAAGTCCACAATGATGCCCCAAGGACAAAAAGCATTAATTCTCTTCTGGGACAGAAAAATAACAAGATGACTTAATTTTTTTTCCATAATGAACAAGTGACTAGTTCTGGAGTAATTATCTACATGAGAAAAATGACTATGTGATGCACTTTGGCCTCATATAACCTGATTCTCAGTGGGAAAAATATATGCGTAGGGCTGGGAAAGAAATCTAATGCTATACAACATAATCCTGGCTCTGATATAAATAGCTACATGCCATTGGGTTGATGACTTAAGTTCTTGGAAAATGTATTTTCTCCTTCATGGGAAAAATATTTGTTTCCTTCTTTCAAAATTCTGTAATCATGTACATAATGAAATAATTTGAAAGCATAACCTATAATGGACTTCAAAATCACTTAATAAGTCTTATTGTCCTTACTGAACTTTTATTTTTTTAAAGATTTTATTTATTTATTCATGAAAGACACAGAAAGAGAGGCAGAGACAATAGGCAGAGAGAAGAGACTCCTTGCGGAGAACCCAATGTGGGACTCAATCCCAAACCCGGGATCACACCCTGATATGAAGGCAGACACTCAGCCACTGAGTCACCCAGGTGCCCTGTACTTATTTAACTTTTAAAGTGCTATACTTCTACGTGGTTCAAGATATATATATATATAAGTTCATTGAGAGTTTAACAGAGGAGATACAATATAAATAAATGAATAGCAAGTATTGACAGGAGATATGGTGTAGGGTACAGACAACTACTGTATTTTATATAGTTCATTAGAATATTAGAGATGTGGCAGAGATAAATGTCAATTTCTTGCATTGTATGTGGTCCTGTCTTGTCTTGGGGATCCCATATACTAATCTATATCTTAGTACTTAGTTATGTACTTAATTTTTTTAAATTGTAAATAATACATAGATACCTGAACTGTACACTCAGAGTTTCTAAATTAGTAGTTAAAGAATGTTGGCCATAGAATATGGGTGAAAAAGAAAAGGAAGAAATAAAGGGAGAAAGAGAAGAAAGAAGAAAGAGAGGAAGGGAGAAAGAAAGAAAAAAAGGAAGGAAGGAAAGGAGGAAGGAATGGAGGGAGATGAAGAGAAAAAGAGGAAGAGACAAATAAAGAGAAAAAAGGAAGAAAGGGAGATAGAAAGGAAAAGAAATGGAAGGAAAGAATAAAGGAATGAAGGAAAAAAGAAGAAAGGGAATGAAAGAAAAATAGAGAAAAGAAGAAGAAAGAAAGAAGATAAGAAGAAAGAAAGAAGAAAGAAAAAGAAAGAAAGAAGAAGAAGAAGAAAGAAAGAAAGAAAGAAAGAAAGAAAGAAAGAAGAAAGAAAGAAAGAAAGAAGAAAGGCAAGGAAAAAAAAGAAAGAAAAAAAAGAAGGAAGGGAGAGAGAGGATGAGGAAGTTAGGGAGGCAAGAAGGAAGAAAAAATGATAGGCATCCCAACTGAGAAGACAGTATTTGTAGCCAGTTCAATTATGAACAAAGATATATTCATTAAATGCAAAATACCCACATATTCAGTGTAACTCTAATTAAAATTAAACAAGTGTTTTTGCAGGAATTACAAGATAATTCTACATTTCATATAAAAAGGCAAAGGAAATAAAGTAGTCAAAACAATTTTGAAAAAGAACATAGCATTGGAGGATTCCCATAAGTTGATCAAGATTTACCACAAAGCTAAAATAACATAGAGTGTGGCATTCATGAAAAGATAGACTAGATCAATGGAGTACAGTAGTCTTCAGAATTTCATTCACAAAACATAATCAGTTGATTTTTGACAGTTTCTAAGAAAAATTCATGGAG
Source organism: Nyctereutes procyonoides (assembly GCF_905146905.1). NCBI lineage: Eukaryota > Metazoa > Chordata > Mammalia > Carnivora > Canidae > Nyctereutes > Nyctereutes procyonoides. The sequence goes on from NW_026575112.1 coordinate 586,064, forward strand.
AAAAGATAATCTTTTAAAAAATGATGCTAAATATGTAGAATAACCTTACTCCTCAAAAAAAGGAGACAGCAACTCATTCCTTGCCCCAAATAAAAACCTCATCTCAAAATGGACCTTAGGCCCTAATATAAAACCTTATCCTATAACGTTTATAGAGAGAGCATAAGACATTTGTGTGACCATGGGTTAGTCACAAATCTGTATGTAAAACACAAAATTCATGAATCAGAGGAAAGAAAAATGATGAAGTGTTCCTCATAATTAATATCTGCTTACTGGAAGACAATGTCGCGGGAGTGAGTCAGCCTCAGACTTGTACAGAATATGTAATAGCTACCCTATAAACAGTATATCCAGAATATATAAAGATCCTAAAAACTCAATAACAGAGAGAGAAGAATAAACAATAAAAAATAGACATAAATTTAAATAAACACATCATCGCAGAAGATACACAGATGTTAACTGTGTATCTTTCAAGCACATGAAAAATTATTCGATAGCATTTGAGATGAGGGAAATATAATTTAAAATCACAATATAATCCTATACACCTATTAGAATGACTAAAAGTTTTAAAATATAATAGTAAATAACAGGGCAGCCCGGGTGGCTCCGCGGTTTAGCGCCACCTTTGGCCCAGGGTGTGATCCTGGGAACCCGGGATCGAGTCCCACGTCGGGCTCCCTACTTGGAGCCTGCTTCTCCCTCTGCCTGTGTCTTTGCGTCTCTCTCTCTGTGTCTCTCATGAATAAATAAATAAAATCTTTTAAAAAATAGTAAATAACAATAGAAAGTTCTCGTAAGGATACAGGGCACAGGGAGCTCTCATCTGTTGCTAGTAAGAAGCAAAATGGTACAGCCACTTTAGAAAACAATGTGATGTTTCTTACAAAGTGACAATACAGTTACCATTTACTCCAGAAATCTTGCTCTGTGCTCTTTACCTAAGACAAAAGAAAACATATGTTCACACAAAGTCCTCATTGCAATATTTATAACAGCTTTATTCACTATATTGCAATACTAGAAATAATCGAAATGTGCATCAACTAGTGAATGAATAAACTGTGTACGTCATTATCCTTACTCATTTCTGAGCTTGTTTTATTCTGGACTTTCTGATATATCCAGATTCTGCTGCTGCCCATGAGAAACTAATTTTTCATTAAGTCTCATATTTAGTGAGCTAGTAGTCTACTGTCCCTAAGAAATTCACTGGTAATTAGGGACTATTTTACTGAAAAATAAAGCCTCTCTCATTTAACATTTAATGTCCCAATACTATTTCCCTAAAAAAAAAATTGAGAATATTCTTGTTCCTTTCCCCCATCATGTATTTTCTTATTCATTTCAAAAAGACATCAGCTAATTAAGAATACTGTATCGTTAGCCTTTAGAGAATAACTTCTGAATGATTCTAGTTTATATTTTTACAAGTTTTGTGCATTTAACACATGCATGTTACCTCTTTTTTATTTAAAATTTAAACTGTCATTAATCTAAGAACAGATGAGCAGTAGAACCTTAAAAAAAGATATTGTCTAAGTTTTACAATACAGCAAAGCATATCAAGTTTTTCCACTTCCTAAAATTTTAAACTAGTGGAGATGGATAGCTGTTAGGAGAAATTGGAACTAGGTATCTGAACAATTCAGGATTTTTTAAAAAGATTTATTTACTTATTTATTATAGACACAGAGAGAGAGAGAGAGAGAGAGAGAGAGGCAGAGACACAGGAGGAGGGAGAAGCAGGCCCCATGCCTGGAGCCCGACGTGGGACTCGATCCCGGGACTCCAGGATCGCGCCCTGGGCTAAAGGCAGGCGCCAAACCGCTGAGCCACCCAGGGATCCCCCGTATTTGTCGTTTCTAATGGCTGAGCAATATTCCATTGTATACATAAACCACATCGTCTTTATCCATTCATCTTTCGATGGACACCGAGGCTCCTTCCACAGTTTGGCTATTGTGGACATTGCTGCTAGAAACATCGGGGTGCAGGTGTCCCGGCATTTCATTGCATCTGTATCTTTGGGGTAAATCCTCAGCAGTGCAATTGCTGGGTCGTAGGGCAGGTCTATTTTTAACTCTTTGAGGAACCTCCACACAGTTTTCCAGAGTGGCTGCACCAGTTCACATTCCCACCAACAGAGCAAGAGGGTTCCCCTTTCTCCGCATCCTCTCCAACATTTGTGGTTTCCTGCCTTGTTAATTTTCCCCATTCTCACTGGTGCGAGGTGGTATCTCGTTGTGGTTTTGATTTGTATTTCCCGGATGGCAAGTGATGCAGAGCATTTTCTCATGCTTGTTGGCCATGTCTATGTCTTCCTCTGTGAGATTTCTCTTCATGGCTTTTTTTTAAAATTTTTATTTATTTATGATAGTTACACACACAGAGAGAGAGAGAGAGAGAGGCAGAGACATAGGCAGAGGGAGAAGCAGGCTCCATGCACCGGGAGCCCGATGTGGGATTCGATCCTCGGTCTCCAGGATCGCGCCCTGGGCCAAAGGCAGGTGCCAAACCGCTGCGCCACCCAGGGATCCCCTCTTCATGGCTTTTGCCCATGAACAGAAATTTCACAGAGGAAGACAAAGATAAACTCAAGATGGATGAAAGATCTAAATATGAGACAAGATTCCATCAAAATCCTAGAGGAGAACACAGGCAACACCCTTTTTGAACTCGGCCACAAACTTCTTGCAAGATACATCCACGAAGGCAAAAGAAGCAAAAGCAAAAATGAACTATTGGGACTTCATCAAGATAAGAAGCTTTTGCACAGCAAAGGATACAGTCAACAAAACTAAAAGACAACCTACAGAATGGGAGAAGATATTTGCAAATGACGTATCGGATAAAGGGCCAGTTCCAAGATCTATAAAGAACTTATTAAACTCAACAGCAAAGAAACAAACAATCCAATCATAAAATGGCTCAGCAGTTTAGCGCCGCCTTCAGCCCAGGGTGTGATCCTGGAGACCCCGGATCCAGTCCCACATCAGGATCCCTGCATGGAGCCTGCTTCTCCCACTGCCTGTGTCTTTGCCTCTCTCTCTCATTCTCTCTCTCTCTTTCTCTCTCTCTGTCTCTCATGAATAAATAAATAAATAATCTTAAAAAAGAAACTAAAATCATTGTTCTAGAAGTATTCACTGTATCATTCTGCCAAGTCTTCCTAGTTGAGAAAGGTGACATCTGAAAAGAGAATCATGATGGTGCCCAAACAAATAGCAAGAAGTTCCATTAAGAAAGCCGATTTTTTTGGTTTGTTTTCCTTCAGAGCATTCCCAGTAAATACTGGCAACTCATTTGGGTCCATTTTCAATCATACTGGATTAAATGATGAATGAAGTTTTATTTTTTTAAATATCTCTCTCCTTTAACATAATACTTGTTCACACTATTTATTTTTGGCACACCCTAATTTACCTAGTTAGTTCTTTTGTAATCTAAATAGATATGGTTCCAGTAATATCATTTTATGAAAACAACACCAATGAATTAAGACAATAATTTCAGAGCACAGAATGTTAATAGTAACTGATGATCAAATATTTCTACATGGTGCCAATCTAGAGAAATAATGGAAGAAAAACTACCAAGAAAGTTGATTTTATAACAATTATGTAATGCCTCTGTTCCAGTATTCTACTGCTTCATTAAAAAAAAATACTCCAGACTTTTAAACTTAGAATAATACTACTTCATAAATGTATGGAATTGAGGCAGGACACAGCTGGGTGACTATTTTGTCTCATGTGGCACTGATTGTGGTCACTCAGGAGTAGTCAGAAGGTGATAAGTCTGACCTAGAATGTATAAAATGGCTTGAAAAAATCTATTTTTGTGTAACATATTCTATTGGGGAAAAACAGTTAAAATTAGGAAAACACATTGTTAAGCTTACATAAAATAACAAAAAAAAATACAATCATATGCATAAAAATTGTATTTCTAGTACTTGGTGGTGCTTAATTTGTTTTGGGTAGTCAGAGATTACAAAACAGTTTCCCATCATAACCGGTATTATGTATCTCTTTTATCTCACCAATGAAACTTTTGCCTAGACAACAGAATTTTACATGTGATTAACTATATAAAAGAAAAATGATAATTAAGTGCAGATGAAAAGAGAAGAAAGGCAGGGTAAAAATTTCTACAGTTACTATAATTGTCATATGATATAAATGTATGTCTATAGAGAAAATATTCCAGAATCTTCAATGAGTTTAACAAGTTTGCTGAATACAGTCAATAAACAGAAATCAATTTATTTTTATTAAAAGAGGCAAACACAGTTTGATATATAAAGCACTGTGCCAAAAATGTTGTGCAAATAGAATCAAATATATCAAATACTTGAGTGCTATGATTCTCATAAAAATATGTAGAAAGTCTATCTAGTAAACTATGAAATAATTTGGAGGACCTTTAAAATAAATAAATAGATAGATAAATAAATAAATAAATAAATAAATAAATAAATAAATAAATAAATAAATAAATAATATTAAAACAATGTACTGGAAGACTCAACATTGAAAAGAAGCCAGTTTTCCTCACTATGAACCACAAATTCAATGACAGAGTAGAATCCCATCTGTGTGTGTGGGGGTGTATTTGTGTGTAATTTAACAGGCCAATTCTAAAGTTGTGAAAGAGATGACAGCCAACAATAGCTAAGGCATGCTTGACAAAGAGCAAATGGAAGGACTCCGTCTACCGGAATCAGATGGGGAACCATGGGAACTTTCATTCAATGCTGGTATATGAACTGGAACTCAATTAAAAAAGAGCTTGCCTTCATCTAGGGACTCTCAGCCTTAGATATGTATCCAGCAGAATTGCTTACAATGCTTCCAAAACTACACAGACTTATATGTGTGTAAATTGCATTGTTCAAGGAATAAATGATGGTGTACCATCCCTTCCCACAAGGCTTGTGCACCCTCACCATTAGTATATAAAATGTGTATTTCCAAGTGATTACATTGGGAAAATGTCCTAAGATTTCTTATAAACTAAGTATCTGTGCCCTTTTAAACATTTATTCCTTTTCTTTTCTTTCTTTTTTTTTTTTTTTTTTGGAGGGAGGTGCTAAAAAGCTTTTTAATAAAATTGATTGGGGAACAGAAATATCTGGAGACCACTTCTCCTTTGGCCATGAATATTCTCCCTTTCAAATCACATGTTATTGATCTTAAGCCATTTTTGAAACAATTTAATTCCTAATGCCACAATGATGACTTTGTAATTCCATCGTTCCATCATCTGTCCCATCCTTATGTATCAGAAAGTTTGGCACTCTGGGAAGCTAAAGATAATGCTAAGATTTTTCTGATAATCACCTGGCCTAGACATACCTTGAGTCAGAGGGGATTTCTCTGACAGCACAGTAAAGTTAGGACAAAGCAAAAATAGCTTTCACAAATTCTAAATTGCACAAAGTTGATCTTCAAAATTCTATTTTCCCCAATTAGTCTTTTTTTCTTGAATGAAATTGAAGATTCTTTCATGTGTTTAAAGGATGATTTTCTTTCCCTTTCTATAAATTATCACTTCATTTATTTGGCCAATCTGCCCACCTGCCTGCCCACCTGCCAACCTTCTTCCTTCCTTCCTTCCTTCCTTCCTTCCTTCTTCCTTCCTTTCTCCTTCCTTCCTTCCTTCCTTCCTCCTTCCTTCTTTCCTCTTCCTTTTTTCTTCCTCTTCTTTTTGGACTTCTTGATATTTAAGTAGAGGTTATTCATAATGGCAAATAGCATTTTATCTGAGATACTACATTATATCAACATTATCAATAATATTTTGATTTTACTTTTGGTCCAAGTTTGTTTCTATAACATAGAATTACTTATTTTTATGTAGCTGTTTTATTTTTTGTTCAGTTTTGATGTCCTGCATTTCTAATCTTGAGCCAAAGCTTTCCTGTGCTTCAAAACTATAAAAAATTAGAACTTTTTCATTATCTCATTTTCTAAAATATTTAACCATGTGGATCATTAGATTTCCTTACTGTAGTGTAATGTATTACTAAAAAAATCTGTATTTTTTTTCCTCCAGAAGTTTCCATGCTGTCCCAAGTGCATGTATTTTAAATGTCCATATTTAAAATAGCCAGTTTGGTAGGCTATCTTTACTGAATGACAAATTCTTTTTGTATTTGAGCCTTTCTCTGGAATTGTACTCTAGAGCATCAGAAGATCTTTGTACCTATGCCTGGCACTATACAGTGCTGATTATGAGGCTTTGAACTCTTCAGCAGAGCTGCTTCTTAGATGTGCTTCCGCAGTAGCTCCTGCCCAGCCCGCTTCTCACTCACTTGCTGTGCTCTACCACATCTGACTCCCCTGCGAGGACTCTCACCTTCTCCTCTCTGGCCTTCTATGTTCTCCTGCACATGTTCCTGATATATCAATTAGCTTTCCTAATAACTCTTTGCTATCACATTACTGTAGGAGTTCCCTTCCTCAGAAATATTTTCTCTTCTTACTCATAAAGTTGTAGAATCACTGATTATTGAATAATAAGAAGCAACATCTTATTTTTGACTTGAGGAATCAATTCCAAGCCAGGATTCTTAAACAATCTAAGTGTTGGAAACCGTTGTGTTTTCCAGAATTGAAGCCTAGAAGTTACCAACTGTTTTAGTGGCATCTTTCCACCACCTTCAGTTGGAAAATTCAGGTCATTTATTATCCTACATGAGGTGGATAGTATTTCCACTTAAAGGTGGGTTCACATTGGAAATAAAATTAGGGGAAGGTGGCAAAATGCTGTATTATGCAGAATTTCTCCCTGTCAATAGTCATATTGGTTACAAAACTAATTTTTAAATTAGGTATAATACATCCAACAGCTGGCTTTCAGGCTGCCTTGGTACTCATGAAGAAGTCAATAAGATATCAGTGTTTAAAAATATTTTATTTATTTATTCATGAGAGACACAGAGAGAGTGAGAGAGGCAGAGACACAGGCAGAGGGAGAAGCAGGCTCCATGCAGGGAGCCCGACGCGGGCCTCGATCCCGGGTCTCCAAGATCACACCCTGGGCTGAAGGCAGTACTAAACCGCTGAGCCACCCAGGCTGACCTACAATATCAGTTTGATGAGTTAAAATATTACTTGTCATCAAAACATTTATAGCTATAGGCAGAACCCTAAACATGGATCCGGAAATCTTTTATAGAGGAGAGTAAGACGAAAACAGTTCAGGAAAGTGTGATGGGAGCAGTCTAATAGAAACAGAAGCTCGGTATGGAGTGTTCATAACAGAAGATGAATTGGATGTATGTCAGTTTTGGATGGACTTAAATGATATTGCTCAACATCGTATCAATAGGTAGCAAATAAGATGCGCTCCATGCTCTATTCCACAGAGTGTCTGAGAGGAAGTATTCTGGGTAGAGTGAGAGCTATCTGGAAAAAATGTAACAAATCACAGAGTGCCCAAGTGATACTTTTAATTAGAAATATAAGTGTGTCTGATGGGAGAAGTCCCACAGTGTAAAGATAACTTTTTTATTTAAAGAGCACTTTATTTTTGGAAAGAACAGAACAATTAATAGTTGAATGGTGGAGTAAGTGATTGCATCTAAAGTAATATGAATATTTAAACAGTGAGAAAAAATCAGTATCTTTCCAAATAAGAAAGGTAATTATGAACTATTTTATACTGTTATAAGCTTTGATCATAATATATTTAAGTTTAAAAACTAATATTTAATATATAGCAGAAAATGTGTCATATTAAAGCAAGTGCTACATATTTCTGATATTAAATATAATTTACAGTCAAATAATATTAAATAGTGATATTAAATATCTTTGAAATACTGAAAACTTGAATAACTGATATATTTTCTGTAAGTATGGTAAATAAATAACAGAGACAAACTTCATTTTGAGCCAAGCCCTGGTAATGAATACACATTTATTTCTTAATTTTAGTTTTAATGATACTGTACTAAGAGATCTTAAAATAAAACAATTTAGCTAATAAAAATCACAATTTTAGGGAAATCCAAGGAATATTTTATTCTTTAAAATAAAAAAAGTTTTAAAATTATTAGAGGGTTTAGTTTGCTAATGAATAGCAAATATACAAGGATAACTGAAGTAGGTAGAGACGTTGATATGACCAATCAAACTGATTTAGAGTACTGTTGTCCAGTCCCTCTCAATCATTTGGATTTTTCAGGAGAATAAAAGTTTGAATGTAAAAATAGCTATATTAGAACATTAGGTTTTATTTTTCTTGATGAATAAATATTTAAACATTTACAAGAAAGGAGAATAATATCGATGATTTTGTTAGAGCACACGGAGTAAATATTTGCTCTTTCTACTCCATTCCGTCATGAGAATAACATAAACAAATCTTACATGTTTTGTGTTTTACCTTGATAATTTAAGTGTCAAAAAGTCAGATTTGTCCAACTAGAAATTGTATTTTATTCAGCACTGGAGGTTATTACATTGAAATAATTAGAGTGAAATTATTTAAATTAAATGCTGCCATTCTTAAAAGTGAGACACAAATATTGGATTATTTTATTCTTGCTTGTACTAATTCTTTTATCCCTTTTAAGAGTGATGATTCCATTTAAATAGTATCTACTGCTTCAGTTCATTGGAGAATCAAATACTCAGCACTGTGTTAGCTATATTATAATTTGGGGGAATCTATATAAATCCCAAGTAGGAAAGGAATTATAGCCCATCCTCTTAGATAATTTAGTGTCAGTGAAAGAAAGGCAAACAAAAGGAATTTAGAAAATTGCAGCACTAAGTCTTGAACAGAGATGCATCCTGTAGGCAAAAATAATACTGCAGAAAAACTGTATATTGGCAGAGAATTTATCAAGAATTTGCAATTTGAGTGTTGAATTGCTTAGAATTTTTATAAGATTTCATGATTGCTTCAAAATCTCATTGCATTTTATAGTACTTGTGTGACACAAAGATAAGTTATTTATGGGGTGTTTTTCCAAGTTGTGTATTTTCCAAGTTGTGAACTCTGAGTATAATCCAGAAGAATAAAACCTAGTCTTTTTTTTTATCATAACTAGCACTTGCATAAACTTTTATAAATGCCAGGGCTTCTTTAAGGTTTTTGCATATATTAAATGATTTAATTTATGTAATGACCTGAAGCATAAGAACAACAGCTGGCTCATTTTTAGCTGAGAGAATAGAGTCACTTGCATGAAGTCACACAACTAGCAGTGGTGTGACCATGTTTCAGTTCCGTTCATCTGTGGAGGACTGTACTCCTTAGCCACAACACTGCGCTGATGCTAAATTTTGTAGACAATGTGCCGCCCCATCAAGACTCAGAGATGAAAGACAAGCTGGGCGGACCTCGTGGTGAGCCAAGAGACATGGGGGTGCAATGTCCGAGGAGGCACTCACAGGGAGATAGATCTGTACAAGTGTAGGAGCAGACCTGAGCATGACTGAGCCCCTCTTAAGGTCACTTTCCAGAGTCTCCCTTTTCTCACTAGTCCTGGCCCCAGTGAAAGGGAAGAGTGGAAAAGACTGATCACCAACAAGGAGATGCAATAATTCTATTACATACAATTTTGTTAGAGTTTGCACTATAACCCTGCAGAGTATGTTCAAAGAGCAAAATATAATCATGACTGTAATAACTTAATCCCAACTAATAAACAATAAGTTTAAATTTGATAGGTAATAGTGTTGTCAATAGTCTCCCATTCATTTCTTATGAATGAGAAAGCAGAACTTAGAAAGGTTAAACAATTGCTTAACATCATACAGATGATAAATCATGGAAATAGAATTCACACCAAAAAAAAAAAAAGTCACTAGTTTACAATCGGAACATGGGTGCAATTGGTCAATGATCTACCTCTCATGAGACTCAGTATCCTCACCTCTATAGGATGGTGAGTTTAGAAAAGGCGATGAAGGAGTGTTCTCTGGAGGGACGACAAAGACAATGGGGTGGCATATAGCATGCATGATTAAACCAGATGGCAGATATCTTTTCTCCCTGCGCCCACACACATACAAACCACAGGTGGTGAACACACTCCTGGCTGTCCTTCTTTTCCCAGGATCCACCTTCTTTAATATTTTTTATCTGGATCAGTATTCTCAAGTTAATTTTTCTGAATAAAACTCCCTTACATTTTCCACTTAGTAGCCTTCTAAATATGCACAATAACAGTTCTAACAATATATGTTTTTAAAATTTAATAATTTGGACTGAATAATAGGGATATTTATGCTCAAGATCAACAAGTGAGAATAGAAGAATGAAGGCCTAATATCAGTAGCTGAAAATATATGTGAAAGGACACTTTTTGAAAAAAAGAGCCACTGAACAGAAAAATGCATGAAGTACAGTAGGATTGTCAAAAAGTACAGTTAATTGTCAGGTCATATGGCAAAGCTCTGGGTCTGTCTTCACAGTAGTCAAGGTTCCTGAGCCTGTGCTGAGTGGAATATCATTTCTTTATCATGGGCTCTTTTCAGAAAGTATTGTGAAATGGCCCTAATGTAACTATCAGGGGAGCTTTTACAGTGATAATCCACAGGATCTAAACTGGAACAGTGGGACACATATAAATAGTAATACCCTTAAATTAGTAACCAGCTCGATGATCATGAAAGCCCATCTGGACACTTTGAGACAGTCTGAAGAACAAGCTGTCAGGAGAGGTAAATTGAAAAGTACACACTAAGTTTCCTCCACTGCTGAAAAGCCAGGAAAAGTGACCAGAAGAAAAATCTAACCAAATTCATGAATTTGTTCTCTTGGATTTTGCTGAAGTCCCCATATTCAACAGTTTCTACTTGGATTGTTCTTCATCGTCCATATCATAAGGCTGATGGATAATGAAACCATATTAAAAAAACTGAACCTAGTTCTCCAGATTACCGTGTAGTTTTGTTTTTTCTTGACAATTTTTCCTCCTTGGAAATCTTCTATGTATCTGTTACCCTCCCGGAATGCTCATGAATCTTAGAATTTTTTTTTTTTTTTAGGCATGCAACTCATTGAACCTAATAAGTACCTCCATCTATAAAGTACCACGAAGATATCAACACTTAATTCAAGAAGATTATTTTATACTAAGTAAGAGATCTTATTGCACACCTTTGAGCAACATAATGATATCTTAGTTAAAATCAATTGTCTTTTGTTTCCCAGATATTAGTTAATGACACTGTAATTCCCTTTCTTGTTTAAATTTCTATATTGTCCACCTATATCTCAATACATGAGAAAGTTACTGGGTCTCTGTAGTTCTCATTAATTACTCATGATCAAAATATACTTGCTCACTCTCTAGCTAAAATATATATTCGCTGCCTTTGATATTTCTGGGAAGAGTCTAAAAGTGATATTTTATAATAATTTATAGCATTCCATTATGCTTTTTGTGTTTTTAAAAATTTGTTTATTTACTTATTGAGACCGAGAGAGAAAGCAAGAGCAAGAGAGAGAGCATGAGTAGAGGGTGGGGGATAGGGGCAGAGAGAGAGAGAGAGAGAGAGAGAGAGAGAGAGAAGCAGACTGCTGAACAGGGAGCCCATTGCAGGATTTGATCCCAGGAGCCTGGGATCATGACCTCAGCCTAAAGCAGACGTTTAACCAACTGGGCCACCCAGGTGCCCGATTTTCATGTTTTAATCTCTGACATAGTTTTAAAATGAAAATGGCCAATGGCATGCAGCAGGTCACTGGAGAATAAATTTACTAGGCAGAGTTTCAGAAATCATATCATCACTATAATTCCTTCAATATTGTCATTATTACTTAAATAATATCAAATATCTACTGCATGTTTGAATACGATAAGTAAAAGATCTTGCATTATATATCTTATAACCATATTGTTTATTTTATTTTGATAAATAAATGAAACCAGAATGGTTTCAAATAACATGCTTGCACGAATAGCAACACTGCTGTACCATGTGGAATGAAGGTAACCCTTGTACTTACAGAAGACTTCATGGAAGAACAGAAATTTTAAAAATACGTATATAACTCAAAATTTGATGGTACATACCACTGAGAAAATGTGGTGTAAAAGTTTCTGATTCAGGACTCTGTCAATATGAAAAAAATTGACTAATTTGGTCTGCACACAAACATACAAAAATTGAAAACTAATAATTCTAAAACACATCACTTTCATTCAAGTTTAAACCTAGTATTAAATACTAAATAGAGAGATATATTTAGAATTTAGCATATATTTTCTGTTAGGCCTCAGCTGTGTTCTTTGAGCCTAGTTTATAAAAAGCTGGAAATTAATAAACAATAGAAATTTTATGTGCTAATTCCCCCAAAATCTATTAGTCTATTAGATATTAGAAAACAGCCCCCAAAAGATAAACGATAAACTTTTTTTATAAAAGATAAAAATAATTTCACTATTTCCACAGATGGAAAAAAAAACAGCAGAAGTAAATCTCACTTTGATGACGGAATTTATTCTTTTGGGATTTTCTGATATTCCCAATCTTCAAATGTTTCTTTTTGTAATATTTTTCTTTGTCTATGTGATAATTTTGATGGGAAACGGCATCATTGTTCTCATAACCAAGACTGACCAGGCTCTCCAGACTCCCATGTATTTTTTCCTTAGTAATTTTTCCTTCTTGGAAATCTGTTTTGTATCTGCCACTCTTCCCAGAATGCTCACAAACCTTTGGACCCAGAAAAGAAATATTTCGTTGTTTGCCTGCGCAACACAAATGTGTTTTGTCCTCATGCTTGGGAATATAGAGTGCCTCCTTCTGACGGTGATGGCCTATGACCGCTATGTTGCCATTTGTGACCCTCTGCACTACCCTCTAATCATGAACCACAAGGTCTGTGTTCAGCTGGTGACCGCCTGCTGGATCACCGGGGTTCCAGTCGAGATAGGGCAGACATGCCAGATATTCTCTCTGCCATTTTGTGGGTCGAGCCAAATCAATCACTTCTTCTGTGACATCCCCCCACTGCTCAAGCTGGCCTGTGGGGATACTTTCCTGAATGAGATGTTAGTCTTTACAGTCGCTGTTCTCTTTGTTATGATCCCCTTTCTGTTGATACTTGGATCCTACAGTAAAATCATCTCTACCATCCTGAGGTTGCCATCCGCAACAGGACGAACCAAAGCTTTCTCCACCTGCTCATCTCATGTCATAGTTGTGGCCATGTTTTTTGGTTCTGCAGTCATCACATATTTACGACCCAAATCCAAACATTCTTCCAGAACAGACAAATTTCTTTCTCTTTTCTATACCATTGTCACCCCAATGTTTAATCCCATGATATACACTCTGAGAAATAAGGATGCCATGATGGCCTTGAGAAAATTGTTGCCTTAATATTTAATGTATTAGCTGCTGATTTGAACTCATTGTCAGTTTTCTTATTTAATTCTACCATTGTGTAATCAAAAATCAATGTTCAGTTTGCTTTCCTACTTTATTACATATTTATTACCTCTGCTCATTGCTAATCTTGTTGTTTTTTGCTGGACTCTGATACCAGGATTATATCCACAGGTTTGTCTTGCTGATAAGACATCAAGAAACTATGTATCCAGCCAATCCTATATTCAGGGCACCACTCTACTTCTCCCTTAAAGTTAGTAGTGATGGAGACTTTTTACTGAAAAGTATATATAGCTTATCAAGTAATTGACATCATATACTTTTTCCCCCTAAAACTATAGTTTTTTTTTTTTTTTTTTTTTTTTTTTTTTACTTATAGCAAATAGGCTTTATTTCAGAAATAGGAAACTAAGGAATAGTATAGTTAATGTTTTTTTTTTAATTTTTTTTTATTTTTTTATTTATGATAGTCACACAGAGAGAGAGAGAGAGAGAGAGAGAGAGAGAGAGAGGCAGAGACACAGGCAGAGGGAGAAGCAGGCTCCATGCACCAGGAGCCCGACGTGG